>NW_027185698.1:20433478-20483446 GCF_028583685.1 Petaurus breviceps papuanus | reverse complement strand
TCTTTAACCTTCACAATATTTAGGACAAGCACAAGATAGGGGAAGGTATGGTTAGAAAGCAGTTAGTATGAAAAAAGATATGGAGACTTTAAGTGTCCTGAAAAGTCAATATGAGTCAACAGTGTGATAGAACAGCCAAAAGTGTTAATATGTTCTTGGCCTACACTGATGGAAATAACCTCCAAGAATAAGATAATAGTTCATCTGGACTTGGTCCTAGTCAGATTTTCATCTGGAGTATCGTATTCAATTATCTATCACATGTGGAGTACTGCTATGTTCGGCATGTCATTTGAGGACAATGGTAAATCAGAGAGAGCCCTGAAGATAGCACACTGAATGGTAAATGGTACCAAGTTAATGCCACATGAATCTCTACTGAGAAACTAGGGACAATTAGCCAGCCAAAAGAAAGAAGATGAACAAGACAATGGCTATCTTAAAGTGTTGTAAAGCCTTCCTGCTACGTTAACCACGAGACTTGCTCTATGGGGCTCTTGAGTATAGAATTAAGAGTGATAGGTGAAAATAGTCGAGTCAAATTGAGGTTTAACTTAAGGAGAAAAACTCCAACCATTAGAGTTATGCAGAACTGAAATGTGCTGCCTTAAGGAAATAGTGGGTTTCTCCTATATGGAAGTCATTACACAAAGATTACATGATCATTACTTAGGTGTGTATTGATGTGGATTTTCTTTGTTGGATATGGGTTGAATAGATGGACCCTGAAATTCCTTCTATTTCTGAGATATATGATTACATCAGTTGCTGCTTCATTAGCCTCCCCTTCCCTGGCCAGCCCTTTCTCAATGCTACCTCTACCCTTGCATGACAGGCATACTGATAAAAGAAATAAGTAATAGCTGACAGCCTAATAGCAAGGGGTAGGGGGTGTGGGAAGCAGACAGAAAAAAAAACTATGAAAAACAGACATATGAACTTGATTTGCCAAGTGGTGTTGGGCTGTGAGCCAACAGTCTTACAAATTTTCATAGCTGCTAAGGGCATTACTGAATGACAGCACAGTAGAAGAACTGAAGGTCAGGTGATAACCCTGAGTCATCATTAAGAGGTTATATGAAGTTCAGCATGCTCTATATAAGACTGAAGAAATGTTCATCAATTCAATTCAATAATTATATTAATAATCTGTGTATATTAGACTGTTTATACCATTTTGGCACCTAAATGGATGGCCTAAAAAAATCAGGAATACAAAGAGCTCCTATCATGATGCCAAAATAAATGAGATGCTACTAAAGACAGCAATAGAAGGTCCAGAAGACAAGGTTGTTTTGGTGCAAAATACTGATGTGGTCAGTGAATAGAGTTACCTTACAAAAATTCTTGTGTTTGTTCACTGGGAATTTATTAAGTGCTTACAACGAGCAAGGTACTATACTAAGTGCTAGGGAAACAAAAATATAAATGAAACAGTGTATAAATACATAGAATTGACCATTTTCCTTCGTTATATGAACTTGACTGTTTTCACTAGGTAACAAAATGAATTTCATTTTTACATACTGAGAATAAACCATTAAGCAGATGACGAATGGATATCTCCAATGGATATGTGATCACAATACACTTGGTAACTCCCTCCAATGATGCAGATAGAAGACTTTCCAAGGCGTCTCATCCAAAGTACCTTTAGGCCACATATTCCTGTAAATCTGCCACAAGAAGTTCAGTGCACATGCTGGAGATTATCCTGTGGTTCTCTTGACATTTCATGGATAACAGTGAAGGAGTAGATAGATTTGAACTGAGGCCTTCTTCACTCCAGGTCCAGTAGTCTATCCATTTTGCTGACTACTTACTTAATTGAATTATTTTTTTAATTTAGTATTTAATTTTCCCCAAGTTACATGTAAAAATAATTTAACATTTCTTTTTTAAAACTTTGAGTTCCAAATTCTCTCCCTTTCTCCCTCCGCATCCCCTCATTGAGAAGTCAATCAATTCCATATAGTTTATATGTGTAGTCATGCAAAACATATTCATAGTAGCCATGTTGTAAAAGAGAACATAGACAAAAAAAAACTCAAGAAAAATAAAGTGGAAGAAAGTACCCCAAAAAATAAAAGTGGCTTCAATTTCTATTCAGACACCACCCGTTCTTTCTCTGGGGATGGATGGTATTTTTCGACCTAAGTTCTTCATGGATCAAATCATGCATCATTGTATTGCTGAAAATAGCTGTCATTCATAGCTGATCATCTTACAATATCACTATTCCTTTTTACCCAGTAAATTTCACTTTGCATCAACCCAAGTAAGTCTTTCTAGGTTTTTCTGAGAGCATCCTGCTCATCATGTCCTCTAGTACAATAGTATTCGATCATAACTACATACCAGAACTTATTTAGACATTTCCCAATTGATGTGCATCCCCTCAATTTCTAATTCTTTACCCCCAGAAAAGAGCTGCCATAAATATTTTTGTGCATATAGGTGCTTTTCTTTTTTGACTTTTATCTCTTTGGGATACATATCTAGCAGTGATATATCTGGCTATAGTTCCAAATTGTTCTATAGAATCATTTAATCAATTCACAACTCTGACAACAGTACATTAGTGTCTCATTTTCCCCACATCCCCTCCAACATTTGTCATTTATCTGTTCTGTACTATCTAATCTGATAGGTAGGAGGTAGTATCTCAGAGTTATTTTAACTTGCATTTTTTCAACCAATAGTGAATTAGAATTTTTCCATAAGGCTATAGATAAATTTAATTACATCTGAAAAATGATTATAACTTTTGATCATTTTTCAATTGGGGAAATGGCTCTGATTTTTATAAATTTGATACAGTTCTATATGTAAGAGAAATTAGGCCTTTATCAGATAACTTGCTTCAATTTTTTTTCACAAATTACTATTGATGACTGTATTTCCCTGCATCCTATTCTCCCTAACCCCATTTATTCTATTCTCTCTCCTTTCACCCTCCCTATCCCCTTTCAAAAGTATTTCTGATTACCATCCCCCAATCTTCCCTCCCTTCAATCACCCCCTCATCCCTATAATGCCAATGTGATATTCCCAGCGCCCAAGGCAGCTATGAATATGCTGGTGTAGTTCTGAATAACAAAATGTAACAGACTCTCCACATGGAAAACAGAACCTAAACAGTTATTCAAACACCAGTAAGCTGAATTCCAACACCAGAAAGCCAAATCCATCACAGCAACCAAGAAGCTGGTACACATAACCAATGTAGCAAGCACCCACATCCCCAAGCCTTCCTTCTGTCAGGTCTTCAAAACAAAACAGTCTCCCTTAAGCAAAAATGCCCCTCCCTCACTCATGCTAGCTGCTCTGCCTCCACACTGCCTGCTCCTAGCTCTGCTTGTGCTCTCCTCTGTTCCTTCCTGCTCCACCCTTCCTGTTTCACTCTTTCAGTAAGTTTTTCCTACCATGTGATTGCATTTAGTCTATTAAGGGCAGGGAAGGTCTTCAAATTCCCTTGGGCCTATTAAGGGGCAGGGAAGACCTTCAAATTGCCATTACCAGTATCATTCCCTTTCCCTACTTTCTTGTAGGGTAAGATAGATTTCCATACCCAATTGAGTGCCTATGTTATTGACTCCTTAGGCCAATTCTGATCAGAGTAAAGTTCACTCATTTCTTCTCACCTCTCCCTCTTCTCCTCCACTATGAAAGCTTTTTTCTTGACTCTTTTATGTGAGATTGATTATCCCATTCTACCTCTCTCTTTCTCTGTATTAGCAAACACCCTAGCACACCCAGGATGGCCTGCTACCACAGGTTGTTTTGATCTGCTTTAAAAAGGAAAGACAGCTTTAAAAGGGTCTTTAACAATCCTACTTTAATTAGAAAGAAAGAAGTGAGTATAGAAAATACAAGCAGAGTAATTAATGCAAAGATCAACAGACAGGGCTCCAGCTGTCTGAACATAGCAATATTTCTATACACTTTACGTAAATCACTGGATCAAGGTAGCACAGACATCTAAGCAGTTGGGGGCAGGGGGAAGAGCAGGGGAGATTGTTGCAAGTGGAAGTGGTTTGAACATATAACTACTCAGAGTCTTGACCAGAAAATCAAAAGATCCTTCTCATGAGCTAATCCCCAAAGTAAAATGCCAATCTCCCAGAATATATAACAAAGACTTGGCCCCTGATTGACTCAAAGCCAGAAAACAAGCAACCTATTTGATGCAGCAGATCTGTGAATTATCAGGGTTCAAAGGAGATTAATTCATCAGATGTTACAATTAAGCCTGAGCTTGTGAAACTGAACTCCAAAAAGGAAACAGAAATCCCACCTTGTTTGCACTTACATTTTCTCAATACATTCCTTTCTCACTCCTTAATTTTACTTTTTAGATATCATCCTTCATATTCAACTCACCCTCTGCCCTATGTGTGTGTCAACTACCTCAATAATGATAAAAGTTTCATGAGTTACAAATATAATCTTTCCATGTAGGAATGTAAACAGTTCAAATTTAATAAGTCCCTTATGATTTCTCTTTCCTCTTTACCTTTTCATGCTTCTCTTGAGTCTTGTATTTGAAAGTCAATTTTTCTATTTAGCTCTGATCTTTTCTCAAGAATGTATTAAATTCCTCTACAAGGAGTACTAACAACAAGGATAGTACACATACACTAAGAGATACGATATAACCCCAGTTCTCAAAGAACTTTATTAAAGTTTTCTGTAATTAAACTCTCTTGTCTTGTGTCTTGGCTACTGTGATTTCTTTCCCTTGGTTCTATTCATGTTGTTAGTGCTTAAATAAATGTTTGTTGAATTTCATGAGTTGGTCAACAGAACTTTCAATGAATTGTTCTACATTCCCTTTTCTCAACCAAAGTCCTAGAAAAATCTGTCTACATTTACTACCTTGACTTCCTTTTATATTTCTCAGCCTTCTATAAACTGACTTCTGACCCCATCATTCAACTGAAACTTACTTCTTCAGCTATCAATGAGTCTTTAATTGATGGTCTTTTCTCAGTCCTCAACCTACTTGATTTGTTGTATATGATGGCATTGAATACCCTTTCCTTCTGAATACTCATCCTGCTCTAGATTTTCATTTTTATTACTGTCTCCTTGTTCTCTGCCTACCTGTCTTACCACTTCTCAATTCCCTTTACTAGCTTATCATCAATATCAACTAACCTAACTAAGCAAACTAACTGTGCGTGTTCCAAGACTCTGTACTGTACCTTTTCCTCTTCTCCCTCGACACTCTCTCACAGTGAACATATGAGCCCCCATGAGTTTATCTATCATCTCTAGGCAGATTATTACTCATATATCCATATATCCAGCCTCAGATTCTTCCCTGAATTTTGGTCCCATATCATCAACTTTCTATTAAACATTTCTAACAGGATGCCCTGAAGACATCTCAGACTGAACATACTCTAAATAGAATTTATTTCCTCAGATTAGATACCACTATTCTTCTCTTCTAGAAGACTCATAACCACATCTGACTCTTCACTCTTAGATCATATATCTAATCAGTTACCAAATCTTACCATTTCCACCTCCATTATATCTCTGAAATATGATGCCTTCTCTCATATACCCTTTCAAGTTCAACACTTTCAGTTCAACTCTCATAATTTTTTGCCTAGATTATTATAATGGTTTCTTAGTTAGTCCCCTTTTCTTAAGTCTGTCTTCACCTCAGTCTATTCTTCACACTACTACTGAACTAATTTTCCTCAAGCATGGATTTGATCATATCATGTAAAAACTCTAGGACCTTCCTGTTGCCTGTAAGATACATTGCAAACTTTTCTGCTAAGCTTTTAAAGTTCTGTACAAACTGACTTCAACCTCTTTTACAGACTCATTATACATTAAAATGTACACTGTACATTTTATATTGCTATGTACATTGTACATTAGCTCCTTTGGGGGTTCAATTATCCAATAAAACAGGCTTTCTCTGTATTATACAAACACAGTGTTCCATCTCCTGTCTCTATGACTCTGCATTGGCTGCTCTGATGTATGGAATGCATTTTCTTCTTCTTCTACCTTATAGAATTCTATTCCTTCAACACTCAGCTCAAGAACATTTTTCTACATGAAACATTTATTAATCCCCTAAAATGCTAGTGCCCATTCTCACTTACTACTGTACTTTGTATCTACCTACTATGGATTTCTTTGTATTTAGCACTCTATAGTTTGGAAGTGATGTAGAAGTGTCAAACCTCCCAAATGCAGCAAGAAACAGACTAAAATGAAGTTCCTATCTGATCTTAATGAATAAAAAATGAAAAAAAAAAGAAAATAAACGTGCAAATGTATGATTTTCTAAGTCAATAAGAAGCCAGCAGGGATTTTTATGTACTGTTTAGTGGCCCTATTTCTATTTGAACCGGACACCCCTTGTGTAGTAGACACAGTTGGCCTTTAAATTCAGGAAGGTATGGGTTCAAGTCCCTTCTCTGATGTGTGCTGACCATGTGACTCTGCACAAGTAATCTCTCAGTGCTCGAGGCATTCTGTAAGACTGGAAATTGCAAAGAAATTTCACACCTGCAATGGCAGAGGTAGTTTCCTTAGTCAACAGCTCTAAATACCAATGAAATTACAGGTTGATTCCCCATCCCCATTCTCTTTATATTTGTTCTAAAGAGATAGATATAATTATAGGTATTGACATATTTATCTAGGTATATATTTTATACATGTATTGATGCATTTGTATCTATTATTTACCTTTCTATTTATTGATCTTTCTATCTGTCCATCTACTTTTCTATCTTTCCATTAGCATGCAATATTACAGAAGGTCTTTGAGAGTAGGTGTTGGGTCATTCTTTCATTCATATATCCAGAGTTAAGAACAGTACTTGACACATAGTAGAAATTAATAAATGCTTGGTGATTGATGGAACTGATAGTGCTAGATGCTTCAGAAAAGTCAAGGAAGATGAAGTCTATTTAATCTGTCAATTAAGAATTTATTAGCAATATTTAGGAGAATTATTTGAGTTATGTGGCAGAATAATAGGATCATAGTTTTAGGGGACTGAAGGGATCTTAGAGAACATCTCAACCATCTCATTTTTTGGATGAAGAAACTTGGGCTGAGGGAGGACAAATAACTTGGTCAAAGTCACCCAGCTGGTAAGGAAAGTGAACCTAAGTTCTTAGAAGCCCAGTCCTTTACCCATTCCATTGCACCAGAGGAATGATCCTGTGGGGAGGGAGGTTTGATAGTAAGATGCTGAGGGATGAGGATGTGATGAGGAAGGAGATACTAGAATCATGTTTCTATACCCATGAGGAAAAGAAATGTGGGGATAATAAATGTAGACTTTCTATATATGAAAGTCATAGATATACAAGTTACCACTGTCTTTTAGCACAGGAACAACACAAACCTAACACCAAAGATTTATTACATAACTACTACTTGAATCAATAGAATAGTAATTACATACTCTTTAATAAAACTACCCAATTTCCAATTCCAAAGGATTATAGCTAACATTTCCCCCAGGGATCAAAGAAACACTTCCCTAAGGTGTGAGGTAAGGGAGAAGATAGAGGGAGGAGGCAATGCAGAGACAAGGGATGATCCTTTGGGCAGAGCTGCTCTGCAAACAGGAAGGCCATAGTCAGTTCTGTTCTTGGAAGAGTAAAGCAAAACACTACGGAGACATCGGAATGTACTTACTGTTTATGTAAAGTTGTTGCTAATAGCAGCCCGGGAGAGGCATTAGGGGAAGAAAAATTTCCTCCTCAAAATTAAAGAATTGTGGAGGAAAATATATAAGACTGGAGGAGGGAAGTTTTGTGCCACTTTTGAGCTCATTACTAATTCAGCAAAATAAATTAAGCAATTAGACAATTCTCAAATCATCTAGAAAGTATTATAAGAACAGTAAACCATGGTATACCCGTGAGGGATTATCAAGAGATTCAGCGACAATGTGGGGTAGGAAAGAGGAGAAACAGGCGGCAGGGTAAAAGGTTAGCAATGTGAGATATTATTGATCCCAATCTACTTTATACATACTTCACCATCATAACCACTAATTTCTGTACAGTCTTTTCTTCAAATATCTATAATCTGGACTTGCCTTTCTATGTATGGACATAAAGCACAACTGTAATCTTATCACAGCAATTTGGGAAAGAAAGAATCTTCATAGGAAATGCAGGGTCTATTTCTCTAATTTCTCAGTGCATAGTAAAAATGTAAAATAATAAAAAAATAGGATTAATGAATAAGAGAGAACCAGTTTCTCACAACTGATCAACTCTGAAAGAAGCTTTAAAGCCCAATTGCCTCCTTAAAATTCACAGGCTGGATTCTAGAAACAGACCATTTCTTTATTTATAGTGGGTGCCTAAGGATAAGAACTATCCATAACTTTTAAAAGCCATGCCTCATATTTTTTACTACTCAAAGTATTATATGGAGGATGAGTTATTCAAGTCTATGGTATAGAACTATGGCTTTAATTCAAATTTAATATGCCTTCTCTAAGAAGCCCTTTTAAGTAATTCTGTGCTGAAAGATATGTTACAGATGTAAACTATATTTTGAAAAAAAATAAGACATAAATACAAGATATTAAAAAAGATACACATAAATTTGCTCAATCAGATCCTGATCTATAAGTGGGCTGTGAAGGGGGAAATGTGGAGATAGATATAAATTTTGGAAACTCTATCCACATGACTGGAAATCACTAAAACAGAAGGAAAAGGTTAGATATAATCTGTAAACTATGTTTAATAATGGTTAGAAACAAGGAGTACTTTTTCAACTGCAATGCACCAGTGATCCTGTCTTCTTTAACATGGATAACAAAGAAAATGATTGTTGAGGTAGGGGAAACAATGAGAATATTCACAAGAAGGTTGTGGAAGGAAAGAGGATAAAGGAAGAAAATTCTCATTCACCAAATTTTCTTAAGGAGTTAAATTAAAAACATTTGTCATTGCTGTAAAGGGATGGAGAGTATTTAAAAGTTCATAGGATCTTAGTGTTATGACTACAAGAGATTATAGAGGCCATCAATTACAGTCCCATTTTACAGCAGAGGAGCCTGAGGCTGGACAACATTATGCCTCTTGTTTAAGGTCAAATAGCTAGCAAGTATTTGAAGTAAGATCTGGATTCTGTTCTTCCCAACTCCACCCCCATGATTCCATCCACTGCTCTCTCTGTAGTCAGCACAAAATAAAGGAGCTCATTTTGTTTAAAAATAAACAAAAAACCCCTTCTAATTTTCAGCTGTAGAAACAGATATGTAACATATAATCAGCAATGCTGTATATGTTACATCTCTCTACACACACACACACGTATATATATATATATACATATATATATATATGTACATACACATATGTGTATGTGTGTGTTCCAAATGGCCTTTTACTCTTTGTATAATAACTCAGGAAGCTAGCTCATACAGTGGATAAAGTACAGCATGCAGAATCAGGGAGATATGAATTCAAATCCTTCCTGAGACATTTATTACTTGTGTGACCCTGGAAAAGGAATTTGACCTCCCTCATCTTCAGGCCACTAAGCTTTGATGGGTTGGACTTGATGGTTACCAAATTCTCTTCTAGTTCAGAAATCTATGGTCCTGTGAACTTTCAAATATCACCCATTCCTTGAAATCAATGACAAATATTTTGACTTTAGTTAGGTCTTTACCTCAATTTTCCTCATCTGAAAATGGGAATAATAATAGCACCTAATGTATAGGGTTGTTTAACCATCAAATAAGCATGAATGCGTGTGTGTGTGTGTGCAAAATCTGAAGCACTATATGAATGCTAGCTAGTATTATTACTATAATTGTTGTTAATATAAACCAATAGTAAATTATCTATACCTTCATATTATAGCAAAATTCTCCAAAAAATCATGCAAACACTATAGCACCCTGCATTTTTTTATTTTAAATAGTACAAAGCATTAGATGCATCTCATTACTTTTATGGTGCTGACATAAACTGAAAACTTTTGTGTGCAAGTAGTAAAATGAATAATCAGGTTAATGTTTCACCTGTCTCATATTAAACATATTACTCTACATATAGCATATTGTGTCTGTGTTTCACAGCAATGAATCAGTGTAGGGAGTCTAAGTATTATTATTCTATACTGGACATGCAGAGATTGAGGCTGAAAGGAGGAAGTGACTTGTCCAAGCTAGAAAACAGAAGCATCAAGACTTGAACCCAGATCTTTTGATTCCAAATCCAGGGATCTTCTAACTATATACCACAAGTCTTGCGTTTACAGAATGTCAACCTAAATTGGCTAGAGACAAATCTAAAACATCCCTAAATTTCCCTTGACAAGCCCTTCATGAATCAATCATCCATGAACTTATACAATGTGCAGTGATGAATAATGAGCTCTATTTGTGTGTGGCTTATTGGAACTAGTTTCATTAATTTATACTGACATCTCATATAAATGCTTCTTGAGTCTGCTTTTATATTTGCACTCAATAACCTCTCAGGGTGATTTCTAGAGGTATAAAGTATAGAGATAATCTACTCTAATCTCTTCATTTTATAAATGGGGACACTGGACCCCACAGGGGCTACAATGGCTTCCTCCCAATATGAAAGAGCTAGTAAAGACCAAAACCTTTTTAGATTCAAACTCAGATTAGAATGACTGCAAATGCAAAGTTCATTTTCTAGTTTGTTTTGTGTGTTTTGGTTTTTTGTTTTCCCTTTCATGATTACACTGAAAGCTTCCTTCTCTGAGCCTTGTCCCCTTTCCTTCTGGATGTCATTTTATAAATGTTTTAGCATTTCAGAAGTTCCTATATGATGTCAAAATAGCCCTGCTCTGCCTTCACTCAAACTGAGTTTGGATCCTGACCCTTCTAAATATTTGGTATTGTTTATCTTACATCTTTGTCTCCTAAGACTCCTAATATTATTCTTATGGAATTGAGGGTTTGTTTTAAACCAGAAATCCTGGTCAGAATGTAAAGTCCAAGAATTGCTGACTGTTTCATAAATATTTCACATAGTGTGTATAAAAAAAGTCTCAGATCATATTTCTTTGAGTTACTGTCATACATTTCACACCACTCATGAAAGCTAGCCCAGTTGGTATTTTAAGAGCAGGAATAAAAAAGTAGAAACCTTAGCTTCCCCATCTAAAATCACCTATCACACACCATTAATTCAACCACACACCAATTCTGCAAGTACTTGTGGTGTGCCTACTGTGTGCTTAATTCACTGTTAAAGTTCAGGGGAGATCCAAAGCTAGACAGCTCTTACAGAAGGTGGTACATGTGTAGGAAATAAAACCAAGCAGCTGATCATAATTAGTAGGACTGTCA
The DNA here is from genome assembly GCF_028583685.1 of Petaurus breviceps papuanus. NCBI lineage: Eukaryota > Metazoa > Chordata > Mammalia > Diprotodontia > Petauridae > Petaurus > Petaurus breviceps. The sequence continues at coordinate 20,472,098 of NW_027185698.1, read as the reverse complement.
GAAAAGCAATCAGATTATCTACCCCAAAATGCAAACATGTAGATAGTTTTTTTTTTCTGCTCATGGAAATGCAGCAACCTACAATTACTTAACCTATGGCAATGACTTGGCAATACATCAGAGAATCACACTGAAGCAAGGCACATAGTAATCTTTGCATTATCAGCAGTAAGTGGATTAGGTACCCAAAACTCACAAGCCTCACATGGCATGCCAAGTCTCCTTCCCTTTAGGGAGTCTTAGCATTTTGATATTTTCATTCTTAATCCTTTTTTTTAACATGAAAATGCAGGACATTGGAACAACTTTATCTTTTACATTTTTTTTCTGGTCATAAGCTTACATTTACTTTTGGATTTGTCATAGAATTTCAATTTTTCAACTGATATTTGTCAAGATGGAATAAAATCCTGGAGAAATAGGATCATCAAAAATTTTTATTAATATATATATTTGTATACATATATGCATACAAACAGATATATATATAGTATACATATATATGCATACACACAGATTAATATATAAATATTTTTGTGTACATATATGCATACACACAGATATATTATATATATATATTATTTTTTTCCTGTTGGAAAATGCTTTAATTTGACTGGGTGGTTTCTCCCAACAATTCTGAAATATGTAGCATAAATGTTTCTATTCCCATTTTACAGAGGAATAAACTGCTTAAAATAGGGTTCTTAACTTTTTTGTGTGTCATAGACATTTTCAGCAACATGGTAAATCCTATGAACTCCTTTTCAGAATAAACTTTAAAAATGAAGAAAATAAAATGGGATTAGTAAGGGAACTAATTATTTCATAATACAGTTTTCAAAATGTTAAGAGAAAAAAAATCATTTATGGACCCTAGCTAAAGAAACACTAAATGATGTGTCTACAGTCACACATCTGCTAAGTGGCAGAGTCTAGACCTGAATCCATGTCAAATACTCTTGCCATTGTATCACTCTGCCTCCCTAAAAATTATTTTTTATTAAAATCATATCAATAACTGTTGCTTTTATGCCACAGTAATTTCTGAATATACTCTTTGCTCCTTCATTGGCCTTCAAACCCAATCCCAGATAGCCCTTCCCTTGTAACAAAGAAAAAGACTTAAAATCAAAAAATATGCTTAGATTAACAGTATATTCAACATTCTTCACCCATAATCCCCAAATCTAAAAGGAAAGAAGGTGCATTTACTCATCTCTTCTCCATCTTTTGAATGTTTAAAATAATATGAAATTCAAAGCAAACCACTATAGGAATGACTAAAATAAAATAGTAAGCATTATGAGGAGGGAAGGAAGAAGCAGTTATTGGTGGCGGTTATTATGCTATTATGACCTGGAGCAATTCTCTTAATCTCACTGGGCTTCAGCTTTCTTATCTGTAAAAAGAAGTGGCTGTATTGGATCACATCTAAATCTCTTTCTGATCTAGATCTGTAATTATAAATCTATGACATAATATGTTTTATAAACAACTATTTTCCTTGTTGACAGAAAATCAATACTACTACTTATAAGCTGTGCCCATCATACTAGTCTATCCTTTATCTGATATTTTTTCATAAAACACAAAGAAAATATAATGTCATTAACTACATCTAGAACTAATGTGGCCAACACATAGCTTTGCTCATAGCCTGGAGGTATTTGCATACTCCTGGATGAATGACTAAGTAGCATCAAGAAAATAATTTGTGGAGGAAGCAATGAAGAGGAAAATAAATAGCTTTTAGGCTAAAAGATGAATAGAAACTTCTTCAATCTCTCAAAAGTAAATTTGTTTTATAATAAAACATTTGAGGTTTTTTAAAAAGACTTGTAATGATATAGTTTATGAAACAATAAAACAAGAAATTTATAGGTATGGAAATCAACATTGAGTTGCACAAGAAGGGTAAAGACCTGAGGCAGGGGAAATCTAGGAAATATCTATTTGCCTTGGGATTATTGGTTTATGAGTGTATTTTTCAAAAGCTTCAGTTTTATCTTTGCTTAAAAACTGAATATTGATGGAGTCAAGGCAAAGGAAAGCTCTCCAGCTAACCTTGTTCTAATAACTCAATTTGTGTTTCTTTAAATAATACTCTTGTAAAGAATATAAATGAGAGACATGTACACACATACATAGAGACAACTGTATACATATATTTGCATATACATACACATGTTATTTTCATATGCATAAATTCAGCAATATGACTTGGTGGAAAGCGAAAAAACTGGATTCAAGCTTTGACTCTATTACATATTAACTATGGATGCTTGGACAACCAATTAAGCCCCAAGCAACATTGTAGATTATAAGCCATTCTATATCAATAGAGGGATACTGGGAGTTTCCTATACTAATTAAAAATATGGATGTGTATGCACACATATATATATATGTACATACACACTTATACACACATAGCCCAAATATTTCCCATATTTCTTGAAAATTTACTGAAAAACAATTTAGAATGTATTCAATCAAATAAAGTCCCTAATTCTACAGTAGTGTACAAATTACTTGGGGGGGAAGCAATAATTTTGTTATATTTCTATTTTGGGACATTAAAGGTTATGCAGGTGTTTCTACTGATACAAAGCAGCCTCAGAATATCTAACTTGACAGGATGAAGCCAGATTCAGATAACTTCCTCACTTTTAGTGTTCTGTCAATTGTGCCATATACAGATTTTTCATTTTTTTTGGTTAAGTATATAATTTTACACTTAAAAATGGTTAGATATTATGTTGGAAAAAGGCATAGTTTTTAAAGATCCCCTTCAATGACTGTTAGAAATAATTGCTGGTTTTTTTTGTCATGGGGAAAGCAAGCATTCCATGGATCATTCTGTCCAACAGAGTCAGTTTCACTAAAGCACAAAAGAAAGTGCAAGAGAAAACACATATAAGGAAGCATCAAGAAAATTATTTCTGGAGGAATCAATGAAGAGCAAAATAAATAGCATTTAGCCTAAAAGATGAATAGGAACTTCTTCAGTCTCTCAAAAGCAAATTTGTTTTATAATAAAACATTTGGGAATTTTTTTTAAAGAATTGTAATGATACAGCTTAAAAACACTAAAACAAGAAATTCAAAAGCATGGAAAACAACACTGAGTTGCACAAGAAGGGTAAAGACCTGAGGCAGGGGAAATCTAGGAAATACCATTTGCCATGGGATTATTGACTTGGGAGTATATTTTTCAAAAACTTCAGTTTTATCTTTACTTAAAAGGTGAATATTGATGGAGTTTTGCAACTCCATCCAAATTTTGCACATATATGTGTATTAGATAGATAGATAGATAGATAGATAGATAGATAGATAGATAGATAGATGGATAGATGGATGGATAGATAGATATAGTTGCAAAATAGCCAAAATAATATTCAGTAAACAAGCAAAGCCTTTCAAAGAGATCAGTCATCTGGAGGTGTTGTTATTGATTCCTTGAAAACAGGGTTATTAAAGTGTTTGTATGTCATAGACTTCTTTGGCAGACTTGTGATATTGATGTACCCCTTCTTAAAATATTTTTAATATGTAATTTAATATAATACTAAATTTAATTTAGAGGTTAGTGGAAAATGTACTTTTGTGCATCCAAGTTCTTTTTATGTGCCCTTTGGGGACTCATGGAACCAAGGTTAAGAAGCTCTGATGTACATTGTTGCTTAGGCTTCTTGAAGTAGAAAGAACTACAAATGAAGCTGTCAATCACTCCTATGAAGGAAAACAAATATCATGGGTAAAATAATACAAGCACTGGAGTACTAAAGATTGATTAAAATTACTTTTTTTAGTAATAAAACTCATGTTTGTTTGTTTTATTCAAAGATATACTAAAGCCATTGTCAGAAGAGATTCAGATGAGCCTACAAGATTTGTGTATCTGCAGCAGAGTGCAAAATATCTACCCAAAAATGTCTAGGAGATTTTCTTTAAAATTCCAATGGGTAGGAAACTTTGTGACTATTGAGAGAATGGGGAACTATGACAAACATAATGATGTGCTGAGAAATAATTTTTGCAGAAGTATAGAAATTCCTAAATATTCTCACAAAACCTTGAACTGTGTCACACATGAAAGATGAGAAGCATATTCAAGAAATGGAAATAAATACATTTTAATGTCCTGGGAACTTGGCTGATTTAAACTCCATTGATTACCTATGGGCTAAAGTTAAAATGAGACTTGGAAAATAGGACTGTTGATAAAAGGTATTTTTAATATCTAATGTCATATGGCTTCATGATGAACAATTAAAGAATGTGCCACAAAATCTTGTGAATGTAATGCTAAATCACAACAAAGTGAGGGTACAAAGAGACAATATATTGCTTACTGAATTTTTCAAAATGTAAAATATTGTATGTTTACTGTATATGTAAATTAATTATTTCATTTTGTTCCAATTCATTTTCTTTTTTTCTTTTTGAAGGGCAATTGGGGTTAAGTAAATTGCCTAAGGTCACACGACTAGTTTTTTTGTGTGTGTATGTTAAGTGTCTGAGTCTGGATCTGAACCCAGGTTCTTTCCTTACTCTAGATGTAATGTGAACCACAAAAGGTTAGAATTTCTAACCTGAGTAGAGAAAAAATGTATTTTAAATTGGTTGATCTACTAATTTATAAATGTTTTATTATCTTTTAGTAGATCTTTGCAATGATTTGATATATGATATAAAATAATTTGATGATTTGATATATGATATAAAATAATTTGATGATTTGATATATGATATAAAATAATTTTTATTTTAATGAGCAACTCCAGGATCTCGAAGCACACATTAATAAAATTTGTTAACTTTTATTTGGGTTTCTTCTACTATTAGGTGAACAGAACCTAAGACATTCCCTGAACAGTGATGAAAAGATGTCTTGGTTAATGTGGATCATATTTTGGGTAAGTTCAATTTGGAGTCTATAGGACTTTCGATTTTTAATGGCAAGTAACAAAAGAAAGATGAAAAATGATAATCTGAAAAACATTCAGAGAAGGGCAGCCAGGATATCTCTTAGCACATTTCCTGGCACATATTAGGAGCTTAATAAATGCTTATTAACTGACTGAAGGGCATTTAGTCGATTTCTTATGAAATCAGGCTAAGGGAAATATACATATTTCACCTAGAAAAGAGAAGCTTCAAAGGGCCATGACACCTTTCATAAATTATTTGAGGACCTTTTATGTTGAAGAAGATTCAGACTATCTCTGGGCTCCAGAACTAAGAGAAATGAATAGAAATTAGAAAGAGGTGAATTTAAACTCAATGCCAAGTAAAACTTCATAACTAACAGCTCTCCCAAAGTGGAATGGGATGGCTCAAGAGGTAATGAGTTTACTTTCAGGAGAGGTCTTCCAGTAGCTACTTGATAACCAATTGTTAGGTATATATACTATAGTACAGATTCTTCTTGTGTATAGATTAGATCATTGGTGGGGAGCCTGCAGCCTCAAGGCCATATGTCACCCTGTAGGTCCTCAGGTGCAGCCCTTTGACTCTAAACTTCACAGAACAAATCCCCTTAATAAAAGGATTTGTTCAGTAAAACTTGGACTCAGCCAAAAGGCCATACCCAAGGACTTAGAAGGCCACAGGTTTCCCACCCCTGAATTAGACTATATGGCCACTGAAGTTCCTTCCAGCTTTTCCATTTTGTAATGCTGTTTGGCAATAGATAGCCATTACTAAATAAGGACTCATTCATGCATATTTATCCTTAAATGCAAGCAGCAAGCACAGAGCAAGTTAGGGATTCCATTAGAACTAACCTTTTTTCATGTTCCCCAGTTTTTGTAATACACACTTATAACTTTTATATTTCATGACTATGGACTCTTCTGAATTTAATTTACTAGGCTTAACATGAACTGAAAAAGAACAGGTAACACACCAGTGAGTACTTACAAAAGGCATCGCCATAAATCTTTTGATCACTGCGTGGGCAAAGGGAATAGCATTTGCCCTGAGGCATGCTAGCATGCTACCTGTAATTCCCATAGGCCAGAATAAAGACCTCCGTGACAAGAATGTGCTCTCACCCTGCTTACCTTTCTTTACTCCCCTCTTTGTTGGTGCTCTATGACCTCTCCCAAGTTAGATTATGTTTACTATGTAGATAATTAGGATTTGCTTATATGTACAAATCATATTCCTCACCAATAGAAAGTAAATCCCTTGAAGGCAAAGAACCATTTCTTAGGCTTTTGTTCCCAGTGCTTTATGTGGTTAGGCTCTTAATACATTTCCTTAATTAAACTGAATGTAATTGAATTTAAAAATTCATCCTTGAAAAGAGGGTTCAATTACATTTTAGAGACAGCTCTGGTACAGTAAGTTGGCCTTGAAGCAAGAAAAGATCTGGGTTCATGTCATACCACTGACAAAATAATATAGGTTTTACTGCCCTGTGCAAGCCCCTCACCCGATCAGTGATATAAGGCTAGGCAGCTATCTAAGATTAGAAATTGGAGGCAGCTGTGTAAGGGGAGCAGTGGATAGAGGGCTGGGGGCCTAGATTCATGAAAACCTGAGTTTAAATGCAGTCTCAAACACTTGCTAGCTGTGTGATCCTGCTGGTTAAGTCACTTAACCGTTGTTTTACTCAGTTATATAAAATGGGGATAATGTTGTGAAGATATAAAGAGATATTTGTAAAGTGCTTAGCACAGTGCCTGGTACATAGTAGGTAGACAAATGTTAAGTATTTTTATTGATGATGATGATGATGGTGGTGGTGGTGGTGCTGACCTGTACTGGCAAAATAGTACCAGTAAAATCATAGATGTAGTCCATGTCTCTTTTGAAATGTTCCCTATGGAGCTGATTGCACTATCACTTTTCTAGTGTTTGTAACATTTCCATCTGTTTTTCAGATTTTATTATTTTCACTAATGTATTCCTATATATAACCAATTACTCATGAAGTCATTCAATGGCTTGATTCAATAAGCACTGACTACATACAGAACATGGTGCTGCTTCCTTTGAGGCATACAAAGACAGATTAGACCTCATCTTTGTCTTTAAGGAAATCACAATTTTATAGGTAAGATAAGACACATATAAATATAATGCAAATTAAAATCGGCTGAGTGATTAAGTTGAACATTGGATGTTACAAGATGAAATAAGGAAGAATTAATTTCTATACCTGAGGAATGTGTAGGAGGGTCACAAAATGTCTCCAACTTATCTTTTTTATCTTATTTCATATTACTTTCTTTTAAACACAATATATAATGTGTCCCAAACAGTCACAGTGCAGTTTTAACCTATTAAAGCTTAAAATTGAACTAATATTTTTGGGACAGATTATATTTCAGGCAAATTGACTGACGTTATTCTTTGAACTCAATTGGCTATCTGTAATAGTAATGGAATTTAAAGATCCCCCTGTATTGCCTTGGTTTTTTGGGTTGAGTGTTAAAACCCCGAGCTTGTGAATCCTACTTGTGGGATGGACTTGTTCACGTGAAGAGAGAGGGCTGAACTGGGAGAAGCTGGTGCTGTGGATTTAAAGAGGGGCCCAAGCAGAGAGAAGCTCAGAGGAGAGAGAGGGAGAACTTTTGGGAGCAGCATTGTGGATGATTGCTGAGAGCCAGTATGATTTGCCCAGGACTTTTGAGAGCTGGCACCCAGAGCTGCCAAGGTCTGAAGAGACATGGCTGTGATGCAAGTACTTTGTTTGTCTGTTTTGATGTTGTTTTGCCAGATTAGTCCACTGGTGAAGGACAGTGTTGCTGTTGCAGAGGTTCTGGAACCTTGCTGTTGGTTCAGAAGCCCTGAAGGAGGATTTTCTTGTTGTATGTTTACAGAAATCCTGGAAGAGGGTCTTGCTGATGTTTTCAGGGGTCCTGAGACTGTTCTGCAGGCAGAGAATGAATTGATGAGGACACTGGCAATGTATCTTGTCCCTTTGTTAAGCTTTGTCTCCCCAAGAACAGAGATTGCTGAGAACTTGCCTCAGGTCAAGATGAAGAAAAGACCTCTCTTTGGCTATTAAATGCTGTGACATTATCTTAACCTTGTTGCAACTCAGGGGTAGATGGCCTTTGTGCTCTCTACTGCCCCTTTTGAGAAGGTGCTTGGCATAACTGATGATAATTGTAATTCAGTTATGATCCAAGGGTGAGAAACTTTTGACTTTTTTTGTGCTCTGTGACTGACCAAATGAATGTACTTTGTTTATGATTGGAAACTAATCTCCATTTGAGAAGAGGGACTTTGTGATTGACTAAATGAATGTACTGTCCAGGGGGTGGCTAGGTAGTACTTGGAAATTATTGAATTACACTTGGTGTATTTTGACTTTCTCAGTTCTGTGAATGTTTTGCCTTAATTTGTCACTAAATGAAATGGAGAGTTGCTATGCTGGTATTCTGAACCTTGGAAGTTGCCTTTGGTTGGCATTTCACTATCACCCACTTCCATGTAGAGACTCCTACCCAATGTCAGCCCCTCTTTTTCTTATATGTACATACATATGCATACATACACATACACAAACGGTCTGCTTGAGCTTCTTTCTTAGCTTATTAAAATATTTTTCTTCCTTAGATACTCAGCTCAGGCTACTTCCCCCATTAAATATTAAATAATCTTAAAATGCTCTTGCACTCTGTCTTACTCTCTCCCCTCTTCCTCCTCCTCCTTCTTCTCTCTCCTTTCTTTCTGTTTTCCTCTCTGTTTCTGTCTTCTGTCTGTCTGTCTCTCTCCCCCCTATCCCTCTCTCTCCCTCTCCTCAATTTTCCAGAGAGCATTTATTACCTTTGCCTCTCTTCAGTTTTGCTTTATGTTAACTTATTTGTGCCTACTTCTTCCCAGGAGAAAGTAAGCTCTCTGAGGACAGGGTCTAGGTTATTTTTCATCTTCATGCTACCAGTCCCTTGCATGTAGTAGGTATTTTATCAATATTTGAGGAGTTGAACAAAATAGGACTGTATTAAGATGCATAGTAGTTAGAATGTTTGACTTGGGGTCAGGAAGGCTTGTGTTCAGTTCCTAGCTGTCATCTTTACTAGTTGTGTAACCATAGACAACTTACTTAGGCACTCCGATACTCAGGCAACTCCTTCATATTATAAATACTAGTTGAATTGGGTTTCATTTCTGTGGAGAGACTTCTCTAATACATGACAACAAGTCCTTCCTTGGCATATGAAAGAATATAATATTAGCCAGTTGGTACAATGCTGGATCTGGAATCAGAAAGATTCCAGCCTCAGACATTTCTTAGTCATATGACTTTGGGAAAGCCACCAAAACTCTTTCTGCCTCAGTTTTCTAAAGTATAAAATGGGAATATTAATAGTACCTTCCTCCCAGTGTTGTTGTGATGATAAAATGAAATGATATTTTTAAGGCACTTAATAGAGATCACTGGAACATAGTAGGTGTTATATGAATGCTAGCTCTTAACATTAATGTACTTATTATTTAGAAAGTATTTTTCCTCTATTTCCAAAGGAGTAATATATGTGAGGAAACAATTTTAAAAAGTAATTTTACATCTTAATCCATTTCATAAATTTTAATTTCATTTATATATTAAAACATACATATGCATATATGTGACATGCATTTTTGTGTACACGCACATGTACACACTAAAGTTATCTTACTATTGCTACATTTTGGAGTGTGAGAACACTGGACTATCAATTAGGAGACATTAAGCATGGGATTTGGATCCAGAAGGGACTTTGGAAATCATCCAGTTCAACTCTCCCTTTGACAACCACTGAGATGACTGAGGCCTAGGGATCTCAGTGACCAGCTCAAGGTTAGGCAGCAGGTGTGGCAGCAAGCACCCCAAGCGTCCTCAGGGTGGCTGCTAACACAGGTTCTTGGATCTGCTTTGTTAAAGGAAAGCAACTCAAAATGGGTTAACAAGCTTACTTTAATAAGTCAAATATGTATCGTTTACCTAGTTCAGGGGAAAAAGGTCAGCACCCTGAACTCAGAGTATACAGACAGAATTATCAAGACAGAGGAACAGATCAAGTAGACAGATTTCCAAACTGTCCAACCATTACATCCATACCAAACAACAACTGGGTTTCAAAGCCGGGGGCTCTGGACAACGGCTTTCCAGAGTTTCATCTGATCAAATCACAGAACATTTCTCAAAGCGAGCCCCAAAACAAAGCCTCACATCAGGACTTATATAGCCTTCTCCTGGCTCAGAGACTGTAACAACCTTTTGGACCCACTGGCCAATCAAAAAGTTATCTACTGAAAAACAAGCCTCCTACTCCAGGCTCCAGGTGCACTTTAGCCTAGGGGCAGGGAAGATCTTTAATTTACATTCCCATTACAGCAGGTAAGGGGCATAGCAGGAATTTCAACTTTTGTCCTTTCACTCCCCATCCAGGACTCATTCCCCTATACTGTGTTTCCCCGATAATAAGACACTGTCTTATTATTTTTTTTTGGACAGAAAAACACCAGAGGGCTTATTTTCAGGGGAGGGCTTATTTTAATGAACATTGACAGCAATTTTAATAAACAGGTACATGTGAACAAAAAAATGTACCAGCAAGCAAATCACTGGGGAAGAACAGGATGACGCGCTCACTGCTGCAGCTCTGATTGGATGCAGCTCGGAGTGTGGCATGCGTTTCACAGGGGGGGGGGGGGGGGGGGCTTATTGTGGGGGGACTGCTTATTGTTAGAGGAATCTTACACAGTAAGGGGAGGGCTTATTTTCGGGATAGGTATTATTATCGGGGAAACATGGTATCACACTGACATTCTCAAATGTTTTCTTAATTAATGAATCGAATAACATATTTTGTAGTGTTGCTGTTGAACAGTTGTCCAAGGATCTATTTAGCAAAGATCGGACAGGCTCATTGCCAGAAGGCTGGGCAACAGATACAAGAAGTTTTTGGCCACATAAATTCAAGAATTCTACATACTGATACGTGCAAAAGTTCTAATTGGTTTTGGCAAAGTGAGGACCCTTTGAATTGAAGAAGGCTAAAGAGAAAAAAGGAAGAGAAGAAGTGTTGGATAGAGTGCTGCACTTGGAATCTGAATTTGGAAATGCATCTCCGCCACTTCTATAACTATATAAAGTTGCAGAATGTCTCACAGCTTCAGTTAATCAACCTATAAAATGAGCATGTTAATAACTGTAGTATCATGATAGGATTGTTGTAAAGCTCAAAGGAGATGAAGCACATCAAGTGATATATAGATGCATTTGAGTGCCCTATAGTAGCAGCAAGAATATTCTTCCCATCATTATAATTGTAAAACAAAATAGCCTAATGAACTAAAGAAAAAATCAGATAATGTATGACATTTTCTGTTTTAGTTCTGTTTCTGAATGATATTTCAACTTTATAATCCGAAATCAGTCACTTGGCATTTTCTGCACATAATTCTCAGTGAAAAACATGGCAAGTAAGGGAATTATTTGGAGAATGTGTTAATGAGAATAATTATGCAACATGGAAAATAAGATAATAATTCTTATTTTTTTATAACTGATAACAATAATTATTGCTAGAAGGTTGGCAACCAAAAGGTAAATCATTTTAGACATTAAATAAAAAAAAAACCTATAGGATAGCAAACTTGACTTTGATTCCTAGGAAGATTCTAGAACAGAACGTTAAAAAATTGTTGGTCAACATCTAATAAGGGAAATGGTGATTATAAAGAGTCAGTTTGGCTTTATCAAGAATATGTGATGCCATAATAACCTTAAATACAATGAGAAACATAATTTCAGAGAATAATTGATCATCTCCCTTTGCAGTGCTTATGATGATATTAAGCCTACAAATCACAATGATGGAATTTGCACCTTATATACCGACTTCCATTGTGGAGAATGAAGATGTCTCCTGTGCATATGTTAAAATTTTACAAGACTATGACATATTTGACCGTAGAGAAAACATCCTCAATAGCCTGCTGAGTTTCAACATCAAACAGAATGTGACTCGGAAAGACTTGTTCATGAAAAGTACTAACAATGCACCAGAAAATTTACTACATGGATACAAACAGAAGGATTACCTGTTGATGGAAACATCTCTCAGAATGCAAAAGTTAATAGTTGATATTCTAATAATAGAATTGTGTCCTGGAGTATTAAAGAGCGTCCTCTGAGAAATCCAGAGAATTTGCTCTAACAATCCATATTTGAAAAAAAAATTTGGATGTAAGAGGTACATTGCACAATCGATGACAAGTAGCTCTATGCAGAGACAGCCTGCCAAGTTAGTCAATCAAAAGTCAGGCCTTGTGCAGTGTTGAAGATAGACCACAAGCTGGATTCAATATTGAGTAGATGGAGAAAATAGTATCAGATTTACATATGGGAATTTGTACAGTATGTTAAATGATCTCAAAGTTCTCATTGCTGCAAAAGTGTATTTCTGCAATAGCAAGTTTTCCCCACGAATACCACATGCCTATGAATGCAGGTGTGCTATGAACTCATAATAATCTAAGTAATCCAAAGGGCAATAGACAGATATATGGTGGGTATAAGTAGGCTCTAATGACTTACAATTGTCCTTGGAATTATTTAGAGGTAGCCTGATTTCATCACAAACAGGTTGGGTCAAACTAACTTTATTTCTTTTTGATAGAGGTATTATATAGGATCAAAAGAATGCTACATAATTTGCCTAGATTTTAGTAAAGCATTGCATACTATTGTTTCACAAAAAATGGTGAGGTATTGGATAGAAAAGGATTAAATAAGTTTCATTTGGAATTACTTCTATAGATGAACCCAAACCAGAGTCATTAATGGCTTGAAAGAAGCTGAGGAGGAGTGTAATACAGTATTCCATGGATCTCTACTTGGTCCAGTGGTGTATCACATTGTTATCAGTGACTTGAATAAAGCAATATGTAGCTTACTCATTAATTTGAAGATAAGACAAAGATGAAAGGGATAGCTAAACCCCTGGATAAATAAATATATATATATATATATATATATATGTATATATATGAATTAAAACCAACTTGATAGCCCACTGGACTGAACCTATACTCAGATGGTCAAATGATTCTGTGATCTCCTCAATTTGTCTCTTCCGTAAATTATAGCTTATCCAGTCTTACCCATGTTGTGGAACACTGAACAGGGGACTTCCTCTCTTTTGATAACACAAGGGTACCAGTACAGCACTGTGGCAACACAACTATCCTCATTGCTCAGACCTTATTCCTTTCATACATTTCCATGTGGGATATTTTACTCCTGGTCCTATACAAAGCTTCCAGTGTTTTGAAGCCTACTCTCATTCATAAACTATGTATTGCTCCATAACTATTTGCATTATGTTTATTTTGAGATTTTTGGAGACTGATGTGATTTCTCAGCCATATCATACCAGTACGAAAATGTGGATGTTAAATAGAAGGGCATTTATTTCCACTGGAAAATTGGTATCATTAAAGGAGTTTCCTAATTTCTGAAGACAATTGAGCTCACTCTCCTCCCATTCTACTCTGGAACCCACTGTTCATCTTATTGTTTGCTAAGCTTGAAAAAGAATCTGATTTATTAGAATAAGATATGATTTTTTTAACAAATGCTTTTTCATTCATACATTAAAATCATTCAAGATTTTTTGAAAACTTTAACAACAAAATAACCCTGATTATAAGTAAATAATCATTTATTAAGTACTTTCTATGTATTAAGTACGGCATTAACTGCTGGGAAAAAAGATAAAAGAAAAAAGAAAGATTGTTTCTGCCTTTAAGAAGCTAATGATTTTAATGGGAATGATTACATAAAAAAAAGAATTGAAAAGGGTAAAGCATATAGTTATTGATATCTATATGTGTGCATATATATATAATGTACATATTCCATATGAAGAAAAACAGTCTGATTCCATTTAGTAAATAGAAAGTTAAATTTGGTTAGCAATTCCTGTCCAAAATGAGGTTTTCAGGGCAAAAATAATGCTTTAAAAGACATCGGGGGCAACAAAGAATTTCAAAACAGCAAAACAGACAAGTACATATAATATAGATGAGTACTTATAAATCAAAAGATATAAAATAAAGGATAACAGAAATAAATATAAGTAAAAGATAATACATGACACAATATATTAAATAACTAGGTTGATATTCACAAAAATAGAAAACAGTAATTCTAAATGAAACTATGGATTATCTGTGCTAATAGGGAAGGTGGCAGTATAGATATTCACACATATAATTTGTATTTGATTTGGATTGGAATTTTTGTAATTAAATATGGATTTTTTTCTTTCTGAGAGCTCACTGTGCTTTACACTAAGTAACTAAGCTACACCATGAAATTCTGACTTATAAGATTGAAAGTCATTCAGTTTCTTCATTTGGTACCTCTCTTCTGCACTACTCAGGATGGATAGCATCATTTTTCAGATTGATGAAATGTATCAACCTCCAAAAGGCTGCTCCTGATCTCCATAAACTTACTGTTTGTTAGCCTCATGTGTCTCTAGATTGAAAAGGACATAGAAGGACCTTTAGTCTAGCGCCCATCAGAGTAGGCACTCCATAATTATTTGCTGATGAGGGTGGTGATGGACTGTATATCTGAGAAGTCACTGGGATACAATTATGATATAAGCCTAGCGTCGAGCCCTTCAGTCTCTCTACTTATACTCCTCTCCCCTCTCCCTTCTTCTTCCCCTCTCTCATTCTTTCTGTGTCTCTCTGACTTTCTCTCTCTTCCTCTATTTCTCTCACTATTTTAAATTCATCATTTGGAAAATTTTCAAATATGTTAGAAAATTTGGTTTCCAAATTTATAAAAGGAACAGAATTTCAATTTTTTAAATAGTTGACAATCCTATCTTATTTTCAGCAATCCAGAAAGGAATGCACAAGTATCCCAGAAGAAAAGATGGTCAGTTATGTCACATTTTGCCAAGACCGTAAGAAGGAAGAAGAATGAAAAAAGGCAATCACATTTGGCAATGAAGAAGCCACTGCTAACTTTGAAGACAGAAGTTTCAGTGAAATGAGGAAGCAAAGCTAATTCAGAGTTTGGAGCCTGAGAGATTTGAAAGATGATGGCAGTTCAGAAAAGGGGTATGTTTTCACAGAAAAATAATGTAATGAGACCTACAACGTGGAGGGCAATCCATCTGTTCCTGCTTACCCTATGCTACTTATTCTTTTCTACCAAGAAAATCAAAATGAAGGAGAGAGTCTTACTCTTTATTATCCCTAGAGTTCAGAGACTGCCCAGTGAAAGTTACCCATGGCAATCAAGAGAGAATTGAGGAAGAGAGTGTGAGTATGCCTCAGGGAAGGTGGGGAGAGCATCGCTCTGTGTGGGTCCCTGAGGGGCCTGTACTTTGTACTGCTTTGGGAGGAGAATTGTAGTAAGGAGTAGAGTAGATTGTTGAGTTGTAATGGGTGAAGGAGTTGATGAAGTTGTCCTGGACACAAATTCATGATCAGCTGTCCCAGGAGTATGGATTGGGATTCATCTCCCTATTATTCAAAAGATTAATCACACATCATGGCCTAGTTGGTGTCCGCCAAGTAATGGCCAAGAGCCATGGCACCCAATTTCGACAACACTATCTTAGGGTCCTGACAAGGTAAGCATTGGAAAGTTGTGTGGATGGGGGGAAGGCATGCCATGCATAAATGCAGGTAGAACCCCTGTAAATGTGCAGTCAGAGTTTTCCAGAACCAACATATAAGGATTTGAAATACAGAGATGAAGGGGCTTGAGAAAAGACCTCACAAAAGCCTTTGCTTTTTTTGAGAATTATGACGTAGGTAATAAGTGTCAGACGTTATCCAAGCCCGGGTCTGTGACAAGCTGCAGGAAGAGGCCCTGGTGGAAGTTTTTATTACTTTTAAGTAGCATTCACTGAATTGTTAAGGAAATGTAATTACCAATGGGAAGGCTCATTTATCCAAATTATTCAGAGCTACTAAAGAAACCTGACATGTAAACAATTTAGATAAGGATCATAATAATCTACTAACACAAAGAGCCTGCAATTTGTCACTCTGAGTGCTCTGATGTTTACTTAGGAAGGGTTCTTGATTGTCCTTGGAATGGAAGCCCAAGGAACTTCATGTTGGAATGAGTGCATGAAGTTGGTATTAATTTTAATGCTGGCAAAGCTACAACAAAAATCATTTTAAACTACTTAGTTTAAAAGAGAACCCGAAAACATACCCATCACATGTTCTAAACCAATTTATAAAAGAGTAATACCACCAAAATTTTCCACACTACATTGAAAAAGCCTGAGGCTATTTTTTAATCTAAATTGGCCGGCGCATCTGCATCAGCTAATAAGACTATGATAAAGAGAAGAAATTTATATGACAGATTATAGTTCACAAAGTGAAATATGAATGGTCCATCTGATCTCCACAGGAACCTAGTGAAATAAATAGTACAGCTATCATTATTCCTATCCTACGCAAGAGAAAACTAAGGCATAGAGAGGGCCCAGTGTACTTTAGGCCAGATACCTAGGAACAGGTGAAGCTAGGATTTAAACTGAGGTCTGCTTCAAACTGATTTTTCTCTTCATTGGATCCAAGTTCTTTTCAACCCATAATAGCTGTTTTCCATGTTAGAATCCAGTTAATTTGTCTAAAAACATTTTTTTGCAAATTGTTTTGCATTCATTGCCTCATTTGATTCTCACAACAACTGTGTGATATAGGAGATCTCTTATCTCTGTTTATGACAATGCTGATCTTTAGAGGTCAAGCGACTTTGCCAGGGTCACATAGCTTAGAAGTGATGAAGGAGGGATTTGAACACAGGTTTTACTGATCAGCACTGCCACTATTCCAGGCTGGCTTCCTATTATATATATACCGGTGGTCTGTGAGGCACAAAATAAATATAAGACCTGGTCATTTCCCTTAGGGAGTTTAGCATATTTTTAGAAAGGTGAGCTATTAACAGGTGAAAGTTATGTAACAATGGAAGTCAGTGTGGAATTAAGCACCAAAAGTACAATGAAGTTCAGTTGACTTAATATTACTAAATTTGGAAATCCCATAGCACTGATTAATTGCTCAAATTCAGTGGAGTTGGGGTTATCATCTAACAAATGTGGTGCTTATTCAAATAAATAAAGATGAATCTCCATTTTCCCCAGATATGTATTCATAGATAAAGTAAGAGTCTCACATGAAAACAGTATGCTTCTTTGTAACCTACAGTATAGCATATAAACTCCATCAATTTTAATAACTATAAAAATGTTACAGTAGTTCTCTTTATTACACTAAAAATGTACTTTTGTTTTGTCAAAATATAGGCCTCAAGTGTTTAGATTGGAAAAGAATTATATTATATTTTTAGAATTGTAAATAAGTCAAAGCAGAAAAATACATGGTTTTTTTTCAGAAAAACTCAAAACATAAACCTACACAGTCAATTAGTAAATATTAATAATAATAATTTGAATTTATATATCTTTAAGATTTGCAAAGATACACAGACACACACACAGAGATGGGGCAGCTAGGTGGCAGAATGGATAGAGTGCTGGACCTGGAGTCAGGAAGACTCATCTTGCTAAGTTCAAATCTGGCCTCAGACACTTACTTGCTATGTGACCCCAGGGAAATCATTTAACTGGTCTCACTTCCCTCATCTATAATATGAACTGGAGAAGGAAATGGCAAACCACTCCAGTATCTTTTCCAAGAAAAGCCCAAGTAGGGTCACATAGAGTTGGACACAACTGAAACAATGACCAAACAACACATAAATATATGCTCTCTCTGTCTCTGTCTCTCTATATACACATACATACAGATATATATGTGTGTGTGTATGTACATACATGCAGACATATACATGAGCACACGCACGCACGCACACACACATATATATAAATTTCCAAGTGTTAGATCTCAAGAATCCATCTTATGCATAGCCTTGGTTCATCTTTTCAATACCAATATCTTCAAAGTGATGGATGAAAAGTAATGCAAGTGACAAATACAGAGAAGAGGAAAGTCAAGGTATGAGAATCACTCAGAATTTCTGCTCCTCAGTTGCATATAGGATACAAAATAACGTCATCACCTAAATCTTCTTTCCAGAAAGAAAAGAAGCAAAGAAATAATTTACCAAATATCCTAATTTAATTAAAGCTACTTGTTCATAAACTCAAGGCAATATTCTTAATGGTAAAATGTATATTTACTCAAATGTTACAAATAAAAATATCACTCAAAATTTAAAATTTTCTATTCTAAAATTTGGACCACAAAGAAAGGGAGAACCCTTTGAAAAATCTAAAGTGTTAAATATATAAAAATAAATTAAATATTCTTAAATTAAGATCTATGGTCTAAATATCTATCCACAGAATTGCATCTCTCTCTGTGGTTTGTGTACTTATATGTGTGAATATATGCATTCCTATTCTCTCTATATATTTATATTTATGTATTACTAATTTCCTCCTTCAAGATATCATTACAGTGTCTGAGAAGTGACCTTGATTTTTCAAAATTAATTCTTTTTCAATTAATAGCCATTTACTTTCTCTCTCTCTCCCCACTCCCACCCTCTCCATCAGGAAAAAAAAAGAAGAAGAAAAAGGAAATAACTTGCAACAAATATGTAGAGTCAGCAAAACAGATTCCCACATTGGCCACAAACAAAAATGTGTGTTTCATTCTGCCTAATGAGTCCATCACTTCGCTCTTGGGAGGTGGGTATCATTGGCACTCTGAAACCATGGTTGGTCCTCATGTTGACTTTCAAAGTTGTTTGTTTTTACAACACTGTTATTATTATATTAATTGTCCCACCAGTTCTTTTCAGTTCATTCTGCATGAGCTTAAATTCCTGGACTTTACCAATGAAACTCGGATTCCAGATGGCCCTATTGAGGTTTGGGTAAAAGCCTGGTAGGTTGGCTGCCTCTTTTCTGAGGAACACCCTTGCTAATGATGAAGAGCCTCATTACCAGTTTGGCCACAACGTGATAAATGTTTCAGCAGTAGTGTAATGTGATTTATGTAAGTGAAGGGAATTCCCATGGGTGTACAATAACGCATCCTTGAACCATGAAGTAAAATATAGTTATCAAATCCTTAAACATGTTAATACTTTAATAGCTTTACATATGAATGTGTAATATATACACACATACATATATGTGTTTGCATGTATATATTAGTATGTATATTCATATTTTTATAATAATGTATAACAGTCATTTTGCTCATTGCCTTATTTCCTATCAGTCATACTGCCAGTACTGAAGTTTAAGCTTACATCACTGTTCACCCCCCTAAATTATCACCCTGATTTCATTATCTCCACTTTCAGATTTCCCCTACACCAAGCTACCAAAAAATATCTTCCTAATACATAGGCCTAACCATTCTCTGCTCAAAAAAATATCCATGGTTTCCTATTTCTTCTAGGATAAAACTATATATACATATACTTATATATGTACATATGTATACACACATATACATGTATGTGTATGTGTGTCTGTGCCTGTATAATTTAGCTCAGCATTGAAGATTGCATCATTTGGTACCTACCTATGGTTCTAAGCTTATGTTACAATCTCCTCCTTGATTGACCAGTCTGGTGTGTGTGAGTCCATGAAAACAAATAAGAAAGAGAAAACCAAACTGTTCCCCTCTTATTTTGACTGCTTTCTGTATAAATAAAAACTATCTTTGTACAGGAAAAGATTGGAACAAAAAACACTAATAAGCAATTGAGGCATATGGTAAATATAGAGACAACCAAAAGTGCCTAGCTGATCTTGGTGAGTTCAAGTCATCAAGGATTTACATTGTAATGTACTGAAAAGACAGGTAAATGTGATGGTAGCCATAATCGGTGTTCTCTGAATGATCCTGGGGAAAAGAAGAGGATCAATAGGATAAGAGAAGAGCAAATGCTTTCCTGATTTTCCAAAAACAAAATAAGTTCTGAAAACTGTAGACCAGTGATATAGACACTTATTTCTAGTAAAATTTTAGAATGCTTCATTATTCTTTTTTTTTTAAGTTGTTACTAGAAGGTTAGTAGCTCAGTAGACAGTGAATATACGACAGTAATTCTGAACTTAGAAGACCTGGGTTCAACTTCCTCTCCAGACATTTACCATGTGTGACCTTGGACAAGTCACATAACCTCCTTGGTTATCTGTTTCCTCATCAATAAAATGAGGGACATATGCTAGCTCATCATTGAAGTCTCTCTCATCTCTATGATCTTATGAATGCTGGAGTTTCTGTAGATTTTAACAATACATTTCACAAACTCTTATCATGGTATCTTATCACAGTATTCTTTTTTGTTGTTGTGTTTTTGGAAGGCAACTGGGGTTAAGTGACTTGCCCAAAGTCACATGACTAGTTTTTTTTTTTTCTGTTAAGTGTCTGAGGCCATAGGCCATATTTGAACTCAGGTCCTCCTGACTCCAGGGCTGGTGCTCTATTCATGAGCCACCTAGCCGCCCCTTATCATGCTATTCTTGAAGGGGAAAAGCAGAGGTGTCAATTAGCAGATGGTACAGTTCATTGGGTTCATAGTTGGCTGAATGGTCAAATCCAGAGTAGATACTAATATTCTGATATCAGTTTGGGAAAAGAGCTCTACTTATATGTCTTTGGTAATCTGTGCTTACCCTTGAAGTGTTTAAGAATTTTTTTTTTTTAATCAATGAGGACTTTCCAATGAAAAGACGGACATCTTCAGATGAAATTGGGAAGATTTGATGCAGGAAGAGTATAGTGAAAAATACTCATTCAACAGTAATATGAAGAAAAGCCACTTCAAAAACTTTAGAACTCTAACCAATGCAGCGATAAATCATGAATTCAAAAGAATGAAGATGAAATATTCCACCCACCTCTTACCACAGAGGTGACAGACTTAAAATGCAGATTGAAACATATATTTTTGGATGTGGTCAATATAGGAATTTCTTCTGCTGTATGATACTTCATGTTTTGTCCTTCTCTGATCCTATCTATTTGTTATGATAGTTTTACTCTTCTTTTTTATTGTTCGAAAAGGGCAGGAAGAAGGGAAAATAATAAATGCTTAAAATTTAATTCAATGATTAAAAACAAAAATAAGTTCTGCAAAAAATGGTGATTTTCAATCAAGGCACAGATGGTAGACTTTTATTTGCAGATGATACAAAGCTGGGATGGATAGCTAAATTATTGGATGGCAAAGGATTGACAAAGATACAGATAGGCTAGAATAAGGGACAAATCAATTAAGATAAAATTTAATTGGGATAATGCCCCTGGGCATATAATTTAATTTCTTAGTGATCTAGGCAGCTCTCTAAGAGTCTAAGTTGTAGGACAGTTATTGATTTCCATTGAAAGAGGCCATTTTCTCAGTGGGGGGTGTTCCCTATATCAATGAAATCACAAGCCGGGTTCAAAAGAGCATAGTTTTAAAATAATTGGACCCAAAATATCATCTTTGGAAGTGCTAGGTGAAAGAAATATTGTTACAGAACAATGTGTCTGAAGCATTGGGATTTTTGCTCATTTCAAACTCAAAATGTCAATATTAGGGTATAGAAGGAGGGGAAAAAAACCTTTATGTTCTTAGGCTTCAATAAAATGAAAAAAAGCTTATTCTCCATAACTATTGAGGTTACAGTTCCACTTGAATCTGGCTTTGTCAAACCAAAATTGCATACCACATTTAAGGAAAGATATTGATAAGCTAGTGGATATCTGTTTATATGGAGACAACTGGTTGCTGAAAAGCCCTGAGATGCTTCCCTATTAGGATCAGTTCAAGGAAATAGGAACGTTTAATGTGGAGAACAGAATTCTTAGTGGGGAGAGTATTGGAGAAAGGGATACAAGTTGTACTCAAATATTTGAAGGAATATAATAAGAGTAATGGATGAAATTTACAGAAGCAAACTTAGGCTTGAAAAGTTCCTAAGATTTTAAGGAATTCAAAATTGGAATGAATTGTCAGGTGAGCAAGGTAGTGGGTGTTCTCCTCTCTAGAGGTCTTTTAAGTGAAGGTTGATCATTCACTTGTTGGGGATGCAATAGAGAGAATTTCTATTCAGGTGTGGGCTGGACTAGATGGCCTCTGAGGTCTTTTCTAATTCTGCACATTTTCAAAGATGTTTTTTTTTAACCAAGGGTCAGTTCTCTTTTATCAAAGGTCAATACCACTGACTGTGACAACTTCTCTTATTTCTCCCTAATGAAATTTTTTTCTGCAAATTTTGTAGATTATTTTATTGGATTCTTCCCTTTACTTCATCATACTGTACTTGGTTTAGACACATGTCGTATCTCCGTAAGCAAGCTATTATTTTCTTGAGGGAAAATATTATAGATATATTTATTTTTTTAATCTTTGGATCATCAGCACCTGATATAGTTTTGTGCGCATAGTACTTGAATGTTTGTTGAATAAATGAAATGTACCTACCAACTTGAGCATTCATGACAAGGATGAGAGACAAGGGAAAATACCATTTTGCTGTTGTTAGTCATTTCAGTCATATCTGATTATTTGTGACACAATTTAGGGTTCTTTTTATGAAAGATACTGAAATGGTTTGCCATTTCCTTCTCTAGCTCCCTTTACAGATGAGGAAACTGAGCCAAACAGGGTTAAGTGACTTGTCCAAGGTCACATTGCTAGTGTCTGAGGCCAAATTTGAACTTAGATCTTCCTGATTTTATGTCCAGCACTCTATCTACTGTGTCA
This sequence comes from Petaurus breviceps papuanus, assembly GCF_028583685.1. Classification (NCBI taxonomy): domain Eukaryota; kingdom Metazoa; phylum Chordata; class Mammalia; order Diprotodontia; family Petauridae; genus Petaurus; species Petaurus breviceps. The sequence goes on along the minus strand of NW_027185698.1, from coordinate 20,449,354 downwards.
TCTAGCTTGACCCCCCCAAATACTATATGACTTCAGAAATTTTGGAGGAGATGATGGGAAATCAGACATTTAACGTAAATTGATTATGGGTCTTAAACACCAAAGTTAAGAAATTTAGGCTCAATTCCTTTGCATAGAAAACTCTTTTACAGCAAACTTTCATTAATTTCAAATCATCATGATTGATTTTATGTTAAAGTGTCATTCTTATATCCTAGAATAAATTTCATCAGAGTTATCTTTAAGGTCGCATTTTAAAATAAAAGAAAGAATAAAAAGCTCAAGAAGCATAGTTTTTTTTTTATAAATATAGACTGAATGTCTTCAAAACTGTATTAATTCCTATCTTCCTCACAGCAAGTATTTAATGAGGAAATATTACTAATGTTATATGTCACCATAAAATTCATTCCCCCCAAAAAATAATCCAGAAATATCAAAATTAAGAAGCAAAATGTTCTAACACACTCTTTAGGAGAGCCATATGACAAGACAGAAAGCGTGTAGTTATTCTGTTATTATTGACCTGAGAATGTATCACTATGTAGAATATACAAAGGTACATTTTCCACTCAAGGCTCACACAAATTGCAAAGTTAAATGTATAGGAAATGCCAGCTGGGAGAAAGTTAAAAGCAGAGAAAACTCATTTTGTTTCTGTCCTTATTGATCCTTCCATCTGTCCTTTTCATTCTCACAGAGACAGGACACTTTTAGGAATGGTTCACAACAAAAAAATGTGACTGAAATGATGACTCTGAGGTAGGAAAGAAGAAATGGAAGTGGGAAAAGAGAATATATACATTTCAGTAAGATCAAACTGTGGGTGAACAGGCAGACAGATAGAAAGATAGATAGATACAAACTTTATATTATATGATCCTTGCAGAAGTCCTTTATTATTCCATTATTATTTTTGGATGAGGTAATAAAGCATAGAAAAACTAGGTAACTCAGTCAAGTTCACATAGAAAATGTGAGGACAGTAAGTCTAGAAATTAGTACTCCTACCTTTCATTCCAGTGCTTTCTAGTATCATGTTAATATGAACTTGCAGTCTATTTGCTATGAACGCTGTAACTGCAATACATGGTATAGCATTTCAAGTGACATATACTTTAGGGTAAAATGACTTACATAGAACAAATGCCGATATAAATTACAAGCATAGAAATGTTGTTGAACACCACCACATACCAGTTACACATAGTGAGCAGCATAAAATTCCATTTATTGAAGCTGATAACAAACATCAGAACAGTTACACAGATTAGAATATTCGAGATTATGCATAGAATGAATGACTTGTCTCACTGGAAACAAAGTCACTTGGCTCTACTAAAAGAAAGAATTTATATTTTCCTCACGTCACTTGACTAGTAAGTTGGGGAAAGAGACCTGAGTGAGGCATCAGCTCTGCTACCAGACAACTTCCTTCCAGGGTCTTCCTCTGTGAAGAGGACTTAGAACTGAGTGTCTCTCTCTCAGAGTTGGAAGCCAGAAGATGTAGTCTCTCCTTCCCAAGCTCTTGCTAACTCCGCCTCTCACACAGGCATGGAGGAGTGAGTAATCTGTCTCTACCAATGAGGATAGTCTTAAGAAAATGAGTTTGAGCCCTAGGTTACAGGTCGAAGTAGGCAGCATTTTGACATGCTCTCTCCCACACCTTAGGCATACATTCTGATGAACAGACACTATGCTCCAGTGGAGACATCACCAAGATGGAAGTTAGGAGTTCTGGGTTCAATTACAGGTACCAAAACTTAGTAGCTATAAGATCTGAAGGCAAGTCACTGCAAATTTTATGACCTTGAATTTTCCTTAAGTGTAAAATGGAGATAATTCTTACTGTATCAACCTCAAAGTGTTATTTTGAGAATTGAATAGTAATGCATGTGAATACTTTGTAAAAAGCAAAAATCTGCACAAATGTAAGATATTATTCATATTGTGCTGTCTGCACAGTTTTGCTGGGCTGAAGATTTCTCACACATAGAATATATTAAAATCCAAAAGTTGAACCTTCTGTGCTCAATTATACAGCACAAATCATTTTATCAGTTATACTATTGAATCACGTAAATGTGAAGTTACGTGCATATAACCAAAATGTTCTGTCAAGGAAATCAATAACAAAAGTACAAAATTGATATCTGAAGGCTTGAGGTGTGGGGTGGGGAGAAAGGAGGAGGGGAACAGCAGGTAAATCAAGCCCACACCAGCATAGCCCTTTGTTAATGGCAGAGTTCCATGTGACATCTGTGGGCAGTTTAGTGGCTCCAAGATCAGCCTGTTCTCATGCTGAAAAAGCTTTCCATAAAGTCTACAAAATCAATGGCTCAGCTCATATGCCCATTCTAGTGAAAGCCACAGGGAGGAAGAAAGATAACTCCAAATGGCAGACAATCCAAAACCCATTTATGTTTGGCCATGGAATGTGTTTTTTTTTTTTAACTTAAATTTGAATAGGGTTATGTTCAAGATTTCTGGGAATTCACACTTCAGACAAAATAAAAAGTCTTATTCAGGGAAGATAGTGTTATGATTTTGACAGAAAAAGATGTAAGCCTCTTTTCCTTGCAGATGATATAGAGATACACATCATAATTCCATTCTAAGAATCTCTCCAAAGAGTCTGCTTAAATATAGGAGATGAGAATACCAGAAAGTTGAAATAATGATTCTAGACAACAATGAAATGTGTTAAAACTATCAGTGAAGAACTACTATGGGCATTGCATATGAGAGCCTTGTTTCTGGAAATGGATCTGATAGCCCCCTAGCATGGTATAGCCTGCTAAGGAATGGAGAGAGATTTTTTTTTCCCAATGGTCACCAAGTCTCTCTGTATCTATCTCTATCTTTCACCTTCAAGTTCTTTACCAGTGAATGAATTGATAGCTGAAACCCTTGGGAAATAACTTTCAGGACGAGTACCAATTACCCTTCTACAGGAAAAATAGAAACCACAATCATTTCATAACATCTTAATGCACTAACAATGTAGAAATCCCCCAAACATCTGGTGACTTAATAATACAAAGTCCCAAATCCTTGTGCCACAAAACAGTAAAGCAGATGGTCTCATCCAGTAAGAATAAAGTGATAACTACTTGCTGTCATTTTATCAGGGCCTTGCAGTTTTCCCTAAAAGGGCTGCTTCCATAATTGTAAAATTATTTGGTTTCTTTCCTTTTTCTCCTGCCTTTGAGCAGGAGGTGTTTTCTTAATCTTATAATAAATCTTGCCACTTGTATTGACTGAAACCTTTCTGTCTCCACCTCTCCTGTGGAATGCTTTCCTTTCCAATTCTGAGTTGCTGCAGAATGCAACTAATTGGCTGTTTCTTCTAAGTGAACCAAAAAAGTTATAAGAAAACAAATGTGTACCTGGTGAGCACAAATTTATTATCCGTCTGAGTAGATTCCTAAATATGTTAATAATTCTCTTCACTTTCATTATGGCCTCCTATCTTTGACCCACAGTTACTGGACCCTACTGATGGGTGTACATCTCCCAAGAGGAAAAAAAAATTCCCTTCAGACATCCCCCACCCCAATCTTTAGGAGATGTATTTTGGTCAGCAGAATCTTTGTTTACCCAAACATAGGTTTCTATATTACATGCATAAAAATACAGCAAGTTCATTAAATTAAACAAATACTTATTTAGTTCTTACTCTGTGCAAGGTACAGTGCTAGAAGATGTGAATACAAAGATAAAGATACCACAGTTCCTGCCCTCAAAGAGCTTACCTTGTATTCTCAGAAGCTTATTTCCTGGTTTATAGCTCATCCCAGAAGTTCAGTCAAAGATATCAAATTGTAGTTTCCCAAGGATATTTTATAGATACTAAAAACTAACCACATTGATTTTATTATGCAATGTTTCTGCATTTGCCATTAAGGTCCTTATACAGTCTAAGAGGTTTGAGGTCATGAGACACACCATGTAGTAGTAAATGGAGCAGTGGACTTGGGAGCACAGTTTAAGTCCTCCTTCTTCTGTCTGTCCCTCCATCTGTGATTGTGAGAAAGGAATTCAATCTCTTCAGAGAGGCTTAGTTTCCTCCTTTCTTTTTAAAAATTACTTTTTAATGTATTCATTAAATATTTCCCAATTATATGTGAAACAATTAGCAATCTTTTTCTTTAATTTTAAGTTTCAAATTCTCTCTATTTCCCCTCCTCCCTCTTTAAGAAGGTAAGCAATTTGATACTGATTTTTACACGTAAAATCAGGCAAAACCTATTTCCATATTAGCAATGTTTCATAAGAAAGTAAAACAATTAAAATAATGTTTTAAAAAAGCATGCTTCAATCTGCATTCCAAGATCTAGTTTTCTCATTTCTAAGCACTCCACATTACCTAATTCAAAGGCTCATTTTGAAGAAAACACTGTAAACTAAAAGGCAAATGATAAATGGGAGTGATTCTTAAAGGAAGCTGTGAGGTGACTGTAATAGTAATGAAATTTGAAGATCCCTTTGTATTGCCAAGCTAACAGGAGAAGACAGGGAGGGTGGGACAAGGAGGGAGAGGGAGGGAAAGGGAAAGAGAGAATTTCTTTTCTTTTCATTTTTATCTTTTTGCTATTTTTGGAGGGGGTAAGGTAGGGCAATTGGGGTTAAGTGACCTGCCCAAGATCACAGGGCTAGATTTTTGTGTTAAGTGTCTGAGGCTGGATTTGAACTCAGATCCTCCTGACACCAGGGTTGGTGCTCTATTCACTGGGCCACCTAGCCACCCCTGGGAGGGAGAATTTCTCTCAACAAGCATCTGGAAGCTGGGAGTCTACTGCTGGACTGAAGACTGAACTTAGAATTGATAAGAACTGAGAAGAGAAAGGAGAATTGAGAACTGAGGCAGAATTTCTTACAGCAAGCCATGTGTAGGCTGGATAAAGTGATTTTCACTTTGAGAACAGAACTGGATAAAGTGATTCTGATTTTGACAACAGAGGTTTTGGTGGTGGAGCCTCTTCTGGGAGCCAGCCAAACTCCTGCCAAAGACTTCGAGGGGCAGCCAGAGCTGATGAAGACAGCCAAGGGCCGGTTGGGACTTCCAGAGGCAGCATGACTGTGGTGCCAATAATTTTTATGAATGTTATTGTGTGTTTGTTAATGCGCATGAATGTAATTGTGGCTTTGTTAAGCCTTGTCTTCCCAGGAACAAGGTCTTTGAGAACTTTGAGGTGGACTCAACACTGTGAGCTTCAATATGGAGCAGGAACTGCAAGGAGAGCTGGGCAAGGAACTGGGAGCTTCCTGCCTTTGTGCCTTTGAACCCAGGTGACAATTTGGTGGATTCAGGTAGGACCTGGGACCATGGAAGAGGAACCATGGAAGCTGAAAGCCTGCCTCGAGTCAAGGTGAAATTGTCTGAGTAGTGACTGATGAAATAGGGTACTGCGTAGTGACTGATGAAATTGTAACTTACTTGTGACCTGTGAATGTTTTGCTCTTATTTTTTATTGAATAGAGAAGAGAGAGAGAGAGAGAGAGAGAGAGAGAGAGAGAGAGAGAGAGAATTTGTTATTGAATAAATAAATACTATACTATGTAATCAGAGCCTTGAAAACTGTTCACAGCAGCAGTCCTCTGGAAAGCTGCTCACGCCTGGCTTTACAGTGACAGAGTACTTACAGTGCTGGACTTAAAGGAAGGAAGACTTGAGTTCCAATCATGCCTCAGACACTTCTAGCTATGTCAGCCTGAGCATGTACTTAATCTCACCTAACCTTAGTTTCTATAACTGTCAAATGGGGATAATTATAGAATTTACTTTCCAAGTAGATCAAATGAGATAACATGTAAAGCACTTTGCAAATATTTTTGCTATATAAATATTAATTATTACTGTCATTATAATCATCCTCATGGTTTGGGGAGAAATCTAGACAAGGACCTAAAGAATAAAGAAAGCAAACTAAAGACAGCAGAGACAAAGCACCAAGTTAACAATAATCTGGGGATTGAAAGAAAAGAGAAAAGAAATGCAGAATCACAGACACCTAACTTCTTCCTCCATTCAACCCTGCCAAAAGCTTGCCTCCTACGCTTCTGCTTATTTGCCATTTGCAACAGTGAAAGGGTAATCATCTCTCCCATTACAGCTAGCTAGGCCATCCCCTCTTGTAAATTTTATACCTGGATGAAGAGAAGACCCATAGGAGAAAAAGCTTTAAGAGATTTAACAGAACTTATCAGCTTAAATAAGAGGATTCTCATCTAGGCAAGTCATTCACTTCTAACTGAATGGACCCTGTTAGTCTTCCTGGGATGATGGCTTTTTCAACTTCTCAACAATTAGAAATCTTTGTCATCAGGAATCTTAGAAGAACAATGAACAAAATCTGCTTGTCAACTTACACAACATCTCCTTTTCTCAAAGAACTCTTTTGTATGAAAAGAACATATCCTGGGGCGGCTAGGTAGCACGGCAAGTAAGAGCACTGGCTCCAGTGTCAGGATGACCTGGAGATAGAATCCTGGGCTCAGACACTCAGCACCTCACCCAGAAATAATTGGCCGTGTAACCTTGAGCAAGTTACTTAACCCTGATTGCTTAAAAAAAAAAAGAACATATCCAGTGTGCTCCCTTTACATTTGCCATTAAATTAGGTGTGATTTTTCCCCTTGTTATTTTGAAAGATATGGATTTAACATTCATCTTGTGGTAAGAAAAGTATTAGTATCTAAGTAGTATAATGAGTATGAAGGAGCAATGGACTCAGAACCAGAAGATTTGAGCCTTACTTCACTATCCTATAGATGTGTGATTGATTAAATAATTTAGCTTCCCTAAATCTCAATTTTTGTCTGATTAAAAAAAGAGGCATAAATATTGTGTTTTATGGGATTTTTGTAAAGATTAAGTGAGATCACTTAAGAAATGTTTACATGCCAATGTTGATGTAAGCACTGGAGATACAAAGAGAAATGAAATAAGCCCTGCTGTCTTCAAAGAACTTTTACATAATATATGCCAAAGTGCTCTGAAAACTGTAAACTAAAAACATATGAGCACATACCTGTGTGTGCATACACATGCATATGCATATAAAAACTTATATGCACGTTTCTATATATAGTTTGCTGTGTGTATATACTATAGTTTATAATATATGCAACTTACATGAATATGTTTATATGTGTTTGTGTGTGTGTACAAACAAATATATGCAGTTATTGCCAATAATTAAAGTCATATAAAAGGCAAGTGTATTTTTGGATAGAAAGTTAGCTCAGAGCTGGCTGTGTGACTAACAAGTTTCTTGACATCTCATCATTCAAGATACCTCTCTAAGACTATAAGTTGCAGCAAAAGGCCAGCCTGCACTGATAAAAGACATTACCTCATCTGGGCATTCTCTGTTTCAATGAAATTACATTTCAATTTCCAATTCATGTTACATAAATAGTATTCAATAGCTCCCTTATACATTTAAAATGACTCAAAATTTCTTAGGCATGACTTCAAAAGTCAGAGATAGAGAAAGGAGAAGAGAGTATTCTAGGTATAAGAAATAGTGTGAGCAACAGTGAGAGGTGCAACATATCTATAATGACAGGTAAGTAGACTAAATTGTTGAAACACAGCTCATGTAGACAGGAGTAATGTGAACTAAATAAGACTGTTAAATAAGGAAGACATCAGGCTTCAGAGGACCCCAAATGACACAGGAAAGAGACTAAATTGTATTTGCTTCACCATAAAGAGACTATGAAGGGTTTGGATGGTCAGATTTGTATATAAGACCACAGAATTAAAGTTTAATAAATTTCAAGGTGGAAGGAAAGACAGAGATCATCTAACCCAATCTTCCAATTTTGCTGATGAGGAAACTGAGTTTGAAAGACATTAAAAAACTTAACCCCTTGTGCTAAAGTTCATAAGTGGCTGAGGCAGGATTTGAACATAGGTGTCCTAACCCAAGTCCACCCTGGCCTTTATTATACCATATTGCCTCTCAATATGAGGCAAAATTTTTTACTAGGAGATAGTACATAAAAATGTTGTAATAATCCCAGTACTAATAAAAGAGAACCATTAGTTATCGTGGCAGAAGGAATAGAAAGAAAGTACAGGGAAGATTTGACTGACATTATGGGAACATAATCCATAGAAACTGACAAATAATTAGAAATGGAAAGTATGAGAGATGGTAGAGTCAAAGAAAGCATAGAAGTTTTAAACATGTAATGATGTAATAAAATGGTTTAAAAAATCCATAGCACTTATTTACATTCTTCTATCATTTACTATACTTTGTTGTTCAGCTTTTGGCTTACCTCCTTCATACCAAACCTGCACACTAACACACACACACTGTATTTAAGATAATGACTATCCTATTCATCTTTGTAGTTCTTACAATATTTATTACAGTGCTCTGCACACAGTAGGCTATCAATAAAGTCTTAACTGAATTGTCATGTCTTATATCTAGTTAGTGCTCAAGAAACACCTGTTAAATAGAGTGACCTTGTTTTGTTTTGTTTTTCCTATTATGTTTTATACAAATTCACTTTATCCTTTACCACTGGGTCTTTTTTTTCTGAAATCAGAGACACTTTATTCAATCTAATATTTAAGTCTCTAATAATTTTGTGAAAATAGTAAGGTCTTAATAAGTTTTTTTTTCTTGAATGAATCTACATGAATGAAATAATCAGCAAATGAAAGGATAAATATTTGCTGGGATATACCCATCTCATTGCACAGGACTGTAGAGTATTTTACTTTTTTAAACTATATTACTTGAATATTTATACTGAATGGTGCTATAAAATGCTTATCATAGAGAGAAATACAATCTAAACTTGACAACATTTGTATTCAAATGCAAATCAATCACAAAAGTCATTTCCAAATCTTCCATGTGAAAATAGATTCAATCAGCAAATACAACTTTGTACAAACTTTATCACTTTAGACTCTGCTCCCTTAATTCAACTCAAAATAAGTCAACCAACTAGGAATTTACATTTCAAAGCTCTTGATAATATTTACAAAATATTATCTTTCTCATAGAAGTATTAGGGAAATTTGTACTGGGCTATTTGGCTGTCAAAGACAGACATAATCACCCATAATAGTTTCAAATGAATTGATACCGTCTAGTCTAAAACAGTTATTTTTTTTCAAGATATGAATGATTGTACATAGAAAAGCAAGTATGTCAATTACACTACTAGGGGAGAGGAAGAAAACCATAATTGTATAAATATGGTCCCAGTATATTTTCTGGGTGGGTGGCAAAGATTTCTTTCAAGTGGATTTTTTAAATGTTAACAGTTATTTTTCTCTTTCTTTAAATTTGAACTAGTGCTATGAAATAAAAATGGACAAAGAAAATAATAATGATGGTATTAATTAATTGATACAGTACCACTGCTAAGAAAACACTTAATATAGAAAAGGAAGCAGGAATCCCAGGTTTAATTTGCTTTGATGTTCTTTCCTTCTTAAGTAAGCTTGTTTTAATCTCTGACTATGTGGTTAGCACACAGGGGTTCCAAAAACGTGGATGACATTAACTAGCTTTGCATCTCCACAACTGAAAGGGGGATCTAGGGAAGAATGACACCTCTTAATAATGAAAAAGTTTCCAGTAGAAATAAAAGAAAATCCTGTACATCAAAAATAAAGAGATACTCTTGAGAGCACAGTGTTTTCCAAAGGCTGCCAAGAGGAAAATCCATTGATGTCCAATTGGGCTGTAATGCAAATGCCTAAAGGGAAGAAGTGTTTGATAAATCTAAAATGGTAGGGTGGGGCCAGACTGAAGAGGGCTTTTAATGCCAGGCTGCAGAATTTAGACTTTTATTAGTGGTCTATATGGAAAGAATACTTAAAAAAATGGCAAAAATAGAAGCAATGTAAAAGATAAACTGGTAAAAGGAAGATTTAACAATGAAAAGATAATATGAAAGCAGAAAATACTGGCAAGAAGTAGGTAATCCATAAAAGATTGGATTAGTGTGATTCAATTTGGAGTAGAAAAGTAGGTATGGGTAGAAGAGAATTATTAGAATTTGGCAACTGATCAGATACCAAGACATGGACTTAAGAGTTAGGAAAATCTTGGTTCATTTCCCACCTTTGATACTCTAAGTAACTACAGGCAAATCAGTTGATTTCTCAGGGACAAGTTCATTAACGAAACAAGGATGATGCTTTTAGTAACTACTTCACAAGGTGGTTATAGAGATGAAATAAAGACACTGAGAAGAGAACAAACTTGGCAGTTTTAAAGGATAAAGATGCTGAACTGTGTTTTGTACATACTGGATTTGAGATACTAATGTGATACATTTGAAGATATTTAGAAAGTATTAGGAAATAAGGGGCTAATGAACTAGATACAGTCATAAAGTCATCATCTGGATCAAGGTGAAATGACGAAATAGATTTTTTTCAAAGATGTTAAAAAGCATGAAATGATGCAAAGTGAAGTGAGCAGAAATAATACTTAGTTTATACTATAACATCAATACTATAAAAAATGAGCAACTTTGAGGACATTTATAAACTACTGGGGAATGAAATGAGCAGAACCAGAGGAATAATTTGTTCAACATTACAAACTTGGAAAGATGTAAGAATTATTATCAATACAATAAACACTTGTAATTCCAGACAACTGATGATGAAACATTACAGAATCCATTACAGAGACACAATGAATCTATGGTGCAAAATTAAAACACACACATATGTATCCATATATATGTATATAGATACATGTATCCATATACACACATTTATCTTGTATCTATTTATCAATATTTATATGCAGTCAGTGGAGGAATTTATTTTGTTTGACTATACATATTTATTACAAGATTTAAAATAATGTCCCCCTTCAACTGTATGTTGATTGGAGGAAGACAAATTGTATTTCAAATTTTTTTAAGAGGTGGGGGTGATACAGATGTAAAATTTACATAAACTTTCAAATACGGGCACTATATAATTAGTTGTATTTGACTGACGTTATTAGAACAAATTTATATTTTTATATATTACTATGTTATATACAATAATTATATAATATATTAATGTATTTAAAATTTATAATAAAATTGAAAGTGTACAAAAGAAAAAAAAAAACGAACTATGAGATTGAATGATTTTACCAGGGGAAGGAGAGTAGGGAGAGAAGATGGTCAAGGATATGACCCATGTTTAAAGGATATGAGGTGTATGAGGACACATTCAAAGAATCACAAGGAAAAGTCAGAGAGGTAGACAGAGACATGAAAATTAAGTATCAGAGGCCAAAGAAGAAGAATGCGGTTAATAGAATCAAAGGTTTCAGGGAGGCCAAAGGGAATGAGGAATGAGGAAAAGGAAATGTATCTGGCAACAAAGATGTCATTATCTACAATTGCAGGCAGTTTCAGTATGGTAATACAGATGGAAGTCAGATTGCAAAAATCTTCAAAGTGAGCTGACAGAAAGTAAAAAGGTATGTGTAGATTACTCATTCTAGGAGGCTGATAATGAAAGAGAGGAGAGAGAACTAGCTAGAAATATAGCATGAGGGGGTAGCAGGGAAAAAGGAAAGCCATTTGTTGTCTTTGGGGTTGCTGTTTTATTTGTTTTTTAAGGAACAGAGGAGGCAGAAAAAATAAAAAAGTGGTCTGTAAAGAAGGAAAGACTGAATATACATGGATCATAATGAATGAAAAATGGATCTAGGTCTTGGAGGATGTCAATTGGGATAGGATAAAAACCACAAGCTAAGGGATTAGCTTTTGCAAGTAGTATATATAACTTTTCCTCTGAAACTTTAGAGAAACAAGAGAGAACAGATGAAAACAGAGATAGAGGAGCTCATGTTAGATGGGCTGGTTTTCAGAAAAATAACATAACAATACCAAAGTTAGGGGCAACTAGGTGGTGCAGTGAATAAGAGCTCCGGCCCTGGAGTCGGGAGGACCTAGGATCAGTTCCGGCCACAGATACTTAACACCCACACAAAATAACTGGCTGTGTAACCTTGGGCAAGTTACTTAACCTCAATTGCTTTATAAACAACAACAACAACAACAACAAAAAACCAATATCAAAGTTGAAAGGGGCCTTAGAGATGACCTAGTCCCTGCTTATTTTAAGCTTTGTGTCATGGATTCCTTTGACAATTTGGTAAATCCTATAGACCTAATGCTCTAAATGAATAAAATTAAAAAGAAGGAAATCAAAGGCTAGTGAAAATAAAGATTATTATTTTTTCTCATTCAAAATTAGAGATTCCCTCAAACCTATTCAGAGATGCCTTGGAGAGTACATTGAGCAAAGATAAAAAATCCTTGATCTAGTCCAACCTATAACTTGTTAGGAAAGCCTTCCACAAAATCACTAATAAGGGGTAGAGGCTGGGCTGGAGCCCATGTGGATGAAACAACAGTCTTAGAACTAGGTGGTGGCGAAAGAAGCAGTAGCAGCTTCAGGAGCTCTTCAGTCAGAGAGGGTAAGGGGACCCAGGCAACTGATCAGAAAGAGCTAACAGGGGACTCCTGCACTAGTACTGGACACTGGAGCAGACACTACCGTGTTTCCCCGATAATAAGACCTATCCCGAAAATAAGTCCTCCCCTTACTGTGTAAGATTCCTCTAAAATAAGCCCTCCCCCGAAAATAAGCCCTATTGAGATTGCTACTGTAGTGAAGGTGATCCCCTGTGCTACACGCTACATTATGGTACCCTCTGTATGCACTGTTCCCCCCTCCCCCCGGTGAAACGCACGCCACGCTCTGAGCTGCATCCAATCAGAGCTGCAGCAGTGACCGCGTCATCATGTTCTTACCAGTGATTTGCTTGCTGGCGCCATTGAGAACAGTGCCACAGAGGAGAGCTGAGGCAGGACAACATAAGCCCTCCCCTGAAAATAAGCCCTCTGGTGTTTTTCTTTCCAAAAAAATTAATAAGACAGTGTCTTATTATCGGGGAAACACGGTATTTGTCAAATATACTGCCGATTCCCATTTCTGGGTCATAGTTCAAGGGTAGAGAAAAGTACTTTTTTTTTGAGGGGGGGAAGACAGGGTCATTGGGGTTAAGTGACTTGCCCAAAGTCACAAGGGTAGTAAGTGTTAGGTGTCTGAGGTCAAATTTGAACTCAGGTTCTCCTGACTCAAGGGCTGGTGTTCTATTCACTGCACCACCTAGCTGCTCCAAGAGAAGTACTTTCAATCTCCAGGGAGTGAGAGCCCTGAGGAACAGGTATCAGGGACCCTGATTAACGCTTTGTCTTTCAGTCTCAAAGGAGTAGGGACCCAGAGGAGCAATATCAATTTCAAGCCAAAGGGATCAGAGGCTCTTTCCATGGAAGGACCAGGTGCAGAACCAGGAGAGCCATGACCACACCTCTTCCCAGATCACACCACCTTGGAAGCACTGAAACCTTCCAAACCCCAGAACTACCTCTGAAAATAGCAGTATAAAAAATGCCTCAGGCTTAAGACAGCTTCTCCCTCCTACCCTAAAATTGTGAACAGAGCTCAACTTTAATATTAAGTTAAAAATCAAGAAATAAAGTAGAAAAATGAGCAAACAACAACAAAAGAGTGTGATCACAAAAGGTTACTGTGGTGATGGGGAAGATAAAGAAACAAACCCCCCATAAAACAATGAAGACAAAAGAGCTACAAGCAAAGCCTCAAAGGGGAAAAAAGTGAATTGAACACAAGCACAAAAAGATTTCTTGGAAAAGCTTAAAAAATTATTTTCAAGATTATATAAGAGTGGTAGAGGGAAAATTAATCAAAGAAATGAGAGCAAAGGAAGAAAATTATGAAAAAACAATTAATAACTACTTGGTAAAAAAGAAAAAAAAGAGGCACAAAAAATACTGAAGAAAATAATACCTTAAAAAATGAGTTGACCAAATGGAAAAAGAAGCATGAAAACTCATTGAAGAAAATAATTCCTTAAAAATTAGAATTGGGCAAGAAACAGAGTCAAAAGAATGAAAAAGTAGAAGTTAATATGAAATAACTTATTGAAGAAACAACTGACCTTGAAAACAGATTGAAGAAAGGTAATTTAGGAATTATTGGAGCACCTGAAAGTCATAATAAAAAAAAAAAAAGCCTAGACATGTTTCAAGACATTATCAAGGGAAACTGCTCTCATATTCTAGAAAGAGAGTAAGATATAAATTCAAAGAGTCTACTGATCACCTCCTGAAAGAGACACTAAACTGAAAAACCTCTGGAAATATAGCCAAATTCTAGGGCTCCCAGGTCAAATAAAAAATACTGTACAAATTTTAGCGATGCTTTATTGATTGCTTCTGGTAAGATGAATCAGTAGAAGTCAATAATAGGTGATTTGACAGGTCTTATGAACTTTTCTCTCACATCCTAGATATGTGCCCTGAAACGATAGCAAACCTCTCTAATTTTTTGTTTCTAAGTCACAAAATAGCTGCTTCATTAAATCCCCAGTAAGAAGTCAGTAATTGCCACTGTTTACTTCTTCTAATTATTACTTGGATAAACTCTCACTTGAGAACACATGGGGATCCTTAATATATTATTTTTTGGAGCACAAGCCTATCAGCTTCCTTCTCAGAAGTTCTAGCTTCTTCCTCTCCAAGGCACGTTTCTTATTAATTATTTCTAAGTGTGAGATGCTACATCTCTTTCTCTTCAGTGTTATATTTCTCCATTATCCAAACTCCTGCCTATTCAAATACTTTTCCCTCTGTTTTTACATTGAAGACATTCTTCTACTTTTTTCCTTCAATTTCATTTTGTTAAATTTGTTTATCTCTTTTTAGTTTACAACATCCAGTTATACAATCCTGTGAGTTCCAAATTTTCTCCTGTCCCTTTCCTCCCTTCCCTCACAGGCCCCCACCCACTCCCCGCAGCATGCAACCCTATATGAGCTCTACAAATACCTTTGCATTAAGCATTAGTCAGGTTGTGAAGAAAAATTATAACCAATGAAGTGAACAATGAGAAAGAAGGAACAAAACAAAACCAAACAGAAAAGAGAGAGGAAGTAGTTTGCTTCAATATGTATTCAAACTCCGTAGCTCTTTTCTCTGGATGTGGATATGCTTTTCATCATGAGTCTCTTGGAGTTGCCTTATAACCTTAAATTACTGAAAGGAGCCCAGTCTATCAAAGTTAGTCATCACACATATAAAGTTCTCCTGTTTCTGCTCTTCTCACTCAGCATCAGTTTATATAAGTCTCTCCAGGTTATGAAATCCATCTACTCCTCATTTCCTATAGCACAATAGTATTCCATTACATTCATATACCACAACTTGTTTAGCCATTCCCCAATTGATAGGCATCCCCTTGATTTCCAATTCTTTGTTACCACAAAAAGAGCTGCTATAAATATTTGTGTGCAAACATATCTTCCTCCCACTTGTATGATTTTTTTTAGGATGCAGTCCTAGAAGTGGTATTGCTGGATCAAAGGGTATGCACTTTTTTATAGTACTTTGGGAATAGTTCCAAATTCACTCTTCTACTTTTTGCAATTGTCATTTCATTTTCCTGGATAACCTGGAAAGCAATGGGTTTCCTCAAGCCTCTCTACCTTCTCTTCTAGGCGGAAGATCAGCTTGTACTTGACCATGACAGAAATACAAAAACTGCGGTATGTTCCAGTTACTGTGAAATCCTCCCTGCTCTCTATAATTAAGAGAAGTGAGGTGTACAGTCCTTTGCCATTCTTGCTACTAGCTTCCTGGAGAACTATTGTGACTAAAAAGAAAAAGAAAAAAAAACCTTCTATTCATCCATTCATCTATCTAGTGATCCATCCATCCATCCATCTATCTATCATCTATCATCTATCTATCTATCTATCTATCTATCTATCTATCTATCTATCTATC
>NW_027185698.1:20342813-20433468 GCF_028583685.1 Petaurus breviceps papuanus | reverse complement strand
ATCTATCTATCTATCTATCTATCTATCTATCTATCTATCTATCTATCTATCTATCTGTCTGTCTGTCTGTCTGTCTGTCTGTCTGTCTATCTCTATCTATAATCTAATTATCTATCTAACATCTATCTCTATCATTTAAATCTATCTATTCATCTATTTACATATAAATTTGGCTTTGGCTTTAGGATTTCAGTGAGTGCTCTAAGAAAAATAGCAGTTGCAAGTTGATATCTTGTAAGTAGATGACAGGAGACCAGAAGCAGATGCCATATTTTAAGAAAATTGAACAGAACAGGTGAACAGAAAATCATTTCTGAATGATGACATTCACAGCAATTGAAATATTGGATAAAAGTGCAATTAGTTAACCATCAGCTCATTCATGCTTCTAAACTGGATTTAAGAGTACTTTATTGTAACCTCAAGCAATATGTGGTTCAGGACTGAATTTTATGATACATATCTAAGTTTTTCAGGGTCTATTCATATTAAAGTAGATAATTCTACATTTTAGGGACTGAAGGAAAAATTGATGACTATGGCCAACCACAGAAGCAATTGTTAAGGACTGTGAACATTAAGCAACTTGCCTAGATGTATTGAAACCCCATATAATTTGATTAATCCATAAAAGAGAATAATTTTTATTATTAATTTTTACAGATGACAGGGAAAAAGGAAGGAGATGGGTCATTACTACAAGGTATAGGACAAGTTGAAGGAAAGTACTAGAATATCCAGAGATTTATCAGAAATTAAGATATATATGTATATAATATATGATATACACACATATAAACATTACATACATACCTATACATATATGTACACATGTGTGTTTGTATCTAAATTGACCAATCACATCAACTAGTTGGGAATTTGTTCTGATTGTTGAGAGCAAAAACAAATGAAATAAACACAGAACTACACAGAGGAAAATATTATTAAATATAGTCAAACAATAATATAATAATATTTTCTATTCAAACTTCAAACTAGATAGAGTATTTTTAAAAGACCTGAAACATTTTCCAAGGATGAGTGAAAATGAGGGAACATCTCTCTTACTTGAAAAATAAGTTTTTCCCCAAGCAAAAATTCAAGCAAATTTTGGAAAAAAAAACCTTCCATTTTTTTTTGAAACAGAAGGAGTCATTCACCAACTGTATAACCTTTTGATTTGTAAATTTGTAAATACTGACATTGGGGATGCTGCAAAATGATGCTACAAAAAAAGAGATAATCATATAATCCTGACAATGGAGCACCCAAAATAAATTACCTCCCTGAGCCCAAAATTTAAAGTGACAGACAAATAATACTGACATATAACACTTATAGAATGCGTTAATGTTTGCACATTAATTTTTTATATACCCATCTCACTTGATCCTTACAACAACCTGGGAATAAGGTACTATTTTTATCCCCATTTTATAGACAAGGAAATTGAGTTTCAGAGAAGTTAAATAATATCCCTGGGATCACAAAATTTAAGTTCCTGAGACAAGAATCAAATTGTTGTCTTCCTGACTTCAAGTAGGGTACTCTAACCATTTTGCTCAATTGCCCGTCCAATTCAACAAAGCACTGCTGGTCTGCTTGGACACTGGTCTGATAGTCCAAACTTCAGTGCATTGTAGATCTCATGGATTAAGGTACTCCTTTTAACAGTAGATATGGAAGATCATTCAGGCTTTTTCCATACTCTATAACTCTTGTGCATGCTATCCCCCAAATCCTTCATCATTGTCCCCCTAGGAAGATGATGGCATAACAGGTAGAATCCTTATGAAGACCTGAGTTCAAATGTGGTCTCAGATACAGACTAGCTGTAAGATCCTGGACAAATCATAATATTTGCCTCAGTTTCCTTAGCTGTCAAAATGGGGATGATAATAGCACCTAACTTGCAGGGTTGTTTTATTTTTAATATGAGATAATCAGACAAGATAATATTTGTAAAAAAAAAAAAGCACTTGGCATAGACCCTGGTACACAGTAAGTGCTGCATAAATGCTTGCCCCTTCTCATTATGTCCTTCCCAGTAGACAGGGAGCCTTTTCCAAGATCTCAAAACATTGAAGAGAGAGCAGTCCAGTATGTGGGTTCTCCATTTTTTATGTATACCCCACTCTTACTCCATGACCAGCCCACTTCCCTTTCCTTTATAATCTTTGATGATCTTTTAGCTTATTTCTTGGATTCTTGTGCACTAATCATTGTGTATGTGTGTGTATGTGTGTGTGTGTCTGTGTTTAATCAAATATGTAATTTCTGTGGAGCTCCCGATAAGGAAATTCCTTCTGTGATCTTAGCTAACATCTAAATGACCTTACTGGGACATTGAAAATGATTAATGACTTGCCTAGGATCACACAGTGAATACATGCCAGAAACAAGACTCAAACTCACATTTTTTGTCATGTTTTGTCAATATATTGCAACCTAGTTATATTTACCATGTGTCTCTCTCCAATCCTCTTGGTGATCTCTGGTTTTGTTGTTTAAACAATTTGCACTGTGGGTATTGCTAGGGGAAATTTGGTGTTAAAAATATGTTTTTATTTCAGGAGGAATGGTAAGGTGGTTTTTTTTTAAGTATCACATAATACTTCTGCAAATACAATTCAGCCAATTGTCTTTGTTCTTTTGAATTCTGAGCCCGGTTCAAGAGCCATCTGTAATGTTAGTCCAATGTCTGATAAACCAGCTCTGTGGGCTGTCCATCCAAATGTATATAAACAGTCTGAACAAACTTGTTCTTTCCCCATTTGATTTTTCCTGCATAGATGGTTTTGCTGAACTCTTTGGAGGAGTTGTATATCTCACTTTGGGAAGCTTGATAGTTTTCTGAGATATGATGAAATCAATATTCACAAGTAGGAGAATCTGAAGGACCTTACTATCAATAGAAAATTCCCCCTTAATTGCATTTTTTTCAATATTGTTCTCTTTTGTTAGGAACTTAATTCTTAACAAAGATATGAAACCAATAACAAAGAGAATTGTACAAGAAACTGTGAACCTTGTTATTGATTTTAAGAAATTTTTTCACTTTAACACAGTAGTAACAAAACAGCATTCTGAGTCACCATTTGAACTTTTTTTTTTCCTTTTCAGCATTTTTAGAGATGTTTGATGGATGCTTTTCTTTGCATAGCTATCTTTACCCATTAATATCCTCCTGGCCTATTTCATTGACCAACACATTGACCATGTCTGGGAACACATAATATATCTCTAGTCAGTCACCCTCTGCCAAGATGTTTCATCATCAGCCTGGATTCTTTGTTGGAACCTTTTCCACAGAAGTGGCAACTATTTTTTGGTGAGGATAGCATTTTGCTACATACAACTTGAAAGCTGAACTTTACTCAACTCAACAAAAAACTCTTTTTTAACATCAATGAACAATTTAAACAACACTAGATCCTGAGTTTTGTACACAATTTAGTCAACTGTGTAAATGTAAAATCATAGTGGTGACAGATGCTGGATAGAGAAGACAGTCAGGAAAACCTGGGTTCAAATCTTACTTGCAATATTTAATCTACTATGTAACTAGAGAAATCACTTAGCCATTTTAAGCCTTATTTTCTTCACTTGTAAAAAAGGGAATAATAAAAACTATAGTACCTACTTCTCACTGAAGTTCAGAGGATCTAATAAGATGTCTGTGAAACACATTAGAAAATGAAAATATTATGTAAATGTGAACAGTTTTTAATAAATCTGGTGACTGTTCTGTTAAATCCCCATTCTCACTCATAATTCGGGAGCTATGTTTCTAAGGTCAATGCATTAGTAATTTTCATTTGTTCAGCTGCCCACACACACACTGCTCTTATGCTGGTCCATCACTATCTGGGGTTCTTTCTTTTTCTTTCTTTTTTTATGTCAGGTTATAGGACCTGTGGACAAGTCACAGAACTCTGGGTCTCAGAAAGACATGAATTCAAATCATGCCTCCAATAGTTGTGAGGTGTATGAACCTAGGCAAGTCATATGGTCTCTATATAACTCAGTTTCTTCATCTGTAAAACAGAGACAATAATATCATCTACCTCTCAGGGTTACTGTGAAGATAAAAGGCAATAACATTTAAAAATGCTTTGCAAACCTTAAAATACTATGTAAATGCTAGATATTTAATATTATCTTCAACCTCCTCCTCCTCCTCTTCATCATTGTAATTGTAGGGAGTAGGCTGGCCTCAAAGGTTCCTTCTAATTTAAAGTTTATGGTCCTATGATTTGAAGTTAGGGGTCAATTATGCTCTTTGAGTCTCAGTTTGCTGATTTGTAATATGAACATTATGTAACCTGTAATTTTTAGTTGACAAGGTTGCTGCAAAGATTAAATTACATAATGCATTTTTTTTACCTTTTTTTGGAGGGGGGAAGGTAGGGCAATTGGGGTTAAGTGACTTGCCCAAGGTCACACTGCTAGTTTTTTGTGTTACGTGTCTGAGGCTGGATTTGAACTCAGATCCTCCTGACTCTAGGGCCAGTGCTTATTCACTGTGCCACCTAGCCACCCCTACATAATGCATTTAAAATAAAACTTAAAATGTTATATTAATGTTAGTTATTATGACTAAAGTTTGAGATACACATGCTGTGATGACACACAGTAAGTAAGTAAACCGGTAGTTATAAGTGAGTTTAGTCATTATTGGTCTGTTTTGATTTGACCACTTTCATGCAGTCTCACAAAATTGCCGCCTGATAGAGGGACAAAGAACCAAACTAGAGTGCATCTTCATATGTTTATTTTGAAGACCAATATTTTCTGGATATTTTAGTAGACTATCCATACTATCCATAGAACACACATTTATTTTCATGCTCTGCTTAGAATATAAACTCATTTCCAAAATCTTATGAAGGAAAATAGTGAATCCTTAGTACAGCCTCATAAAACAGTAAAAAAGTAGTGAAGGAAAAAATGAGTTTACAGAAAACTCAGTATGAGACCTCTTTAAGGCAAATCATTCTAAGATGATTAAAAACAATAAGCTCTATTTCTTACTTTTGGTTTTGGATCATATTCATTTTGTTCAATTAATAAACAAACTTAGCAGCTGCCTTCTGTATGATAGGCAGTTGGTTCAGTGTTAGGGGTTTCCCATTCTCCACTGAATCCATTTTTATTACAACACAAGAACAAATCCATTAGGAAAACAAAACAAAACAAAACTGCTACAGTAACCATGTTTGAAAGTGAATGCAGTATTCTGTATAAGCATTCCCCTATCCTGCTAGTAAAAGGCTCAGAAGACCACAGATTTATGGGGAAAGGAATGATAGAGGTTGTCTGATGAAATCTACTCTTCTGCTACCCCCCCCACCCACACACATTTTATGGATGAGGAAAGTGAGACTCAGAAAAGCTAAGTGGCTCACAACTACTAAATGTCAAAGACAGGATTTGAACCAAGGGATTCCTGATTCCAAGTATAGCACCCTATTCACTATGGCTTATTGCTTCAAAATATGGAGGAATGGTGGTGTCCTCTAATTTCTCACAGTGTTGGATTTTATGTTTATAAATCTAACTGCAAAACTGAGCAGTTTCAAGGTAAATAACAGGCAGCCTGGTGACATAGTGGATAGAGTGCCAGGTCTAGTGTTTGGAATACTCATTTTCCTGAGTTCAAATATGGCCTCCGACATATACTAGTTGTACAACCCTGGGCAAATCACTTAATCCTATTTGCCTCACTGTCCTCATCTGTAAAATGAACCAGAAAAAGAAATTACAAACCACTCCAGCATATTTGCCAAGAAAACTCTAAATGGGGTCATGAAGAGTTGGACACAACTGAGAAATACTGAAAAACAAGAGAATGACAATAAAAGGTAAATGGTAAATATCAGAGCTCAAGACCTTAACTGAAGAGAGAAAGTAGCTCATAATAATTTTTTGAAAAGGGTTCATGAATTTTCTTTGATAAGATCAAGAAACTCTGACTCTTAAGGAATGAGGCCATACTGAACTTAAGAGTTTGGTTTTAATGGTTAGCTGATTTTTAATCAAAGAACAATAAATCACCATTTTCCTGAAATGAATGAATATATTTGTTTTGTTTACTCTTCCCCACTTTAGATCTTTCTTTACCTCTTTAGATAGAAGAATGACTTTCCCTCCCATGGGGTGTGGTTTCTAAATCTGAAGGCTGTGAGACTTTGGAACTTAACAAGAACCATTTATTACATAGACAGCTGAGCTCTAATGGATTTTGGGAGAGGTGGAGGTATAATATAGCTCACCTATTTTTAGGATTGTTGCTCTGTCATTAATAATAATTTGTTGCAACCTTCAGACATCTGAAATAGTATAGGAAAGGTAGCAAATGAGGTTGCTAGTGCTGCAAGTTTTTGTGACTCAGTTACATTGGAAAATATAATCCAAGAAGATAATGGATCTTGACAATGGATCTTACAAAAATTTCCTCCGATTAATGAAATCTGGTAAATCAAGGGATTCAAAGTTAAAAGATCACTTAGTACAATCCCCACCTTTCAGAATAAGGACAATAAGATCTACAGAGGTGTTTTAGCTTATCCAAGGTCACATTGGTCATTATGAATTATTATTATTGTTGCTTAGTCATCTTTTAGTTGTGTCCCACTCTTTGTATCCCCTTTTGGGGAATTCTTGGCAACGATAATGGAGTGGTTTCCCATTTCCTCCTCCAGTTCATTTTACAGATGAGGAAACTGAGGCAAATAGGCCTGATTTGACCAGGGTCACAAAACCACTAAGTGTCTGAGGCCATATTTGAAGTCAGAGGACCTGAGTTTGAAGCCCAGCTCTGCCACTTACATATGTGAGAGTGGGCAAGTCTCTTCCGCCCCTCAACTTCAGTTTTTTCATTTTGAAAATGAAGAATTTGGAGCAGCTGACCTCTAAGATCCTATAATCTTAATTAGTCCAGCTAGAATTTAAACACATCCTCTGATTGGTAAAGCAGTGTCTTCATTGACCATCAGCTCAACTGGATTTTCTCCTATCAATTAATATTTCTAAGTACCTAATTAATTATGTGACTGTCCTTAGTACTGGGTATATAAAAAGATAGCCCCTGCCCTCAAGTTGCTTACAATCTAAAGGGAGAGATGACAAGCAAACAAATTTATACAAAACAAGACCCTGGGGTCAGCTACCTCCAGCCTGTGGCTTGTCTGCTGTGGTACTGTGCTCTCTTCAGTTGAAGAGTTACTGTTTTATTTACAGTGGGAGAAATACACAACTACTTTGGCTAGAACAATGACCCTCAGCTTAGGATCAGAAGAAATTTTTTTGACTCTCTCAGAACTGGGGCTCTGAGGTGGTCTGTCATATCGAGGTAGGAGACAGAAGAAGGCTTGCCATGATAAATTCTTCCTGGCTAGAAGGCTCTTTCTGGAAGTATGCCTCAGGGTGGTTAATTTCAATTCAGTCATTTTCACTTTCCAAACACCTTTGGGCATCTGATGCAGATGAGTGGTTTGAAGTAAAGGTATGAATTCATACTATGGCCTAGAGGCAAGTTCACTGACTTGATGTCCTCTTTCTATACAAGTGAGATATCCAAGCCTCCCACCCTTTCTAGCATGGAGTACATCTATATTCTATCTGTAGGCACTGCCGTTTACATTTTAATGTCTTTTTCTTTTAGCCCCAGCAGATTTTCCAGTTTCTGCTGAAATATCTCTGGGGACCTTTTTTACATATTAAAAATAGTACCATGTATTACATCCTTTAAACCTAAGAATATAAATAGGATTTTGATTTAAGTTATTTCTTACCATTAAAACGTGAACTCTCTTTAAGCATGAACAAATAAAATTGTGATTTAACATATTTGACAAGTGATTTAATTAATATTTGTCTGACCAGGAAGATTATTTGAAATGTGGAAGTAGGGGAAAAGTAAGGGAGGAGAAATGAACAGAGAAAGAAAAAGATGTTTTAGTAGACTAAGAATCAGATATGGGTTAGGATTTCATATTGGTTATTTCCCTGAAAATCAGTTTCCTCATCTGTTAAACTAGGACAAAAACACTTGCAGTACCTAAATCGTTGATTCTCTATAAACTATCAATCAATCAAAGTTTTTTAAGTACCTTCTACCTGCTAGGCACTGTGCTCTGTGGTAGAGTTAAAATAGAGTGCCTCAAGCAGCTTATGATCTAATAGGGGAGACAACCTGCAAAGAGCTTTATGCAAAGCAAATTATACAGGACAAACAGAAAATAATTCACAGAGGGAAGACACTGGAATTTAGAGGGATTAGGGAACATTTTCTGTAGAAGGTGTACAAGGTATTTTACTATATTTATTAGAATTATTTTTCAACTATGAAGTGCTGAAATCATGACCCTCAAACCTGTAACATCATTAGTACTTCTTTCCATGACCAAAAACTACCATTCGCTATCATGGCTGGTATTTATACAGCTCTTTCTGACTCATAAAAAAAAGAAAGAAAGAAAGAAAAAACTACCATGGAATCCTTGTAACAGAGTAATAAAAGAAGTTTATTAAATCATCAAACTTGGATGTATACCAAATTCTAAGGTTGCCTCCAGGTTTCTGGAGGCTTCATGCCTCTCCTATCTAATTAAGTGCTTTGGGGCATATGTTGGTATTTTTGTTTGCTTGTTTTTGTTTTGTTTTGTTCTCCTAATCTCTCCAAGCCCCATGCACAACAGATAACTATAGGAAGCAAATCCAAGATTAACACAAGACAACCTAGTACCCAATGAGGATGTATGTTCACCCAGCAAGCCATGGCCACAATGGAGGGGAAGGTACTCAGAAAGAAGTCAATAATCAGGCCTAAATGAGGGAAAGGCAAAAGGCAGATGGTCAAGGAAGAGAATGCTAAGGTTAAGCTTAGTCAGATTTTACAAGGGGAATAAATCATGTTTATAGTTGATTTGGAATCAGAGGACCTTATTTTAAATCAATCAATAAACAAGTATCTTTCTCACCCTCCTCCAAACCATGTCTTCTTCACTCTGCCCCTCTTCCTCCTCCCGCCCAAAATAAAAAAATCACACTCTGGCCACTAGGACATGAGACTCTATTAAGTGAACTTTGTCTTATCAGCAAGCAGGCTGCCAGAGAGCTTTGTGCAAAACATAATCCCACATGTACCCCTGACCTGCCCTTCAGACTCTTCCTATCCCATATGTGTTTTTTCCCTATTAGAATATCAGATTCTTTTTTTTTTTTTGCCTTTTGGAGGGCAATTGGGGTTAATTAACCTGCCCAAGTTTACACAGATAGTTTTGTGTGTGTGTATGTGTGTGTGTGTGTGTGTGTGTGTATGTGTGTGTTAAGTGTCTGAAGCTGGAACCAAACTCTGGTCCTCCTGACTCCGGGGCCGGGGCTTTACTCACTGCGCCACTTAGCTGCCCCTAGAATATCAGATTCTTGAAAATAGGGACTGTATAACTTGATTATACCTAACATTTAGCACAGTGCCCTGGTACTTCTGAAAGAATACTCATTCACTCTTTCAGTTATTAAATATCCACTATTTTTCAAGCACTCTGTGGAAATATGAGAGAAATAAATACCAAGAATGAAACAATTCCTACCCACAAGAAACTTACATTCTAGCTTTGCTACTTACTATCTTTGTGATGCTGGGCAAGGGATATACCCCTAGCAAGATTCAATTTCCTCATACAGGAACTGAGGGTTTTGGATTAGGTAACCTCTAAACAAAACCAAGGGCATGTCCAGTTCCAAGTCCTATAAAAATGATCAGAATCATGGTACTAGTTGGGAAAATTTTCAGGCCTGTTTATTCCTGCACAATCCCAAGCCGATAAAATATGATTGATTCAAAAATATCCCCAGAAGGAGTTTAAGCAAGTATGTCAACAAGCATTCACTAAATACCTATGCCGGGCTAGGCACCATTCTAAGCACCAGAGATTCAAAAAAAGGTTACAACAGTAACTACCCTCAGAAATCACCATCTAATGAAAAAGACAATAAGCAAACAATTAGGTACAAAAAGATGCATGTGTGTTTATACACACACAAACACACACATATATAATCTTTGTACCTTATATATGTATAACACTATGTATAGTGTTTATGTATATTTTAAACATCTGTATATATGTATTTTTTCAGTCATGTTTCAGATAAGTCTGACTCTTCAAGATCTTTTTTTTGTGGTTTTCATGGCAGTTACTAGATTGATTTGCCATTTCCTTCTCCAGCTCATTTTACAGATCAGGAAACTGATATAAACAAGGTTAAGTGACTTGGCCATGGTCACACAGCTAGTAAGTGTCTGAGACCAAATTTGAATTCAGGAAGATGAGTCTTCCTGACTCTAGGAATGGCAGCCTGTCCACTGTGTCACTGAGCTGCCCTTCTATGTGTAGGTATATGTAAGCCATATTGGAGACTGTCTCAGATAGAAGATACAAGCAAATAATGGAGATCATGAAAGGTTTCTTACAGAAGGTGGGATTTTAGCTGAGACATGATAGAAGTCAGGGAAGCTAGGAGATGGAGAAGGAGAAAAGTAGAGACTATAATCTTCTTTATCCATTCATTGTCAGGAAATTCTTCTTTAGAACAGGACTAAGTAATCAAGTTTGTTTCTAAGAAGTCATTTATCAAAAATGCTAGGCCTGAAGAGTTAGGAACTGAGTCCCTACCAATAAGAGTAATTTTCCAGTGTGCTGCAACATCCTCAATTATCTTTATTTTCTCCGTATTTGTAACATCCTCACCACATAACATATTAAAGAGTTTATTGTCCATAAAATGTATTACTGCAATTGAAGATTTCTTTCAAAGCATTTTATGTCTCTCTTTTATTTTTTGGAGGCTTCTTTCTGTTTTATAAGATCTTGGACAAATGTTTATAATTTAGACAAAATGAATCTGAATCTAAAATTTAATTAAATGTCTGGCATCTCTGGTAAGTGTTGCCTAGAATTTGAATTTCTCAGAGGAAGGTTAAAATATACCACTTATTTGTATAATCAACAATACATTTTTAAACTGCCATCAAAGATAAGCTAAAATTTTCCAATTCAGTCTTGGCATCTACCTGGGTCTATCTTATGGTCATCCTCTAGGACATTCAGAATGGCTTGGTTAAAGCAATGATCTCAAGAAAAGTTCCACTGAGGAAAATAAAGGTGGACCCAAATAAGCAACTGTGTTCTTCTGCCACTTAGCCTTTTATATTTACCCTCAATTAAGGCAGAACCTTGTTTTGTTTAGATTTCCAGACTACAGAAGCACTTGCCATTGTAAAATACAAAGAAAAATAGGTATCTGAAAACAATTAGCACTTTAGAGGGACAATAGTAATTGTTCCAATCTGTGAGTTAGTCAATCAATCAATAAGAACTAAAGGCAACTATGTGCCAAGTACTATACTAGACACTGGTGATAGAAAGACAAAAAAAAGCAAATGGTTTCTGCCCTCAGGGAGCTTCTATTCTCCTACTATGCTATAATGATAGCATCAGAGTAGAAACTGTGTGGCATGGCAGACCCTGGTTCTTCTTTAGATGGGTGTATTTGTTGAGAAAGAGTGAGAAAATATGATGATCCAATATTTTCAGAACTCTGGAGAATAAGATAGTAGCATCCACATTAAGACAGTCATGAATATTGGTAGAATTTTAGAGCCAGAAGGGATCTTAGACATTATCTAGACCAGGGTGTGGAACCTGCAGCCTTGAGGCCACATATAGGTCCTTAGGTACAGCCCTTTGACTGAATTCAAACTTCCCAGAACAGATCCCCTTAATTAAAGGATTTGTCCTGTAAAACTTGGATTCAGTCAAAAGGCCTGCACCTGAGGATGGAGAAGACCACATGTGGCCTCAAGGCTGCTGGTTCCCCACCCCTGATACAAGCCATGGATTTTTAACCTGGGATCCACAAACCTCTCAGAGTCAATGCATAAATCTATGATTTTATGAGGCCCATGATTTTTTATGGGAAGAATCACATCTTTATTCCATACAATTTTTGTCTTTGTGATCAAAAACCAACTATCCCCTTACAAAAGCATGAATTAGCCTACAGGTCACTGAATAAATGACCTACTTGGAAAAATCATTTGGTGCTTTATTACCCTGTAAGTAGTAATGACTTTAATTGCATTATTATGCATTCTTATAAGAAACATTATAATAAGCAGTTAAAAGGTACTGGGGGGATAGGTATATGAGTAAAAATGTATTCCATTGGCTAATACTAAAAAGTTTTCTATATAACAAAACCATTTCCATAGGCTAATGCTTTGTGGGCATTTTTTGTAGAATCCTTTTCAATTAACTTCACTAAAGGGATAATCTGCTATAAATCTTTTATGAGTGGGGGGGGAGGTATAAATGGTATAGGTATGCCATTTTCAAGGGCTTCAAAGCATATTCTTTGTCAATTGCTAAATCATTAGGAAGAAGTTTGACCCTGGATCTATTAGGATGGATTTGGGATATGCCTTCATTCTAATAAAAAAGTTATTTAACACAAGATAAATTGGAAGTCACATAGTTTTACATAAAGGTTGTATACCTTTTAAAAATTGCTAATACTTTAAGTATTTCATGAACCTATGAAATCTAAGAAACATTTATTATACAATTACTATCTGCCAGGCATCCTTCTTGATCTTGGAGATTCAAAGAGAAAAAAAGGCTGTGTATTTTAATGCTTTGCTTTGGTTGAATTGCTAAGTTAGTTTGCATTTCACCATAGATTTTACTAGAAGCTATAAATGCCTCTATTACGTCTATAAAGCAACTAAGGAAGTCAATTAATTTTTAACTTTTTGAACAGCTGTTATGGGAATGGGAATCTAAGATCTTTCCTGCCCCTTGGATAGGCTAAATGACTCTGAGAACCTTCCTTGATTTGAAAATACTGAATGTGGTCACCTGGAGCCTGTGGAGGGAGGCTTGTTTTCCAGCAATGCCCATACCTTGATACTTTGTGATTGGGCAGTGGGTAAAGAGGGTTGTGACATTCTCTGAGCCAGGAGAAGGCTATATATACCATGATGTGAGATTTTGCTTTGGGGCTCATTCTGAAAAGAGTTGTGTGATTTGACCAGATGAGACTCTGGGCAGCCAATAAGCCCCCCAGCTTTGAAAACCCAGATGTTGGTGCTTCCCTCTCTGGTAACTGATTAGGTATGGATGTAATGGTCAAAGAGTTGGAAGCCTGTCTGTTGATATTTCTCTGTATTTGTTGTCTGCTTGTAACTTGTTTGTATTCTCTGAAGTTCAGGGTGCTGATCTTTTCCCCCTGAACTAGGTAAATGACATATATTTGATTAAAGCAATATTGTTAGCCCATTTTGAGTTGCTTTCCTTTAGAAAAAGCAGATCTAAGAACCTGTGTTGGCAGCCACCTGGGTATACTAGGGTGCTTGCTGCTACAGCAGCTTTTTTTTTTTTCAGAAATCAATATGATACTGTTTGTTTAATTCCCTAAAAGTCCCAGGTATATTTACAGGAAAACCAGTGATTGTACTTTTCCTACAAAAAAATAAAATCACTAGAAACTCTTATTATATTTAAAAAAATATAACCTGTATTAAGTACATGCAAAGAGAAACATGGTAAGAAGATTCATGTGAAAAACACTTGGAGTTTTGGTGGATTTCAAGTTCATTTGGGGTCAGTTATGTACAATGACAAAAATAAGAAGAAAAGAAAAAAGAAAAAAAAAACCCTGAAAGATTTTAGGATAGAATATAAACTCCTTGAGGACAGGGATTATTGACATTTTTTTTCTTTTTTTTTGCTTTTGGCAGAGAGGAGGGCAGGGCAATTGGGGTTAAATGATTTACCCGAAGTCGTAGGGCTAATAAATGTTAAGTGTCTGGGGCCAAATTTTAACTCAGGTCCTCCTGACTCCAGGGCTAGTATCCTATTCACTGTGCCACCTAGCCACCCCAACTCTTTTTTCCCTTCACTGTTCAGTGCCAAGAACATGCCTGACACAATTGTTAAGGCACTTAATAAATGCATTTTTGAGTTGAGTTAAATAGAGTTAAGGTGTGTTGAAGAAATTATTCTATCCAGAACACAAGAAGTGATCATTGCTTGTACTCTACCTTGGTCAGCCCCCAACCTGGAAACTTATGTCCTGACTGAGTTGCTACATTTTAGTATTAACATTGGCAAGTTAGAACCCTTCCAGAGTAGGGCGACTCAGGATGATGACTAGGTTCTAAGTAGTTTTGTATAATGTTTAAG
This sequence comes from Petaurus breviceps papuanus, assembly GCF_028583685.1. NCBI lineage: Eukaryota > Metazoa > Chordata > Mammalia > Diprotodontia > Petauridae > Petaurus > Petaurus breviceps. The sequence continues at coordinate 20,419,216 of NW_027185698.1, read as the reverse complement.
TAAAGAACTTATGTTACTGTAGCCTATACAATAAAATATTTCAGGAGACTCTGATACCTACCTCTGAATGTTTGAAGGAAAAGAGATCTACTTTGTTTATTTGATCCTGGAAAGAGATCCAGGATTTGTATGTGTGTCTGTTGTGGGAGGAGGGGAGAGGAGAGGTGTTTCCTTGAGGTTAGTTAGAGAGAATTCTTGCTCAGATCTATGTGCAATAGAATGATTTTCAAGGTCACTTTCAACTCCTAGATATAATGACTTATAAAAATGAAAATACTTTGTTTTTGCCTCCTTAGAAACTTGACATTTGTAATTTTCTGCCAGCAAGCTAATATTTAACAAAGGTAAACCAAAAAGAAAAGTGAAGCAGTTATATGTTAGAGGAAGATAGCTGCCATTTGAGCTTCTATGTTAAGTAGGTTCAAGTGCATTCGTGTTAGTTCAGTAATTATCTGGAGTGACCACTTTAAATGGCTTTCGGAATTGCTTGTATAATAAGGGTTTGATTCTAAAAGAAAATCAATGACCAACTGCTGAAAAGTCAACTCTTATTTAAGGATAACTTAAAGTAATCATGAGAAAGAAAAATAGATTGAGAGAGATTGAGAGAAAGATTCATTAAACACTAATTATGGGCTAGCTAAATCCTGCCCTAAGCACTGAAGATATGGATAAAAGATAGTCCTTACCTTCCAGAAGCTTGCATTCTCCCCCGCCCCATTTCATGGTATTTTTTTCTAATTAGCAAGCATTTACAGTCTATCTTTTCTACTTTCCCATCCCAATTGTACTATAAAGAAGAAAAAGAAAACCTTCCTAAAAATGTGCATAAAGTATTTCCACATTGGCCATATCCAGAAATATAAGCTTCACTCTGATTTTGAAGTCTGTCACTTCTCTGGCAGAGGATGAGTATTGGTATTTCCTTTTCAGTCCTGTGGCATCATGGCTTGATTGGAATATAAAATCTTGCAAAATTGTTTTATTTATAATGTTGTCATAGAATCAACTGTTCTCACTTCATTCAGCTTTAGTTCATAGAACTCTTTCCAGTTTTGTTGAAAACTGTCCATTTTGTCATTTCTTATGGGGCACTAATAATACATTACATTCAATATACAATTTGCTTAGTCTTTTCCCCCTAGTTAGATGCCTCATTAGTTTCTAGTTTCTTTTTTTGTGTTGTGTGTGTTGTTGTTTTTTTCCTGCCACAAAAAGAGCTGCTACAAATCCTTTTTTTGTACACAAATCATTTCCCTCTTTTTTTGATATCTTTGAGGTATAGATTTAATAGTGGTATCAAAGAGTTTACAATGGGGTAAGTCAACACATAAGGGGTAGTGGGGCTTGGAAGCAGGTGAGAAGGTCAAAGCCGCTAGTGATGGAGAGGAGAATAATGAAATGATAATCTGGAGAGTCAGAAGAGTAAGGATTAAGGGCAATAGTTTCTTCATTGTGGGAAGGCAGGTTACAAAGATGAGGAGGTCTTAAGAGTTTTTAGTGAAGTATGACTGGGTCCCTTCCAGAAATAATGATCTGGTCAGTCAGTCACCAATCAGGATGCGGGAGTCTCAGGGAGGAGGAGACAAAATCGAAAGAAAATATTTATAATGAAGTTTTCTGGCTTTCAATCACATATCGTGTATTTGTTTTGTTACCAAAGTCATTTATTCCCTCTGAACTTCAGTTTCCTTTTTTGTAAGTTATGGACAATAGTACTTGCATTACCAATTTCATAGGGTTTTTGTAAGGGAAACACCTAGAAAACTCTAAAGGATTATATAAATGTGACCTACTATCATTTCAATGACCTTTTAGGGGAAAAAAAAAACTAGCCCCAGGAATATTAGAAAATCTCATGACTCCAGGTAGTTATAATCAATGCAAGCCATACAAGTAACAGAGCATTTACAGGAAATAAGTACTGACTTTTTCAGGATACCTATCTATAGGTAGATATAGATAGATAGATAGATAGATAGATAGATAGATAGATAGATAGATAGATAGATAGATAGATAGATAGATAGATAAGGTAGATAGATGTGCTAAAATTTTGTAAAGTTTTTTTTTTTAATTATTGAAGACAATTTTTCTTTATCCCTCTGAAATGATCCTTCTTTGCTCAGGATACCTCTCCCTATCTTCTACCATAGAACCTTGAACTCTACTTTATAAAAAAAAAAATATTGGTCATATCTGGTGACATATGATTCATTATTGAGGCACAGTCCACCAACTCTTTGTTACAAGAGGGAGGAAAGAGATGCTTTGCCATCAGTCATCTCAAGCCATGATTAGTTCCTTGCTCCCCCTCAGAATTCTTAAACCTCTGAGTTATTTCCTTTTACCCCACCATCCAGATCATAAAGAGTCAAACTACTAGACAGAATCAGCAGCCACTTAAATATTTACATTTTATACTCTTGTTTTAACACTATAGGCTAGCATAGTCATAACAATTAATCTATATTCTAGAACTGTTATGACTCCCATGACAAACTTGTATAACAAACATCAGTGCCAATTAAGAATTCATAAACCAGAATCACAGGCCTAGAGCATTTAGAGCTGAAAGGGACCTTGGAGGCCATTTTAGCTGACTGCTTCATTTGATTTCCATGGAAATTGTCTTTCTGAGGGTATAGAAAAGAGCTGAGGCCAGAGTTCCTTTGACATGAGGGGCAACATCCCACCATCCTGCTTCCAAATGGATGCTGAACTTAGGAAAACAAAGAATGAAAAGGTCCCTGAAAGTAGTAGAAGGCTTACCATAACCAGCAATAGCAATCATTTGCTGTGTGATGGTGCCCTTCCTCCAAGGATTTAAAATGCTCTACAAATGTTCATTAAGCTGCACGACACGGACACGCTGATGAGGTAGGTGAGCAGGAGATACTTAATTTGGGCACTTTGGCAGCCTCCGGTTGATCCTGATTAAGCAGTCATCTCATTTACTCACTTCCTCTAATATTGCTTCCCATCATCATTGCATCTCCACAGTTGTAGCTGGTTGCATTTTATATGCGTTTACCACTACATAAAAGTAATTTCAATTTATCACCAATTGAAGGGGCTAAAAATTATTAAAATGAATAGTCTTAAAGGAATATCCTAGAAAGACATATGCAATCTGTCCCTTCAAGTATTTTCTTCTACAATCAAGGTCTTTTTTTTTAAGTTAAAAAGTTACAGAATTTTGAAGCTGCAAGGGCTGAAACATTATCAGTCCAATCTCCTAGGTCATTTAGAAACTAAAGAAAGTGAAGCTCAGAGGGGTTGGGCAATTTTCCCAAGTTCACATAGCTAGATAATCTTTTTTTAAATCAGGATCATTCTTTTTATGAAAGAACATTAAGCACGGCATCCCATTTGGGCAAGTCACTTAGTCTCTCTAGGCCTCAGTCAGATTACCTCTGACTTCTCTCAGACTTAAAATCTATGATTCTATGGTCCTCAATAGGGTGTTGTAAGAAAGAGTTATATGCCCACAGGACCTTGGCTAGAGTGCAAACTAAATGAAGGGATGGTGGTGGTATGATACAGGCCTAGAAAGGCAGCTTAGAGAAAAGCTACAAAGGCCTTTGATTTCCAGGCTAAGAAAATTGAACTTTTTTTTTTGTAAGCAGAATGTTTTTGAGCATTGAAGTGACATGGAATTGGAAGGTCAGAAAGAAGGATACATTTCAGAGGAAAGATCATGAGTTTAATTTTTAAATATGTGGGGTTTAATTTGCCATAGAAATCAAGACTCTATTGAGTCTGTGGTCTTATCAATTCCAACAATACAGATAATAACCCACCCATTCCTAACCATTCTGTGCAACTTTCACCCATGTCCTCCAAAAAATTGTCCCAGGTTTCTGTGGGCATTTCTCTCTCTTTTTTAAAAAATTTTAAATTTATTTATTTTTAGTTTTCAACATACATTTCCACAAGATTGAGTTACAATTTTTTCTCTCCCTGTTTTTCCCCTACCCCACCCCAAAATAGCAAGCCTACTGAACATCCCTTCCCCCAATCTGTTCTCTCTTATATCCTCCCCTTTCAACCCCCTAACTTTCTGGTAGGGCAAGATGGGTTTTAATACCCCAGTACCTGTATATCTTACTTCCCAGTTGAATATAAAAAAACAATTTTTAGTCATTTGTTTTTAAAACTTTGAGTTCCAATTTTTTTTCCCTTCTTCCCTCCTCACCCACCCCCAGTGGGAAGATAAGCAATTAAATATCATTTGTGCATGTGTAGCTACCCAAATTATTTCCATAGAAGTTATATTGTGAAAGCCTAACTACATTTCCCTCCATCCTATCCCACCCCCCCAAACTTACTGTATTTTCTCCTTTGACCCTATTCCTTTTCAAAGATGTTTGCTTTTAACTACCCTCTTACCCAATCTGCCCTTCCTTCTATCTTCCCCCTCTTATCCCCTACCCCCCTATTTTCCTGTAGGGTAAGATATCCTATTGAGTGTGTGTTATTCCCTCCTTAGGTCAAATTCAATGAGAATCAGGTAGTCCCATTTCCTTTCACCTTCCTGCTCTTCCCCTCCATTGTATCAGTTTTCTCTTGCCTCTTTTATATGAGATAATTTATCCTAATCTATCGCTCCCTTTCTTCTTCTCCCAATAAATTCCTCTCTCACCTCTTAATTTTATTTTTTTAGATATCATCCTTTCATATTCAACTCATCCTGTGCTCTCTGTCTATGTATACATCAACATACAAATACTGTGGGCATTTCTCTTATCCATTAAGCATTAGATGGACAACTGAAAATGATAACAACAGCTCCTCCTCCTACTACTACTATAACTACTATTACCACAATAATAATAATAATAATAATAATACCTAGATTTTTTGATAATATGATTTAAGGTTTACAAAGTATTTTATAAATGTTGTCTCATTTTTATCTTCATAATAACAGTGTGACATACCTGTATTATTATCTGCAGTTTATAGATGAGGAACCTGAAGCAGATAGAACCTAACTCAGGGAGACCCTGTTTGCCCAAGGTCATATGGCTTTGCATCTAAATACAGATTTGAACTCAAGTTTTCTTGACTCCAGGCCCACACCCCACCAAGGCTAACAGAAGTTAAATGATTAGATAGATTATAATCATACTATGAATAAGTGTCAGAAAATGGATTTGTTGCCCCATATCTGGGATCCAAGTTCCTTTCCCCTAAACTACACTGCCTCAAAGATGCCCAGTAGGGTATTAGAATTTCAAGTCAATACTGAGATCAGGACTGGAGATGAATTTATGAAACTCTGTCACCCAGAACTTACAGCTAAAAGTATGGGAGTTGAGAAGACATCAGTGAAGAGGGTTAAAGAGAGAAGTTGGCTGAAAAAAGAAACTTGGATAACATTCATTTTTTAAGGAAGTGGTAAGAGTCATGAAGGAAACAAGGAAGAAGAGGTCAGGAATGTAGGAAGAAAATTAGAAAAGTCATAGAAGAATCAAAAGAGTAGACAACATTAAGAAGGAGAGTGATCCCCAATTTCCAGTACTCGGAGTTCAGAAAAGATGAGGATTGAGGAACGGTCAAAGGATTTTTTTTTGGAGGGGGGAAGGCAAGGCGATTGGGGTTAAGTGATTTGTTCAAGGTCACACAACTAGTAAGTGTCAAGTGTATGAGGGCAGATTTGAACTCAGGTCCTTCTGACTCCAGGGCTGGTGCTCTATTCACTACACCACCTAGCTGCCAATTAAAGGATTTTTTTTTAAGAAAATGAGATGAAGAGATAGTTGAGTTTGCTATGATGAAAGCAGAGAATGGGCATCAGTTTGAAGTCATCATACAAAGAGATTTGATGAGACTTTTCTCATTCTGTCTCACAAAAAAATAATCACAAATTATTAACATCCAGAAAAACCTAAACCAGTGAGATGCACTGAAATAATGTTTTCTTAGATATCTCTTGGACCCAACATAATCTGAAGATTTGAGGGCAATCAGAGGATATTGAGAAAATTAAGGAGATAATTTTTTTCTAATCTGAGGGCATATATAGAAGGCAAGAATTATGATGGATGAAAAAGAGAAATAGGTTGGAATAAAGTAATGAATTGTCATTGATCCCTATTGAAAATGTAAGCTCCTGGGGCGGCTAGGTGGCACAGTGAGAAAAGCGCCAGCTTTTAGTCAGGAGGACCTGAGTTCGGTTCAGGCCTCAGACATTTAACACCCAGTCCCACACACCCAGCCCACCCACCCTCCCCCCCACACACACAAACTGTCTATGTAACCTTGGGCAAGTTACTTAACCCCAACTACCCTCCAAAAATGCAAAAAAAAAAAAAATGTAAGCTCCTTAAAGGCAGAGACTATTTCATTTTTAAATTTATATTCCCAGGATCTAGTACCTTGGCTGGAGTAAAAGAGGTGCTTTCTATAGAATAAATGTTTTGTGATTTAGTGATTCATTGGTTGATGACACTGAAGAGGGCAATTTAAGACTGGTGGTGTAATGATTCAGTGACCTGAGGAACAAAAGGAAGGCAAATACGTGGAAATATTCCTCATCCTATATGTTCAAACTTCTCTTCCATTTTTTACTTCCCAGTAAAAAACATTTTCTCTACTACCTAGTCTTCCTACCATTCCATGAGGCATAATTTTTCCTACCTCCATCACTTCCTTACACTTAAATGTCCCCTAAATATACCTTTTCTGTCTCCTGTGTTCAAAGACGAACACTATTCATTCCTCTCCAGTATCACTTGATTTGTGGAACCTTGACAGTTACTTCAATCTGCAATCGTTTTCTTTTCCCTGCATTTTCATTCTTTTTTGCTTTATTCTTAATACCTAGAACAGCAAATACTAAGTACTTATTAAATGTTTGTTGGCTGACTACCTGAATTCTATAGACCCTAACATACAATCTAACATGTAGTTATTTGTGACTGCATAATTTCTACTTATGAAGTCTGTCTTTACTACACTAAATTCTTCAAAATTGGTTCTTTATCTCTTCCTATTTTAAAATTCTTTCAGTATCTAGCACACTATGGGCCTCCAGGTATTCATGTAACAAATACCTGGTGATCAGACTTGGTTGGGGGTCACCTGGGGAGGCAAGCAACAGAAGGAAGGATTGGAAGAATACCTGAACTCAGTCAGGAGGCAGAATACTGTGTGATATTCAGCAAGATCATGGGGCCCCTCACCACAGCTACTATGGACTTTGAATTACAAATTTGCTTAAAACAGTAGGATGTTTACTTAAAGTATCTCGAGCTCCCCAAAGACAATTCCTGGAAATGTCATCCTGGCTATTGTAGGCAGAGGATGCACCCAGGTTTATGTCAGTTCTTTTAACTCTGCAACTTGGCCCAAAGCACTCTCTCTTAGTCATCTCCTGAATAATTTACTGGAATGCGCCATCACTCTGGCTTTCCAGCGTTTCATTTATTTTTTTCTCTCATAACCTCCCCCCCCAACTCCTATACACACACTTAATTCCCCTCAGTGGTATCTTTATTTTTTTATGTCAAACCCAACATGGAAAGGCCTCCTGGTCAAAAAAGCTTTAAAAAAATAAATGCAGTTGCATTCATATCCAAGAACAGTAATGTTGTCAGAAATACCTTGAAATGTGAAGAATCAGAAAAGTCATTCTGGCTAATTCTACAATTATTGGTTAAAACTGCTTTATGAGGAACATTTTGCTAGGCACTGGGGGAAATACAAATATAAACAGACATAAAAGTTTCCACTTGTCTAAAACTTTAATATTTCCAAAGCACTGTCCTCATATTTAATTTTGTTCATTTAATCCTCATATTAACTCTCTGAGATAAGAACTATTATTGTACCCATTTTACAGATAGGAAAACTAAGATTCACAGGTTAAATACCTTATTCACTTGTCATACAGATAATTAAGAATCTGCAGCAGCAGTCAAACCCAGGTCTTGTTGACTTCAAGTCTAGCAGTTATGGAGCTTTAGATCTCCTAAGTGGTGAGAAGGAAGGGCATGAGAAGAGAGAAGTTTTGAGAGTTTCAAAATATAAAGATGGAAGATTTTTGTTTTTGGGTTTTCTTTTTGCCTGATAGGGGGTTAGAAGTATAGGGGAAGAGAATAGGATTAGTAACTACAAAAAGACTTTGGAGCTAATCTAGTTTCCATATTTTACAGAGCAGGAAACTAAAACCCAGAGAATACAGTTACCTACCAAGGTAACAGAGATATTGATAGAGTGAGGACTTGAACTCATGTCATAATTCAAAATCTAGTGCTGTTCTAACTCTACCATACTCAGGTTTCATGTAGCATTTAAATCATGGGTAAGATTTCAAAAGGCAGAAATGAGAGAGATGATTAAAAAAACCAGGTAAATTGTGAGCAAAGGTAAGAAGAAAGGGATCCAGGAAAGTTTGGATTTTAAGATTATAAATTGGAAGGAAATCATCAGGCAGTAATTTATAGATGATGAAAATGAGGCCCAGAGAGTTTAAGGTAACCTCCAAGGTCACAGAGGACCCTGTCTGTACTCTTAAGTATTTGATTCTAGGATCAATGCTCTAACCACTGTAAAAACCATCTTCAGTTACAGAAAATGCTAAGTATTTCAGTTTGCCTAGAACATAGATTATATGGGAGAGAATAATATAAACTAGAGTAAGAAAGATGACTGCTCTATTAGGGAAGATCTTGACATTAAATCAAGAAGTTTAAATGTTATTCGGTAGGCAATGGGGAATTATTGAAGAGTATTGAGTAAAAGAGTGACATGATCCTGTGATTCCTTAAACATCACACTAGTGATCTCCATCCCAAGTAATCAAGGATTTCTCCTTTGTAACTTATATTTTCTTTGGTTTATAACGATTTTTCTTTATTGTTCTCCAACAAAATGCTTGATAGATAGTTCAAAGAAATAGGCTTTGTTTTTGTTAATTTTTCATTTTTTATTGCATTGTTCAAGAAGGTATTCAGGGAGTATAATCATATCAATGATAAAATATTCTATTCCTGGAGAGATTCTGGAAGTAATTGTGGGCCAGACATTAATGTGAAAAAAATGCCAAGCCCACACATTAATAGTACTAATTATAAAGGATAGGGCAGTTGGTTTAAGAAGCACTTAGAGTTGTTTGACTAAGTACCTCATTAAAGCAATACAGAAAAATTCATTAAATCAAGTAGGCAAAGAATTGGTATCTTGAGTTTGACTTTCATTATATATGTGCTGTTTAAGAGGCAGTGTAGTGAGGGAATGGGGTGCTGGAGTTGGAGCTTTTGGTATAGTCTTTGACGCTAACTGTGCATGTGACTCCAGGCAAGTTATTTAGTCTTTCGGTGGCTCAGACAATTTCATAGGACTCATCTTTTAAGTCACAGAAAATGAGCTTTTAGAATGTGCATATTTTAAGTTATTCTGATTATTTTTCTTCTAACCAGAAAAAAATAAGTAAAATGGGAGTGACAGATGAAAATAAGGAATTGTAGACATAGGACCAAATATTCTTAGCAAAGACCTCTTGAGTGTCTGAGAAGGTCAGAGTGAGAGATCAGAAGAAAGGTCTTCACAAAGCTGTGCAGAATAAAGATCCCTTTAGATCAAAAAATCATAGAGCTGAAAGGAAACTTAGAGATGATTTAGAGTAATATTCTCATCTTTCAAGGGTAGAACGTCTTCTGAGCCTTAAGAAATTAAGCAGCTTGCATAAGATAGTGGAGCCTGGGTTCAAATCCAGTTCTTTGGAATCCAAGTTCAAAGTTTTTTCTACTACTCTATCCCTCCTTCCCAAGAATCAGGGTGCTCAGCCACACAGTCAATCAATCCATAAACATTTATTAAATGACTTCTAATATGCCAAGCACTGCACTAAACACAGCCAAAATCTATAATTTGATTGTATTCATTCTTCATTTCAGCAAAATTGTATGCATAGTAATCCATTCCTTCCCTGTGAGTCAACATTATGAAACAACATGGAAATTCTCTGGCTATCTTGTGGTCATAGTCTATAAGGCTGAGACTATGTCTAATGACTGAAGTGAAGTATCCCTTCATAGGAATGTAATCCTTAGGGCTAATAGGAAGTCTGGTTCAACTCCCTCTCCTCCATTTTGCAGGTGAGGAAACTGAAGCTGTGAATGGGTAAATGGCTTTCCACAATCCATCCTACAAGTAGTAACCATCAGGGCTGTGATTAGGACTCAGATCCTCATTGCATCTGCTATAAAAGAAGTCATTATAGCTGCTGGCTATTGCATCTCTACATTTCTCCCTCCTAGTTGGAACTTTCAATAACAGGTCAGGTGTGGATGGCATTGTGTGTGTAATGAAAGGGGGCTAGGAGGATCAAGGACATGATTTCAACCCTACATCATCTGCCACTTGTTTAAAAAAATATGTACTAACTTCTCAAGTTTTCTTCTTGATTTTAAATACTTTGTAATCTGAACATCAGTGGATTAGGCAGGATGTCTTCTTTTTTTTTTTTCCCTGTTCTGATAGAGCAGCTGAACTCCCAAGGACAGAGACAGGTTATGAAGGCACGAAGTTGCCCAGTGGGATCTCTCAGTGTCATCATCCTATATGTAATTTACTAGGATGTTCCAGGTCTATGAATATACATATTAGAAATTTGATATGCACGATGTACTTTATCTTATCCAACAAGGCAGGAGAGGTTGGAATGGAATTAAAATGGAAGTAATGAAATAAAACCATCAGGCTTTTTATAAAGTAAGTCTGATTTGGCTTGTGGGGTGGGTGGATATTTGGTTTAGTATTTTTATTATGTGCTTTCAACTCAGAATGCTATTAAATTGCCAACCACCAAGAGAAACATAAGCATTCAGTTGATGTTTCTCGATATTTCTAATCTTCATATTCATCATTTTGGAGGGTTTTTTGCTTGCTTTTATTTGTTTTTGTTTCTGTTTCTTTTTTGCCTTCATATCCCTAGCGCTTAGCACAATTTCTGGTATGTTCCCTGGTGCTTAGTAAATGCTTGTCGGTGAACTGAAGAGTCTCTGAATCTAAAACTAAGACAAACTGTTAATCTTGAGATTAGTTTTGAGGTTTGAGTAATATAAATGATCATATGGTGATATATTTGCATGCTGAAAAGACCTAGTGGCTCATGTCTTCCAAACTCCATTTTATAGTTGAGGAAACTGAGTCTGGGAGAGAGTGTGAAATGATTTTGCAGAAGTCTAGAAATTTAATTTAGATTTTCTTTTTAGATTTGAAATTCCATAGTTCTTTATACCACTCAACAGAAATGGAAGTTTCCTATCTAGTTTTTGTGTGTGAAAATATCGACATATTTCATTTTTATGAACATTTTGGGAAGACCCCATGTGTCTGTTTTATGAGAAGACAAGAATTTTAATAAGATTTTTTAAGAACTTTGATGAGGTGAGGCATGACTGGTTTTCAAGCTGTAGAGTACTTAATGGGATGAAATAATGGATGGATCCATCAAAATAATGAAGTGTTAAGCAACTTGAGCTTGGGAACTCCACCTTTATTTTTAATTCATTCCTTTGGAGCAGCTAACATTGTACCAAGCAAATATCTATCTGTCTGTCTGTCTATCTATCTATTTATCTATCTATATATCTATCTATCCTTGGAGGACAGAAAGTACTTGTTGAATCCAATTTTATGCTGGAAGAGTGTGCTGCCTTTATAAAACAGAAACTCATTGATAGCCCAAAAGCCCAGCCTACTATTCCATCACTTTAAATTTTTAAAAATACATAAACATTTTTCTTTTTCTCATAATTTCAAAGTCTTCTATAATTAAAAAACATCTATGAATAGGGGAAACTCTTGTTAGTTGATGCACCATTGTTTACAATTTTGTTTATGTTGCATCCTTCCACTGAGTAGGAAGGACCCTCGTCTAGCAGTTTCCAAGGATACCTGCCCCATCCTAAGGCCTTGAGATGCATCTCCTCATCAGTTAGGTGCTTGTATACCTCCCTTCCCATGGCATTCTACAGAAAAGTGGTGGGGGTAGTGGCTCGGGAAAATGAGCCAGAGTTTGAAATTGGATAAAGTCTTTTGACCGAGGAAAAAAAATAAAAACAACGGGCCTTCTGAGAAATAATTATCTCACATTTGTAGGTTTAACAGGAAGGTGCAGTTTCCCAACCAGTTAATCAGCAATATTTATTTGTTCAGATCGATCTATAAAGAGGATTTATAATACAAAACCCTCTAGATGTGTCCACATACTGACAAACCACTTACAGATGACCCCTTAATTTCCAGGAAGCGGTTATCAGGGCAAACTGCCACAGAATATTGGGGTTTTCTTGTTTCCATGTTTTCTTGTTGTTGTTTTCTGTCATGTACATAATTGACTGTTTAATCAAGGAATATTTGCTGTTGAAGATGAGTGATGGTGATGATAACAGTAATCACTCGGGACAATAGCAACTCAAGGTCTTAACTGTATTGTGTGTGAAATGAGGGAGATTCAGTGAGGGAAGAGGAGGGTTTTGCCCCTATAGCATCATGCCATGTGTTTTTAAAAAAATGTGCCCTTTGCTCAGACCTTTCATGAAATTAATGTAAAAGAGTCATTTTTAAATGTCATGCCAAAATCTCAATGCTTCTAACATAACCTTATGTGTTTCTTTTTCCTGGGACATTTGATGTCAAGGAGGAAGGCAACCAGCTTCGTCAACTTGACTGAATATAGAAATAATAAAAGATACAGGAAGAAAAGAAGAGGAAGAAACACGGATGTACCCATGTATGCATGATCTACAACCCTGTTAACAGAAACAAAGCGATAGAATCATCTTTCCCACACCATCAATCTTGAGTTGAGCCAGATCAGTGTATAGCTCTTAGGAATCTATTCATTTTGAAAGAATAAATCATCTACCAGACCACCCAAAGATGCAATGGTAACTGAGTTCTGAGATGTGGCACCCATGACCAACACCTGTGGCAAGTCCTACCTATGTTTTATTTGTTCAGAGACAGTTAGGTGGTACAGTGGATAGAGTGTTGGGCCTGGTTTCAGGAAGACTTGAAATCAGGCTTCAGTCATCCATTAGTTATGTGACGCTATACAAATCAGTGCCTCTGTCTGCCTCAGTCGCCACAACTGTAAAACAGAGGTAATAATAGCATCTAACTGCAGGTGTAAAGCATTCTGCCCAGTACCTTGCATATAGTATAGGTTTAACATGTTTCTTTCTTTCCTTTCTTTTTTCTTCTTACTTTCTTCCTCTTTTCTTTCCTTCCTTTTTTTTCCTCCTAGATTGAATTGTTCTCAATAATTAGCTGGTTCAAAGATTGTGAATTTTTAGCACTCCGATTATTTCAGTGCTAAAGTTAGGGAAGAATGAGATGAGTACCTTGACCTTGGTAGATGAAAGGTATGCTGCTTTTTATATCACATCTGGTGTGTTTTAATATCAACTTATTTCCCCCAATTTAATTAAACTTTTGCTTTAATATAGAAAGTAAAAATGGTTTTAATCATTGAATGCAAAAAAGGAGAAATTTCCAGTTGGTAAGACCTGAAACAAAGTACAATATATCAAATCTAAGCACAAGTAATATCTTGGGGTAAAATGAAAGATGGAGAAGAAAATGGCAAACTACGACAGTATCTTTGCCAAGAAAACCCCAACTGAGGTCACCAAGAACGGAACAGCACTGAAAATGACTGAACAATGAAAAAAAAAGGAAAGCAGTTCTGAGCTTACTACACCCCTAGGAAAAAGGTTGGGCAACAGTCACAAATATTGTAAATGGGCTTTTTGAAACATAGTTCTTCTTTAGTAAATAAATATATTTTTGCTCAATTTAACAGTAGCATCTTCATAATGCATATGTATACATCTATGTGTATACAAACATATATAATATTCTTATTATAAACCAAGATGAAAATAATCCTACCATTTAAAAGTGTCTCAGGTTATATTAACTATGTTCACTTTAAAAATAAAATTATGCAACCATCAGACACGGAATTGGGGCGATAACATGTGAATTTATAATGACATGCTAGGAAATGCTTTGAGTACCAGAGACACTGCTTTGGGGAAAACATATGCAATGAATTGTTTTTGGCTAAACATGATTATGCACTCAGGAAATAAACAGTGTGGTTTTGAAGGTAAACACAAAGCAATAGGTTTAAAAATTAGTCCCTAGGAGAAGCTTGACTATTTCACAAAAGCTTTAAAGGATAGAAGAATGAAAGATCTGTGTACAGTAAGTACCCATTTTCCAAAAGAGCTTTGGAGGGAGATGGAGAGTAAATTATTTAAAGGTCCACAGGGAGGATGTGCTACACCTCCAGTAGCCTAGCAACAGGAGGAAGAATAGGGTGCTAAGTGACTATTCTAAATGATTCAACTGAAACAGTTTTCAGGGCACTGAGTTCGAGAATTGAGTAGTAAAAACCCCATTGCTTTAACACTGAACATTTGTGACTTGTTTAGAGTAGTCCCCCCACCCCAAATCCTCCCAAAAGATGTGCTCTACAGGAAACTATGATAGCACTGCCTGGGGAGTCTAAAGGCTCAACTTCATTTCTCAGCTCTACTGTTTACTAGTTGCATGGATCACTTCAGCTCACTGAGCCTCAATTTTCCCCTCTCTTAAATGGGAGGCAGGAATATTCTACCCATGTCACAGGGTTCTTTGTAAACCTTAAAACATCATATTAGTACAAATTGTTATTATCATTGTTATTATTATTGACATGAACAAAAGAAGTCCAGTGAGGAAAGCAGGTAGACTAAGGAACTTGTTCAAAGAGAATAAAAAAAGAAAACAAAAAACATTTGTTTGTGTGTGTGTGTGTGTGTGCGCACGTGTGTGTGAGGGTGGGTGTTTTCTCTCAGATAACACTGGCAGATTTTCCAAGAAGGATATTGAATTTCAGGGATATATTTAAGTTACAATGAAAATGAGCGATATCATTTTCAGGGCTATAAATGAACAGATATTCAAAAGTGATTCTGGGTGAGTGTGTGTGTATATGTATATGTATGCATACATTTATATGTGTACACACATATATGTATATACATGTGTATATATGTATACACACATATAATTTTAAGACATTTTATTATTTCTCCCTACCACCTCCTATACCATCAAATGAACAAACAGGAAAATAAGACCCCTATGACACATATGCATAGCTAACAAAACAAATCCCCACATTGACCATGTCAAAAAAATATATAGCTCCTTCTGAATTTTAAGTCCATCTTCTCTCTGACAGGAGGTGGGTAAAATAGTTCCAAAGTTTTGCAAAGCTGATTTTTAAAATGTCATTGTTGGATAAATTGGAATATTGTTGGACTAGATTTCATTGTACATGGCTCTGGCCCACCTCCCAAGCTTTTTAGACATTTTCATATACAATACTGGAAAAAAAATAAGTGAATAAATATTTATATAGTCCCTACTATTCATTAAGTGCTTTACAATATCATCTGGCTTTTTTTTAAGCAATTGAGGTTAAGTAACTTGCTCAAGGTTACACCACCAGTTATTTCTGGGTGTGGTGCTAAGTATCTGAGCCCAGATTTGATCCCCAGGTCATCCCGACACTGGAGCCGGTGCTCTTACTCGCTGAGCCACCTGGCCGCCCCTAATATCATCTGTTGTAAAGACAAATTGTTCTTATTTGACACATGCAACATTTTAATATTGCATCATCTCTTAATCTGTCTAGAATGCCTTCCTTTCTCACCTCTGCCTCTTAGAATCCCTAACCTCTTTCAGTCCTCTTATCTATGACCATTTCCTATATAAGACCTTTCCTGATCCCTCCCCCAACCCCATCTGCTAGTGTACCCTCAATTTAACATAATTTAAACTTCTAAAACTTGCATATTTTACACTTTATGTGCTTACATATTCACATAATGTTTCCCTTTTTCACTCCTTAAGAACAGGAACAGTTTTTGATTTTGCATCAGTGGTGCCCATCACAATTTCTGGCATATACATGCACAGAACAAAGGTTGATTGATCAATGGAATAGAATCCCAGTTCTGCTACTTACTTGGGTTAGAATCTTGGCTTTGCTATTTATTTGTGATTCTTCCCCCCAAAACTGTTTTCCTCAATTTCCATTCATATTGGTGGGCAAGGTCCCTATAGTATTCTTACTATTACACCTTAAACATTCTAGGGAAAGTTTGCTAATACTTTGATTTCTAATATCATAAGAGTTTCTAATACTGTGACAAATGAGCCCTCACCAGTGTGCTTCCTAATAATTATCAGTCAGACCTTGTTAGTTCTTAGAAACAGTATTTACTAAGTAGGCATGTCAAGGAAAATGGTTACAGAAACACTTCCCAATTCCTCTCTCCCAACTGGACAGACACTTTTCTCTTACACAAAGTATCTGAACAAAGTTGCTTTAAAGTTATATTAAAAATTGTAGAACCTTTATGGTAAAGAAGGAACTCACAGATCTGGGTTATAAAAAGCTCTTTTCTCATTTCATGGAGTCTCCACGGAGCCATGGAGTTCTCCTTAGGTATGGCTCTCTATTGGGCTCTGAGAGTCAGTGCATTTCTACAAAGCTGAATCCACCTTTTCTTGGTGTATTTAATTTTGTCCTCAGTGAGTTTTTCCCCTCCTGATGGCATCCCTTTGGTGTGAGGTCTTGCCATCCCTTTTCAGGGCTGTTCATCCACCTTTTATGTATATCTAATTCACCCATTTCTCATCTGTGGCTCCAAGAAGTTATAGCATGAGCATGAGCAGTGGCCACATCCCAGTAAAACCACCTCAGAAGACAGGCTAAGCCAAATTGGAGTTACCTGTTGGTAAGTTAGGGGGATGTCTACCCCAAGATTGTGGAGACTGTCCCTAGTGGAATAGGCGGATATGAACAATCTTTTGCAGTGGTCATGAAGGTGACTCAAGTAGGTATTGTGAAGTGCTTAGAGCTTGGTCAGACATTGAAGATGCCATCAATAGTCTTCTTGACTTTTGTTCTGCCAATGGACTTTGATGACTCACTTAAATCCAAGTCAAGGACAAAACAAGACATCACCCTGTGATGCCATTGATTCTCTTTGAAAACAAAAGACAACAGTTACTGACTTTGGCAGATATTGCCACCAATGCTGATGAGACCTAAAATTTTCTTGAGTTTTTGAAAATCACAAAGTTATAACTTAGTCAATTTCATCTCATTGCCTTTTCTTGGGTGACATCTCTCCTCTCTCTAAAGCAATTGTTGCTCAGGGGCCTGGAATCCTTGGTCCTTAATTTGGAGCCATCTAGCATTCAACCGACTGGCTCCAAAGTATGTTTTTTTGTTTTTTTAAGTATCTGGCCCAAGGCACATGATTAGATCTTCAAGAAATCGCAAGATATTGTCCTATGTGGTTTCATGTGTTTTTATACATTGCCGCTAAACCACTTCCCCCATCGCCCCCCCCCCCCCCTCCCGCCCAAAGGCAAAGACATTGAATTAGTACTTAACAAAGTTCTGGGCATATAAATACAAGCAAAAGAAAGATAGTCTCTTCTCTCATGGAGCTAACATTCTATTTGAGGAAGACAACACAGAAGAGTTGAAAAAAGGCAAGAGAAAAGAAGGTAACAATATGAAAGCATGGTGATAAAGTCCTTAGAATAAGACACAGCTAGGAAGAGAATGAAGAGTAGACAGCTTGGGTCCCTTCCCAAAATGAAGGCCCCAGAAGAAACTCACCAGTGGGAGAAGACAGCTGGCATAGTAAAGGAATATTCCAGAGTAACAAGGCCTTATGTGAGTAGAATATAAGCTTTTTGAAGCCATGGAGCATCTCATTTTTATATCTATAAAATCAGAAACAAGTACAGTGCCTTAGTACCTAGGAAGTTCTTAATGCTAGTTGATTGTTTTTATTGGATTGGAACACTGTTGATTGCATCATACAGAATAGGTTCTTCTTGGCATAACCTGAATATTAATGTTAGATATATGGGTAGAGGGGAAATGGGGTTATCATGTAAATTAAAGCATTGTCTTATTTTTTGTCCCCAAAGTGACCTAGGAGAAGGCAAGATTTGCTTCTGCTGTGAAGAATTTCAGCCTACAAAATGTACAGACAAAGAAAACGTGTTGAAACACTTCCCAGTCCAGTGATGTAGTGCTATTCATCTTCTATTAAAGGTACCTGAAAATGGATCCCTAAACCACTTTTCAAAGTGGTTAGGGAGCTATTCACAGCTGGTTTACTTTTGATTGATTGATTGAATCTATCTTAATCGCCGGTGATGTGTGTGTATGTGTGGGGGAAGTGGCAGGAGGGCATGGACAACTCCCTTAAGAGCTTTTGGGAAAATGATAATCTCCTTAATTCTCTCTTGTCTTTTTTTTTCATTTATAAAATGAAGATACTTTATCTGCTTCAATAGAGATGCTGTGAGTAAAAGGAGAGGAGAAAGGGACTATATAGGAAACTCCAGGGATAAGGAAACTCCCTTAGCCAATGTAATTTGGCACTAATCTGCAATTTAGAGCTTTAGATATTTGCCTAAAACCCTGATAGGATATCATCAGGATCAGATCAGTGTGTCAGAGGTAAATCTTGAATCCAGGGCTTCCTGGTTCCAAAACAGCTTCTCTATCTACTGTTACAGTGTTGTAATCATCAAATTAAAAAACATATTAGTATACTATAAAAGTATGATCTGTTATTAAAAAAATAGATTATTGACCATATTTAGGGAGGAACAACTTCCATGTGTTTATTTCTGTTCTCATGTTTAGTGTAAAATGTTTTCTCATTAATACTAAAGTAATAATAATTTAATTTGAATTAGCATCTTTACTATTAATTAAAATCTAAAGTATGTGTACACATGTTTGTATGTGTGTATATCTCCATATTACTTTTTCTAAATATATTTTATCTCTTATTAACTTTCAAATTGTTCATTTGAAAGAAATACTGGGCTAAATTCTGACTATTTCTAGAAAATAGAACAGTTCTTTGATGTTTTCACTGTAAATCCGAATAATAAAGCCTTACTCTCAAAAGTATTTCTCATTTGTAGAAAAAAAAAAATACAGCTTATTCAGTGATGCCACCTGCTGGTGACAATTTTTATTTTATCGGTTAGAAAAAAATACTAATGTTAAAATCTAGGCAAAAACCAATTGCTTTCTATTTGTATTGTTGGTTTTCATTGGTTAATTTTGCATATTTTCTATTTTTAAAAACAAGACTACTATGAAATTACATTGTGAAAGCAAGCTTCTGTGAATATCTATGGATGTATGAGGTATTTGTCTATTTTTTTTTTCCTTATGAAAGTCCATTAGGACACTTGTCATGCCTGGAATCTATAGCCTATGAATCATTAAAACATAAAGGCTATAATGAGTCATCTGGAGCTATTACCACACAATTTGCAAATGCTTATCAAGGGAGCTTTATTGTGTCTATTAATATGATCGGTCATAATGTTGCCATTATGCTATGGTAATTTAAGACTCATGAGTATCCATGTCAAGACAAAATAAAGAATCTACAAATAAAATACACATTTACACATAAAGTAATGAATTATCACCTTGGCTTTCCCCCAACCCTTCTTCTCTATCAACCTCTAACTTATATTCAAGGCAGCTCAGTGTAGCAAAAAATTGCACAGTTGGTGAAACAAGGAGACCTGCATCTGGGTCCAAGTTACGTGAACAAGAGAATTTTTCTCATCTGTAAAATGTTGATAATAACATTTGGATGATCATCTTTTTTGCAGAGTTTCTGTAAATAATATAAATAAGATCATTTAGGACTAGAAGAAACTTTAGAGATCAGCTAGGCTGTCCTGCTCATTTTTACAAATCAAGATGCTGAAGTCTAAGGAAGGAAAGTCTTATTACTATTGTATGGAGAATATATATATATATATTTTTTTTTTTTTGAAAATTAGCTCTTCTATTCTTTAATATTTATAACAGTACAACTAACATGTCCTAGGTGGAATACAGTGGTGGAGCAATGCTACTAGCAATTGCTTTGATTTATTGATACTTTAGCTAATAAACAAGGTAGCATATTCTGAAGACATAAAAAATAGTATTATACATGTAGACCTAGAAGGGTTTGCAGAAGTTCACTGGTCTAATCCCTTCATTTTATGATGCTCAGAATGAGGCTCAGAGTTCTGGAGTTACTTTACCAAGTTCAAAAAGATAATAAAGGACAGGACTGAGATTTGAACTCAGGTCCTCTGACTCCAAAGTCAGTGCTTTTTTTTTAAGCAATTGGGCTTAAGTAACTTGCTCAAGGTTACATGGGCAGTTATTTCTGGGAGTGGTGCTAAGTATCTGAGCCTGGATTCGATCCCCAGGTCATCCCGACACTGGGGCCAGTGCTCTTACTTGCTGAGCCACCTGGCTGACCCTAAGCAATTGGGGTTAAATAACTTGCTCAAGGTTACATGGCCAGGTGTTTCTGGGTCATGCAAAGTGTCTGAGCCCAGATTCGATCCCAGGTCATCTGGATACTGGGGCTGGTGCTCTTACTCAGTGTGCTACTTGGCTGCCCCCAAAGACACTGCTTTTTAAAGTGTATCAGAGATTCTTAATTCTTTTTGTGTATGTGTTATGGGACCCCCTTTGGCAGTGTGGCAAAATCTATGGAACCTTTAAGAGAAAAACATGTTTAAATGAATAAAATAAATACAAAGGATTACAAATTAAACCAAAGGATAGTAGGAAAAAATACACAGAGGCATACCCACATGTGTGCACAGGTACACACACACATCTATACATAAATGGAGACTCATGTAAGCTTGCTTTCATCATGAAAGTCTACAGAAGCCTTATTTTTAAAAATAGATAACAGATATAAACATGAGTATATAAATAAGCATACCCATATGAGAACATACATTGTGTGTCTATGTGTGTGTATATATATTTTTTTTTCCCATTTAAATTCATGGACCTCCTGAAATCTGACCTTTGCCATAGACCCCAGGTTAAGAACTTCTGCACTAGGTCATCATACCACCTCCACACACACTTCATTAGATTAGTCTTCCTCCTAGTAAGGAGGGAGAAAAGCATTGCTCATCATTATTGGCCATGCACAATCCCTCCATCCAAAACATGATTTTCAATCAGCAAGTTAAGGGAAGCCATGCTGAGGAGAAGGAGACTCACAGTCTCTTCACTTGTGTTCATTTAACTAAGCTTCCAATATAACTTTAGTTTCTAAGACATTAAAAATAGAATCTGATCTCAAAATAGTTAAATAACATATTTCATATGAAACTGCATTTTCCACCAGCCCATACCAGACATTGAGATTAATACAGCTATGTTTGGATAAAACAATTGTCTCCAAATGACCTTGATGTGTTGAAAAGCAACCCATTTTAGCACAAAGCAATACAAAAATAGGGAAAATAGATTAAACCTAAGCAAATTGCTGCAGTACACATATATGTGAGGCAGTTCATTTATAGAATGCATTGTGCTATTTGTGTAGTAAGCTTCAATGGTTGGAAATTTCAACCACTAATAACCACATCAATAAACAGCAATGAAGATTCTATCATCTTGTAGGGCAGATACATTATTCATTCAAAAGTACATATTCCACATGCTAGCTGGAATTCAGTTCCACAACAGCTAAGTGCAAATAATTTAGCCATCATAGAAATACAGTGGTAGCAGGCTCCACAAATTTGTTTATTAAGAATGTAGAAAGTCCTCAGTAAATATTTTAATGTGTATGTGTTGTCTAGCTCTCATTTATGTGCTATTTCTTTAGATGTTGTCTGTCAACTAAAACATTTTTCTTAATACTTTTATTTCCATTTTGCCCTTTGCATCCTTTATTTACTTGGATTCTGTCAAAGATCCCTGCTTTTGTTGGGGGTGGGGATTAAGGAGAACACTCTCTCCATTCATACAGACTTTATGATTTCTCATCTTGTGTGATTCTTGCCCGCCTTCTCAAACAAAGCTTCTATGGAGGAGTTCCACTTTGCTGGAGACCTTGCTCAGCTTCCCTTCGTCTGGCCTCCCTGGAGCAAGATGTCCATTAGAGTTGGACACGAGCTGCCTCCCAGACTTGCTGCAGTAATTACCCACCTTCTTTACCTGTCCTCTCATTCCTTTGGTTAAGATCTGGTACTGCATGAAAAGATCTATAAGGTAGGAGATGGGAAGAGGAAGATCTGGAACCATTCTCCCTTTCAGGAGCTAGATGGCACCCCTGACAAACAAAGCATTTATCAGACAAGATGACGTACATCTGAAGAACGATGCTTTCCATCAGAAATACCAGGGAATGAGTGTTGAATACCAATATTTTGGGACCTGTATTACATTATATGTAGGAGGCTCATTGTGGCAGAGTATGTCACAGTTGAGGAGCAATGGGAGGTTCAAGGAAAAACCTACTTACTCATAATCACAAGTAGCTTAAACTTTGCTCTTTTGCTAATCTTTATCTACTAACCCCTTTCCAAAAACTCTTAGTCCTTCAATCCAGCCCTCTCGGAAGCTACAAATTGATCCTCTCAGTTTACCCGACACAGACAAACACCAGATGACTTCTCTAGTTGTCCCGGAATGGCCCTGACAAAAAAAAAAAAAGATATTGAATATAATCAGGATTAACAGAAGTTTTCTAAAAATAAGTATTTGTGGTTTGGTCATCTCTGTCCCTTTCATACTTTGACTATTAAGATCTGCTAAATAAAACTACTTAAGTATTGCAAATTTGTACACAAAAGTATTGTCCTTTTGGCATTTCACTCAGATCATAGCATTCAAAGCAAAGAAAGGTAATTCCAGGTACTTTTCCCTGAAGTAGCCATAGAACACAGTGCCAAAAAAATAATGTGATAGTCAGGTGACCTGACTAATAACAAATAGCTTCTCAGTGCCTCAGTTTCACCATAGGTAAAATGACAGGATTATATGGTTCTTTATAGGTCTAAATGTCTAAGATTCAAGACAGCAACCAACAAGTGGTTTAATAGAGGGAAAGGAGGTAGAGAAAAGTTATAGCAGCAACAGATAAAGGTCAAATAGGATGACATGAGTCTAGACTCATCATGTGCTAGGCAAAGGACAGATGTCAAAGACAGTGGCCAGTGGGTATTTAAGTAGTATCTCAAAGAAAGTACTAAAGGTGAGAATTAAGGTCAGATATCAAGAGTATTATGTTGAAGACCAGCAGGGAATGAGAAGAAGGAAAAGGGAAAGCAAGATTTTTAACTCTGTTTGGATTTTGGACTCCTTTGGTAGGTTGGTGAAGTCTGTGAACCTCTCCTCATAATGTTTTCAAATGCATACAATAAAACACATAAAATTCCAAAAAAAACATCAAAGTGAAATATACATGTATTTTTTTCCCCATCAAGATTCCATGGACCCTGGGACTAAAAAGCACTGGAGTAGTTTCTTCAGAACACTAGACAGGACCCTCTGAGAGAGTAAAGATAAATAGAAAGAACTAGTTCTAGAGCAAGGTTCTCAACTGGACAGGACAATGTGAGTTCAAAGCCCTTTCTGTCCCATGGGAATTCAAGAACTGCCTCAGAGCTTCTTTGTTCCAAGGCTGCTCTGTACTCCTTGGATTTCAGGAAATGCTGAGGGCCACAGTCCAGTTGCCTGCTCACAAGGATGTCTCCCTCTAGACTGCTCACTTGTTGAGCAGCAGGTGATGTGACTGGTTCGGCCCCCTTCCATTGGTTCACTCTCCCCATGCACAAGGAGATCACTCTTGAATCATGCTAACTTTTATGTATTTAGGAGCTAGTTTTCTTCCCTATGCATGCATGCCATATTGGAATAAACTACAAGTTAATTCTTTCTCTCGTTTCTGGTCTTTTCATTCCCTCCTGAGAACACTACCTACCGTGTTTCCCCGATAATAAGACACTGTCTTATTAATTTTTTTTGGACAGAAAAACACCAGAGGGCTTATTTTCAGGGGAGGGCTTATTTTAATGAACATTGACAGCAATTTTAATAAACAGGTAAATGTGAACAAAAAAATGTACCTTTATTCAATAATGAATTCAATAAAGGACAGGATGACACGCTCACTGCTGCAGCTCTGATTGGATGCAGCTCAGAGCGTGGTGTGCGTTTCACCTGTGGGGGGTGCATACAGAGGGTACCATAATGTAGCGTGTAGAGCAGGGGATCACCTTCACTACAGTAGCAATCTCAATAGGGCTTATTTTCGGGGGAAGGTTTATTTTAGAGGAATCTTACACAGTAAGGGGAGGGCTTATTTTTGGGATAGGTCTTATTATCGGGGAAACACGGTAAGGCTGGCCCTTAGGTTAGTAAGGTTAGCGGAGGCTTACAGTCAACCATTTTGTGTTATGGATCCCTTTGGTCATCTGATCAAATAAATAATATTTGTAAAGTACTTAGAACAGTGCTTGGCTCTTTTAAAAATCCTTATTGATTTGGATCCAAATTATATTTTATGTGTTAATAGAAATTTTTGGATAAAAAGGAATTCCTCTCATCTATATAATACAATATAAAGAACTTAAAACAAGACCAAGATACATTCTAATGAATCACACCCTTTGGGTTAATTACTTAGGGTTAGCACTTGTAATGAAACAGTTATGAGTCAAAGAGCTAGGTTGGTCTCTCTCCCCCAGTATTTGTAGGAGTTGGATTATCTAAGTCTAAAATGATGGGACTGGATCCTGTGTCATAATAAAAAATGTGATGAACTTTTGGGGACTGGAGGGTGGATAGGAGTAAAACAGCCTGGGTCATAGAGATGTCAGACACTTAGGGGAGGGAATGGTTGTGAATCAGTTGAAAGGTGTAAGGCATAAAGAGAAAGTCCTAGAAAAGCATAGGTTCTTTCTTTACTAAAATGTCATTTTTTTTTACCTTTATATACATACCAGGGCCGCTCCAGGTTTTGGGCTTGTAGATTCCAGAAAGGATTCATTCCTTAAGAAATTATATTAGGAAATTTTGGGGGGATACTTCTAGATCCATGATTGTATGGAAAACCCTAAAATCTTGGGAGATAAGTACATCAAATGTCACTTTTAATTTTATGTGCCTTTTATCATTGTTTAGAGACTAAAAGCTAATCAGTCATGGGTAAATATTTAAAAGGTCAATGGAGAAGACTTACACATAAAAGGTACTGGGTTTTAGTCCAAGTGGAACCAAATAATTAAGAGCATTTTTTTGAGGCAGCTAGGTGGCTAGAATGATAGATCCAGGAAGTTCAAACTGGCAAAATCATTTAACTTCCCTGCCTCAGTTTCCCTATCTGTAAAACAGATGATTGGATTTTATGGCTGCTAAGTTTCCCTCTAGCTCTAAATTTATATTCCTATAAGCCTAAAGCTAGAAAGGGACTTCAAGACCCACACATCTCCTTTTATAGACAGGCAAAAACTTGAAATTGAGAGGTAAATCCATTTTCCCAAAGAGACCCAAGTGATATCATCAGGGTAAAGATTTAAACATAGGTCTTCAGATCTAAATCTAGCGTTCCTTTTACTATATCATGCTGACTATGACATGCTTTAGAGAAGATATATCTCAGGCATCAAGATCAAACTGTGTCAGACAATCTGAAGGAATGGGGACATATATCAATAACTACCAAAAAAAATTCTGGAACACCAAATGAGGGTTACTTTTTGCTATTTTTAGCATTTAAAAAAGCTAAACAACCAGAAACTGGCTAAATATTGGGATAAATAACCAAAACTGGAATAGTTTCTTCAGAACCCTAAAGTGGACCCTCTAAGCGAGTACAGAAAGTTTAGAAAGAACTGATTCTAGAGCAAGGTTCTCAACCATTTATCATTCCCCATTTCTAAATCATCTATGGCTCACCCAGGAAACCAACACACTTGAATTTTGTGGATTTAAAATGACAGAGGGAGAAGGAATAATGAAAGTACGACCCTGTAGAGACAATCTCATAGCTAACCAGTGTAACATTGAGGCTGTGGAGACAAACCCTAGTGTCAATATTCCTGCTGGGCATGTTGAAATTCTACAGGCCTCTTCAATTTATTTTTTAATGTGTTTTAGAGAAATGAATCTACCACCATAAACAAGGAGCTTATTGATTATTATGCCATAGCCATTTGTTCCAGATCAATTTTTTCCTACTCTAGTATTTCTTACAAGTTTGATGGAAAATTAGCAATGTAGAAAACTTATAAACTTGAAGACAACCTGGCTTTATATATTCTTTTTGTGCTCTCTAGATTTCCCAGTGGAAAATGAAATAAAATCCCAGAAATAAAGAGATTCTCTGACTTAAGAGAGGAAATTAGTAGCTAGCTTACTCTTAAAAATGCTTCCAAATTAATTTTTTTTGGTCATTAGGCTATTTGATAATGCAGTTGATAAATAGGAGCTAAAATCTTCACTGGGAATATGGAAAATGTAGCAGTCAAAAGCGACAGATTTGAGATCAAAGATTCTGTGCTTGAACCCTGACTTGGTCACTGATCATTGCTTTGAATTAAGACAAATCCCTTCAGTTATCTGGACTTCAGTATCCTCTTTGGTGAGATGAGGGAATTTGATTAGCTGGCCTCAAAGATCCTTCCAAATCTAAATCTGTGATTCAATATTATCTTAAGAAAAGGCAAACAAGCAACACTATAGTGACACATCCATATTTATCTTTGTCAATGTGAAGTGTAACAAGAATTACGAACCTTTCTCTTCTAGCAGCTCAGCAATGCATTATGGAAGTGAGTGATGCCCCACCCTCCCAGACTGTATTGATAATGGGAATTGAAGTTCTTTGCTGCCCTTTAACAGACCTAGGGGAGTTTGAAGACCTTCCCTACTTTGAAAGTAAGCTCTGCCCTCTAATAGTCTGAATGTAATCACATGGAGTCCATTCTGGGAGAAGTTTGCTGAAGGGTAGAGCAGAGCCACAGGAAGCTGGGAGTCAGAGCTAGACTAGACAGCTGGGAAAGAGGACACTGGGGCAAGGAGTCAGATAAGCTCATGAGTAAATATTGATCTTATACTGGTTTGTGAGAAGGTTAAAGGATGACGTGGCTCTCTGTGTTGTTATGACTTGTTAACTTCTTTACTACTATGATGGAATCAGCTTACTGATTTTGGGATTTGGTTTTCTGGTGTCTAAATAAATGCTTTGCTTCTGTTCTCTATGTGGAGACTTTGTTATATTCTGTGATTGAGTGCCATGAAGTAATATTTATAGTCACGGTCTTTTTCATGATAGTGGGTGCTGTAAATATTGCATTGGCACAACATAGACATGACTTAGAAAGTAACCCCAGGTAATTTGAATAACCAACATAGTCACTCCAGGGAAAATTTTAGGACTGGGCTGCTTTCCTGAACTTTTATATCAAGGGAGCTGAAATAAATAATTATTACACTATTTTATCAATAACCAATTATTAAATTGGGATGCAGGCATTTCTCCTATTTCCTCAGTAAGGCCCAACTCTTATTGAAGTTAGTCTTTGAAGAATATGACTGTTTGATGAGATTGCTTCTAGCCCTCAGTCCTGGACAGGACACCACCAACTAGAAGACCGAATTTCTGTTTACAGTATAAACAGAATCAAGTCTGTGTGAGACCTTTTCCTGGGACAAGGAGCCCCTGTCCTTGTACCATTCCACTAGAGTTTAAGGCGACTTAGCTCATGAAGTAGAAAACCAGTCAGAGATGTCAGGATGGAGATGGAATCTCCTGTTCAAATTGCTGGAGGCTGCTGTGTCTTATGATCAAGTCACATTCTCAGTAGGAAGAGCTTAAGACTTCTAGCCCACCACCTCACTCAACATTCACAAATAAAGGCTGATTTTCACTTGCTAGGGGCATTCTCTTTCAGAAAGGTGTCTGAGGGGGCGGCCAGGTAGCACAGTGAGTAAGAGCACCAGCCCCAGTGTTGGGATGACTTGGGGATTGAATCAGGGCTCAGACACTTAGCACCCACCCAGAAACACCTGGCCATGTAACCTTGAGCAAGTTACTTAACCCCAATTGCTTTATAAAAAAAAATGTGTCTGAAGCTCTCAGGGTTTCCACTGGGTTCTTAGGTTGCTGAGAGAAACCACTGACATCAATTTATTGATTGCTGGCTAGCTCAATTACTTGATTATTAATTATCCAGAAATTATCTCTTGGGGTTTTCAACTGTATCAAAACTGAACCTAGGATTCACATGGACAGAACTCTGGTGGCAGAGGTGGGTAGGGGGTGTCTATGAACATGAATAGGGGACAACTACATATATGTATATACATCTCCACACAGAAACATACATGTATACACACATACTTATACACATATACATATGTGTTTATATGCATATATAAAAACACCAAATTTCCAAGAAATCCTAAAGCAGAATAAAAATGATCTGGAGCAAAATGCTATAATATAATTAATTGGTGAGCTCCTCATCTAGGGTGGTGGAATCATTTCCCTAATGTATTTAATTTTTAAAAGTATACACACACTTTTAAAAATACATATATTTTAAAGGTATATATGCATACATATGTATATGCATACACATATAACCCATCTATGTATGTACATATGTGTATATGTGTATACACATATATTATAGATATCATATATACAAATACATACATTTTATTAACCTCTGACATTTAGCATCTCCTACAATTAAGAATTTAGGCAACAGAATTCTATTCTGGAAAGGCTCACCAGACTGCCAAAGGGGTCAATGATACAAAAAGGAAGCTAAACACCTATTCTCTAGCCCCATTTTAGTCAGATATAAATGGGAAAGGACATTTCAAATTAGATATTTCCCCTGAACTAAAAAGATATTGTTAACATTGAGCTAATAACATATGTATTTGTTTGAAAAAGTTTTGGTTTATAATGGATTGGGAATTTGGTAAAAGCCAATAGAATAATTTGATAGCCTTGAAAAACCAACCAAACAAGCTTCTAGGTTGCATTGAGAGACATACTGCCCAGAACTAGGGAGGTCATAGTTGGGCAGTATTGGCTTTATCAGTCCACATATGGAATACTGTTTTCATTTCTCTGTGTCATTCTGGAAACTTAACAATTTATAATGTGTATTAAACATATACAGTACTCGGTAGAAAGTACCTGTATTATGCACCAGAGATACCAGGACAAAAGTTTGTTTTGTTTTGTTTTTTGTTCTTCTTGTTTTTAAATCCCTATCTTCAAAAAGTTAATATTCTATTACAGCATATAATACGTTAGAAGATAATTGAAAGCAACATTGTTCGAAAGAGAAGAAAGCAATAAAACCTAAGGGCACAAGAAAAATGCTTCTTATAAGAAAGACATGTGACAAGAGTTGTGAAGGAAGCTAAAAATTTAAAAAAGGCAAAGGAAGAGGGAGTGTATTCTAAGTAGACAGACTAGAAAAAAAAAAACACAAATACGGGAGCTGGAAAAGGAAATTTAGGTAAAACCAGTAGAACAACTTAACCAGAATGTGAAGTAACAGTAGGGAATAATTTGAATGTGGAAAGGTTGGTTGGATGTAGATCATGGGGAAATTTAAATTCCACACTGAAGATTTTTATTTTATTCCCGAGGAAGAAGAGGGGATTTTTAATCAGAGTGGTAACATGGTCATTAAGGCAGCTGGGCAGCATTGGACTAAGGATAGTGGTGAATTTAGAGTCATGAAGACCCAAGTTCAAGTCCACCCTCAGGTATTTACTAGCTCTGTGATGCTGTACATGTCACTTATTTTCTGTTTGCCATAGTTTGCTCATATATAAGACAGAAATAACAATAATACTTATTCCATAAGACTGGTGTGAAGATCAAATAAGATAGCATATATAAAATGCTCTGCAATCCTTAAAGTGATATATAAAAGCTAACCATCAGTGCATTTTAGGTTTCAAATCTGGTGACTAGAAGTGTGGGGGAGCCCTCAATAGACACAGAGAAGATAAGAGGAAATGTAGGTGAAGGGATAAAAGCAATATGTTTTATTTTATACATGTTGAGTTTGAGACGTCTTCTGGGGCATGGAAGTGGAGATGTCCAATAAGCACTTGAAAAATTAGGACTTTAAATGATGACTCTAAACAAATTCTAGAGCTGTAGAACCCACAAAAATACAGAATGAAGCAATTTTCCAGCCTGAGACAACTTAGAAGGTTGGCAGGAAAGGTCTGTTGCACAAGTGTGAGAGAGGAGCACATTCCCACAGACCGGGCCCCAATAAGTAAGGAGTAGGCCTTGGGGCAACTGAATTAGTGGTAGCATTGGCAGTTTCCAGACCTGTGTTTCCCCATAAGTGATTTAATAAGGTTAAACTTTTTATATTCCTACATGGGAAAATGATATTTATAACTCCTAAAAACTTTCTCAGTATTATAGCAGTTAGAAGAAATATACTTAAGCAGAGGTGTGAGTTGAATGTGATGGCATGATTATCTAAAACATAATAAAATTAAGGGATAAGAAAGAAAAACGCATTGGGAGAAGGGGAAAGGAAGAGGTCTAATGGGTGTAATGGTAATGGGATTTGAAGATCTTCTATGCCCCTTGAACTTGCTGACATAGCAGGAAGAGTTGGGGCAGGAGGGAGCCAGAGCTGAGTAGGAGACAGGCTGGAGCCAGCATAGTAACTTCAAGAGGAGGAGACGCCAACGGACAGAGCACAGTGCCAGAACTTCTGCTAAGGACTCCTGCTGAGGACTGCTGGAGACAGCAACTGCAGGGGGCTGAAGCTGCTAAGAGTGAGCTGTGTGGAGGCTGATCAGTTACTGTGAGTGAGGATAGGAGGATCTTTGCCTGAGGTAGCCTGTTTTGTTTCGAAGGCTTCAGAATGTGGGTGTTTACTGCATTAACTATGTGTGCCAACTCTGTGGCTACTGTGATGGTTTTGACCCTCTGGTTTTGGGACTCAGGTTTCTGGTATTTGAATACATGTTATAGCTATATCCCCATGTAGAGACCCTGTTACAATTTGTGATTAATAACCATATCAGCACACTTATAATCACTGTAGGCAATGTGAATACTGCATTGTTGTCACAATGAGCTAAACTATCTAACATAAAAGAGGTCTAAAAGAGATTTTATAGTGGAGGGAGAAATCAGAAAAGTGGGGAGGGAAACACATGGGGATAAGAGAAGGCGAGGAGGGCTGATAGTAAGGAGGGCAGTTTGGGGGAGATAAAAGTCAGAAGCAAAACATTTTGAGAATGGACAGGGTAAAAGGAGTAAGAGAGGAAAAACAGGGGAAATAGGATGGAGGGGAATACATAATTGACAATAATCAATGTGAAAAAAATATGAGTTTCTCTGAAAGAAATTTCATTTCTCACTCACAGAAAACTGAGTCAAATTTATAAAAATAAACACCATTCCTTAATTGATAAATGGTCAAAGGACATGCACAGGCAGTTTTCAGACAAAGTAATAAAAGTTATCTATAGACATATGAAAAATGTTCTAAGTCACTATTAATGAGAGAAATGCAAATTAAAACAACTCTGAGTTACTACCACCTCACACCTGTCAGATTGGTTATAATATGGCAGAAAAGGGAAATGACAAATGTTGGAGGGGATGTAGGAAAATTAAAACATTAACCAACTATCGGCAAAGTTGTATACTGATTCAACCATACTGGGAAGTTATTTGGAACTATGCCCAAAGGGCTAAAAATCCATAAATACCTTTTAGTCAAGCTATACCACGATTAGTACTTTATCCTAAAGTGGTGAAAAACAAAAAGAAAAAGGACATATGTCTACAAAAAATATTTATAGTTGCTCTTGTGGTGGCAAAGGATGCCTTACATGGAAATGTGTTTTACATTACTGTACATGTAAAACCTGTGTCAAATTGCATGTCTTCTCAAGGGGGGGAGGGAGGAAGAGAATTTACGAATCAAAATTTATTATCTTTGCTTTTTGGAGGGCAATTGGGGTTAAATGACTTGCCCAAAGTCACACAGCTAGTAAGAGTTAAATGTCTGAGGCCGCTGGTGCTCTATTCAGTGCACCAACTAGCTGCCCT
The DNA here is from genome assembly GCF_028583685.1 of Petaurus breviceps papuanus. Classification (NCBI taxonomy): domain Eukaryota; kingdom Metazoa; phylum Chordata; class Mammalia; order Diprotodontia; family Petauridae; genus Petaurus; species Petaurus breviceps. The sequence goes on along the minus strand of NW_027185698.1, from coordinate 20,387,192 downwards.
GAGGACTCAAAAATTTTTTTCATAGAATATCAAAATTGTTTTTTACATGTAATATGGGAAAATAAAATAATAGACAAGATAAAAATTTTCAAAAGTCAAATGAAGCTTGGTGAGAAATTAAAGGAAAAATTAGGGCTAGATAGATTTGAGAATCATGGGCAGAGAGGTGATAATTGTGACCATGAAACCAAGAAAGAGAATCTGAAAAGAGAAGAAAAAAAATGATGCAGGATAGAGGCATGTTTGGACACCAGTGATAGCTCAAGATGAGGATCCAGAAAAGATGGCTGAAAAGGAGCAGACGTGTAAGAGAAATAGAATAAAACTGTCATAAGAGAATTGAGTTTCCAGGAATAGGAGGTGGTAGTAGTTAGTATTTCCAAAAGCTGAGGTCAAGAAGTATGAGGAGTGAGAAAAGGTAATCACATTTGTCATTTAATACTTTGCTGGCAACCTTGGATAGAGAATCTTTAAAGGAATAGTAGGGTTAGAAGTCATCTTTCAAGTTGTTAAGTGAGTGAGGAGTGAAGAAGTTAAGGCAAAGAGTATACAAGCTTTAAAAACTCTTAAACTTGTTTTTAAAAGTGTAAAGGAAAAGAGGTATAATATGTCATATTGGAGGGATGATGGGTTCAATCAAAAATTTTTAAAGATGAGGGAGATCTTGGAATGTTGCTAGGCTGCAAGAAATAAACTAGTTGATATAGGAACACTAAAGATAAGAGACTGAAAAGAAGTGATCCAGCGTTGATTAGAAGGATTGCAATCAAGGGCCAAAATAGATCTTGGCAAGGTAACCTTTACCTCAGAAACTAGAGATAAGGAGGGAAAAGTGGGAGGAGTGAAATGGAATGGTCTGAGAGCATAGCATAGTGAAGATGAGGAAAGTTATGGCTTCATTTTTCTCAATACAGTAAGAGAAAAAAAAAATCCTCTTCCAAGAGGGTAAGGGAACAGAGTTTGAGAATAGAGAAGAAAATTTTGGGGGGAAAACTATGAAATCGAACAATAACTCTGTAGTGGAATGAGTAAGGTTGTATGACAGTTGATATGCATTAGACTTGGAATCTGGAAGGCCTGGGTTCAAATCCTGCCTCATTCATTTATTGCCTTTAAACCTTGTGACCCTTAAACAAATTATTTAACCTCTCTTCACCTCAATTTCTCACATATAAAATAGAGGTCCTTTTCAGCCCTAAATCTATACTACAGAATTTTATCATTTCTTCCACTGACATTCTCTGCTCCTGTTCACACACTGCTGAAGATGGATGGTGGGGATAATTAGATTTGGAGTTTGGCAAGCTATGGGCAGTGATAGGACAAAAGAGAAAAGGATTAAAATATAGATGCATAACCAGAATAGTGAATGTCTTTGAATGTGTTTGTACAATAGATAGAACATTGGATTTAGAGCCAAAGGAAGTGGGTTTGCATCCCATGGATTTTGGGTTTGCATAACCCATGGGTTATGCACATAGATATGTGACCTTACCTTGCAGCACATTATTTAACACCCCCCCCCACCTCCTCTGTAAAATGAGATAGGTGGACTAGATGTCCTCAGAAGTTTCTTCAAGCTCTAAAAGTATGACCATGTGATCGTGCCACACATGGGCTAGGTTGGAAAGTTTATGGAAAGTTTAGAGAAAACAAGATTTAAGAAAGACATATCTGTCTTCAAGTGTTTCAAGAACTATTGTAGAGGAATGAGATATATTCCATCTACCACACAGGGTAAAAGTAAGAATAGCATGAGAAAGTTGAAGAGAAAGTCAGATTTCAGCACTATGGAAAGAGAAAACCATGAAAAATTAGACATGTCCAGAAGTGGAATTGCCTATTGCCTGCTAGATAATTCCATCTACGTGTCTCATTCTTTGGGGCTATAGTCAGATATTTCTCACCCGAAGTTTCCAATAGTTTGGAGGATTACTTGTTGAATCTATTGTAAATGGGGTAGATGGAGATCAAGTATGGCGAGTTGGAATACATGGTATCTGAAGTCCCTTCCAACTCTGTTCTTTAATAAAGACACCCAAAACCATCATTTGGAAGATCAAGAAACTGGGAGGAGAGAAAATTGCTATACTGGGCAGGACAGAAAACTGCTGCAGGAAGCAATGATGGGCAGCATCTGCTAGAAAGGAAATATGAACTGAACTGTAAGAGGTGGAGAGATGGAGCTGGGTTCATGAATTTCATTCAAGCAGAGTATCTCTACAGAGATAACCAAGGGTGCCCAGTGAGAAGCACTCCACTGTGGAGAATTGACCCTGAGAAACTCCTGCCATTGGCAATATTGCATATAACTGAGACACTCCGGGTCACTAGGAAGGCTCCTTACTGGTGGATATGGTTACTTCTTATGTCTCTTCTATAAGCTCAATAGTCTATACACCATAATCTTTAGATGAATTTGTTCATAACTGAGGAATTATGTAACATATGCTTATAAAGGAAGCTGGTAATGAGACACTAGTTTATTTTGAATAAGAGACCCCTATTCGTTTTGGTTAGGGAAATGAATTAGAAGAGCAAGAAATTGACAAATGCTGCAAAAAGTAACCAGGACCTGTAAAAACCATTTATATCAAAGGTATTCAAGAAATTAATCACTGCTCTTATTAAATGGACAAACACTGAACTTTTTGGATGGTCAATTTAGAGCCAAAAACACGGGTTCAAATCCTGCTTGACCATTTAACTTCTTAATTATCCCTAGGCAGACCTTTTAATTTTTTGAAGCTCATTTTCTTCAACTGTAAAATGAAAGGACCATTGCTAGATGGTTTTATTGAGGAAAAATCCCATTACACTTCCAAGAGAAGGGGAACAAAAATGAGAATATTTGGCAAGCTGAAGGAGAGGGAAATTATTCCACTTCTGGGCAAATTTACATGTTAAGTTTGTTTTCTTTTCCTAGATTAAAATCTGTGATAGTAAATTATTGACCAATTGCCTACTATCATGGTCACCATGATAGTCACCATGAATTAGGGTTGGGAGAAAAATCCTGGACTTTCAAACAAGAGCTTATGAAAGTTCAAATCTTGATTCCAAATCTTACTAACTGTATTGCTATAGACCTCAGCTATTTCAACTGTAAAAAGGAGATAATGATTTCCATACACATCCTGAAGGAGCATTATATGGAAAACACTTTGTAAATCTTAAGACAATATAAATGTTATTAATATTATGTGTCAAATGGCATTTGACAAAAAAAATAACATGTAAAAGATGGAGTCTCTTCTCTCGAGGAGTTTATAATCTAGTTGGCAAGGAAAAACCAATATAAAGAGAACAAGGCATAAAAAAGTATCATTATTCCATTTCCACAAAACTATTATTCTTTTTTGCTTTTTGGAGAGCAATTGGGGTTAAGTGACTTGCCCAGGGTCACATGGCTAGTTTTTGTGTTAAATGTCTGAGGCTACATTTGAATTCAGGTCCTCCTGACTCCAGGGCCGGTGCTCTATTCACTGCGCCACCTAGCCACCCTGGCTATTATTCTTTTAAATTTAACTATGGTAGAGTAAAAAGATTTCCTTCAGATTTTTATTTTAAGAGAAGGGGGGAAAGTAATTAGTAATATCTGATCCTATTCATAGTTCAGATTAACTTCCATTTGTACCAAAACTTATCTTGTTTCTTTGGCTCCAGTTTCATGATATAGTCACCACTAGATGGAGATAGTTCCACATGTATTTTTCACCAATGGCTAAAGAAAGGAACTTAAAAATGGAATGTCCAGATCATGTATTACTGTCTTAGCATTTTCATTATACAAAGAGAATTTAGGAGAGATAGAGGGAGAGGGAGAGGGAGGGAGGGAGGGAGGGAGGGAGAGAGAGAGAGAATATGAATGTGTGCATGTATATGTTTGTGCACATATGTGTGTTTAAAACTAAAGATTAGATGATCATAGATATTTAGCTAATGGGTAAGAGTAATAGAGGGAAGAGAGTAAGCTTCTAAAATGTGTAATTTCTTTGTGGCATTAAAGTTCATCTAAGGCATGAATTAAACATGCTTTCATTCACTCTTCATTTCTCACATAAATAAATGAATAAATAAATAAAGTTTGAAATGTTTTCTTCCTAAAGGAAATAGGCCAAATATTTCAATCTATCCCATTTGCTAACTACTTAGTTCCTATAAAGGGAAAGATCACTGTATTAGTTCAGCATTTATGTAAACAGAATATAGAGATGTTTATGACTGATGGTGATCAAAGAAGAATCAGAAATATATAGTAAAAACTTACAGTTTTTAAAAGCTCTCTAAGGTTTCAAAAGACCTTTCCTCACGATGGCCTATAGGAAAGGTAGGGTAAATTAATCAAGGCTATTTTTTAAGTGAAGAAAGTGAGGTTTGAAGAGATTAAATAAATAATTCAAGGTCACAAGGTTTAACACCAGGTCTTCTGGCTCCAGTCAATGCCCTTTTAAGCATATCCTACTGCCACTGTGTATTCCCTCTAGTTAAATAAACGTATGTTAAAAAACAATCTGTCTGATTTGGGCTTTTTTAACAACTACTTGTGGAAATGAACATCAGACTCTGTTTGTATTTGGTCTCCAGTAAAAATGATTTGAACGTGAGCCCAGAAGAAAATAAACTGAAATTGGGTTCCTTCACATTTCCAGTATGAACATCCATTTAAAGAACTGAGAAAAGCTCTGAGATGTTATTTTGGTTATGAAACAGCCCTGAGACGCCCATTCCGTGTCATTTAAGTGGAAAGCGCTTCAGGCAAAACCATTATGGGCCTGGGCAAATGAAAAGATCATAAAATAGGAACCACACAATATCCCGCGTGGGCATATTAAGTTTAGATCATGGGGAGACAGGCAGATAGATCTGATAGAAAAATGAGAACCATTCTCAGTAAGCATCGAGCCTATTTTCACAAGGGGGACAATTCCTGATTCGTTTTGGCCCAAAGTCTCTCAATATACAAAACGCGAAGTGTCCATTTTTTGAGACTGAGGCAAGTGGCACAACCTGTAGGAGTAATGGGAGATGGAATTTGCCAACTGTATAACAGCAGGAGGCGGAAGCTGGCTGTCTGGTAGTTTCCTGTTTTAATTAACTAATTTTATCAATTGTAGATAGAGACAATTTGTCAATTATTTCTATCTACACTATTGAAGGAATAAACACAAACTGGCTTGTGCCCTGTGAATTTCAGTACCAAGGAGTAAGGCCTACTCACCCTTCCCTGGTTATATTTCTTCTGATACAGGTGGAATACCTGCTCTTGCATGACCCTCCCAACATTTTGAAGGGTTTCTTTTTTGGTGGCATTAGAAATGTGCTTCTTCTAACAGTGAAAATAGTCATATGTCAGATTAATAATAAATATCATTTTCATAATAAATCAAGAAATGTATTCATCTCTCCTGACTTATCCATACGATTAAAGGGTATTTTCCTATGTGTTCATGGCTTCATAGACTGAAACCTTCTGTAGTAGCTGTATAATCTCGAGCAGGTCTCAACCTCTCTGGGCCTTGTTTTTCTCATGTGTAAAATGAAGGGGCTGGACTACACTTGCAAGATTCCTACCTGTTCCACATCTATGATCTACATCCCACTCCCCAACCTCATATTAAAATGGTATTTATCCAATCAAAGTATTAGATAACAATTGTATTTAATTTCAGTTATGATCAATTAAAAAATCTGATTTTTATGACTTATTTTATTGAACCTTCCTCTCCTGGATGTTATAAAGATCAAACGAAATAATAGCACAGTGTCTGACATTTTACAGGAACTAAGTAAATCCATCCATCCATCCTTTTTTCTTCCTCCATCACCCTCATTCCTTCTTTCTTTCCATTCACCTTCTCCCTCCTTTCCCTTTGTTTTCTTCCCTTCCTTTCCTGCCTTCTTTCCTTGCTTCTTTCTTTTCCATTCCCCCTTTCTGCCTCTGTTTCCTTCCTTCCTCCCTCTTTCATTATTTTTTCTTCCCATTTTTCTTTGAACAAAATACAATCTTTTTTTAATTTCCAGAAGAGGGTGCTGTTCTCAAACTGAAAAATAAAAATTTCTCAATTCTAGCAAGACTTCTTAGCTACATATAATTGTGTCTCCCCCTGAAGTGGATGTTTCCACAGCATTACTGTGCAGATTAAAATAATAATAATAAAGGGCCAAACCTCTCACTTCTATGTTGTCATCACTTACTTAAATTACATGTTTTATTTTGCTGAGTCGATGGCAGTTGAATAAAAAAAATAATGCCATTATGCAGTACTGTGGGCTAAAGTTTTTTTTCTTTTAAAAAACGATCATTTCTTTCATTCAATCACTTCATACTATAAATTTGGCACATTTTATTTTATCATTTTTCTCACTGATTCTGGGGAGGGGGGAAATCTCCTTGTTAAATATTTAAATTTATTGGCATTCATTGTTAACTCCCAGTTAACTAAGGAAGAGAGAAAGCAGAATTAGGAAACACTAACAGGGAAAAGCAAATATGTCCATGTCTATAACAAAGAAAAGAGACTGAATGGGTCTTACTCTAAGTATTCCTTTCACAAAGTTGAGTGAAGAAAAAGCCAATAACTAGAACTGCCCAGGGACAAGGCAGTTGACCAGCTGCCAACATAGGAAACCATGCACATATATGTATATGAATTCTCCCATGAGATTTTATGAGAAAAGTGTTTACTGTTTTTAAAGCATATTATAAATGGGAACTACCATCTTCTTCCTCAGCAATATACTCTCACCCTCACCAGATATGAAGCATAAAAAGATGACCATGTCAGGCAGGTAGCCAGTCATTCATTAATATCACTGCTAGGTGCCAGGCACCGTGCTAAGCACAAAGAAAGGCAACAGACAGTCCCTGCCCTTAAGAAGCTTACAGTCTAATTGGGGAGACAAAATTAAAACAACTATGTATAATCAAGTTATATCCAGCATAAGTTGGTTGGTTGTTATCCTTCATGCTCAAAGAGGATCAATATTACATCACTATGTTGGGGCCAAGGTTGTATGGTTTGTTCTTCATTCTGAAAGAGGACCATTACATCAGGGAGATGACACAATGTGCACTTGACCTTGATTTGAGTAAGGGAGGACTGTGCAAAGTCACCAGCCTCACTTTATCCTCTAGAACCATCTGGGTCCAGTGGCCAGATATCAGTCAGGATGACTGTAGATGACTCAGGATGCAGTGGGAGACCTTGGCCCTTTTAAACTAAGGTCTTTGCAGGTTTTCACTTTGACTGAGGCAATACCCATTCAGTGAACAGGCCTCTTTAAGAAGTGAGTCAAGGGATGGCTCCTTTAATAAAATAAATGAATGAATAAATAAATAAATAAAACCAGGCAGGGAAAAACCTCAAGGTTGCTAAAAAAAAAAAAAAGAAATAGTTACTACTTACATATTCTCTGAACCAGAAGGGTAAAAAAAATAATCATTAAGTAGTTCTTGGGCAGGGACCTATTGTTCAATTCATGAGATCCAGAGTGAATTGAGTTTAATGCTTAGTCTTTGAGAAAGAAATCTAGCCAGGAAACTCCAAATTAACTAGGTCTGACTGTGGGTGAAGGAAATCTCTACCACAGGTCAGGTACAAACAGTCCATATAAACATTCTGGGTGGAAATGTCTCTAAATTTCTATATCTCTCATTTCTAAGCTACTGCAATTCTGCTTTCCTCATAGGTCATAACACCTTTTTTGACATGGGCATGCTATACTGGGTGGCCCTGTGCCAGTGTTTCTTATGTCTCAAAATTGATTACAATGTTCTTCAGAGAAACCTTGAGAGTGTCCTAGTATCTTTTTTTCTGACCTTGTGAGTGCTTCCCATGTGTGAGCTCTCCATAAAATGGTCTTTTAGACAAATGGCATTTGGCATTCAAACAACAGGACCAGCCTATCAGAATTGCACTCTCTACAGTACAGTTTGAATGCTTGGCAGCTCAGCTCAACAAATAACCTCAGTGTCCAATACTTTCTCTTTCCAGATGATCTTAAGAATCTTCCTAAGACAATTTCAATGGAAGCAATTGTACTTTCAGGCAAGCATTCGTAGATTGCCCAAGTTTTACAGACATAGAACAAAATGAATTCGGTATCATGGTTTTGTTGACCTTCAATCTCTTAGGCAGCCTAATACTTCTCTCCCACACTTTCCTTTGGAGCCTATCAAATGCTGAGGTGGCTCTGGCAATGTGTGTATCAACCTCACCATCTAAGTGTACATCCCTGGAAAGTATACTACCAAGGTAAGCACATTTATCCACAATATTCAAACTTTATCTCTTTGCTATAATTGATGGTTTCATGTATGGATGGTGTGGTGATGACTGGTGGAGAAATTTTGTTCTTGGTGTCATCTGTCAGACCAAAATGAGGACAAGTGGCAGAGAATCAATCCACAGTCTGTTATATCTTGGCACCAGAGGCTGCCTTGATGTACAATCAGCTGAAAACAAAAAAGCTTGAACCAACTCTCCCTCCACTTTAGTCTTGGCTCACAGCCTTTTCAAATGAAATAATTTACCATTGGTAAGGTAGCTTACCTTGATGCCATTTTCATACTCATTAAAGACTTCCAACAACATTGAAGACATCATGCTTTTTTTAAGGATGGGAGCAAACACACAGTCCTGGCTTCATTTCACTGATCACTGAGAAAGCAAAAGAGCATCATTCGTTATCCAGAACTTATACAAGCATGGCACTGTGAAACCAAATTTTGCCATGATCTTCCAAAAGCTCTCACTATCGACAGTATCAAAGACCTGGTCAGATGAATGAACATTGTGTGCAGACCTCTCTTCTGCTCCTGGAGTTTCTCCTGAAGTTATAGGGCAGCAAACACCATTTCAAATATTCCTTGACCCCTTCTGAAGCCACACTGACTTTTGGGCAAATGACCATCTTGCAGGTGAAGGATCAGCCTATTAAGGAAGATTCTGGTAAGCATCTTGCTATCAATAACTAAAGAAGAGATCACCCCCTCTGATTGTCACAAGACAAACTATTCCCTTTTCCATTAAAAATATGGACAGTGGAGGTATTCTTGAATTCCTGGGGGGATAACCTCTTCTCATATAACCCACATGATTACATGCAACTTTTATATGAGCAGTAGACCACGTGCCTTGGCAATCTCAGATGGAATAGAATCAGTACAAGCTGCTTTGACAAACTAGAGGAGCCTAATTGCATTCAAAAACCTCTTCTTCATTGGAAGTTCAACTAGAAAGAGACTTACTTCAACTTGAGCTATGTGGCCAGTGGCTTCCTCATTGATTGATGAAAACCTATTGAGAATGCTATGGAAGTGTTCAGCCCATCTCTCTAGGATCATGTCCTTATCATTAATCAATGCAGCTCCATCAGTGCTGAGTAGTAGAGATGCACATAAGTCTTTGGCCCATGAATAGCCTTCAGGGCATGATAAAAGCACTTTGGATTGTTACTATTAGCATAAAACTGAATTTCATCTGCCTTCCCTACTGAGACAAGAATGCTGTATCTCTCCAAGTTTAGCTTACACTTTACTTTTGATAGAGTTAAATGCTGAGTTCTTAGAGATCGACAAACTATCCTGCTGGCAAACCCTGTGGAGCTCTCAGTTTTGGTTTCTGTTTATGTCTTCAGTAGCTTCTGAATTTCTCCATCATTTTTATCAGACCAATCTTGGTATTTGTGAATATTCTGACCCAGATGAGTAAATGCAGTGCTGTACACCTAATCTCTGGAAGCTGCCCATTATGTTTCTCCTCCACTGTTGTCAACCATGTATTGGTTTAGCTTTCTCTCTAAGTTAGCAACAAACTGAGAATGGAGAATTGTTGCAGTCTGTAGAAATTAAATCTTCTAGTAATCATCTTGTTTTGGGGGCTTTGTGATGAACGGATATGTTTAACTTGGAGAGAATAAGTCCATCAGTACAGCACTCTGCACCACACGTCACTTTTGCCACTCTCACATCCTGTCTTTTCTCCTTATAAGGACAGAATTAAATAAATGTCAATGTTTGCTGCAAGATTTCAGCCTCAAAGTTTTATTGCATTTAAGTAAAGAGGAGACAGTTTTAGTGATGAAAAGGTTATGAGATGCACAAGTCTTCAGTAGTAAGTGACACTGTTTGTTTCTGACTCCATACCTCCCAAGGACTCCCTGCCATGTGTGACAGACTATGCTATTTCTGATTGTCTGGGTCTACTCTAGTGTAAGAGTCACACAGAATTATAAGTTTGTCCCCTTCTGGCATGTTGAGGATGATGGTCTCCAGGTCTTTATAAAATTTTTCTTTGACCTCATCAGGATTCATTACATTGGTAGCATACATACTGATCATGGCAGCATGGTGCTTTCCTGCAAGTGGTAATCATATTGTCATAAGCCTATTGTTCACTCCTTTTTGGAGGCACAAAAGCTTTTTGACTAGATTAATTTTGATTGTGAACCCTACAGCAACTTCATGGCACTCACCAGCTCTGTGGCCAATCCAAAAAAATGTATATCCAACTCCAACTTCAGTAAACTGCCATTCATTTTCCAGCCTTGTTTCACTCAGGGATGCTTTTTGGATGTGATACCTGATGAGTTCTTTCATAATAAGAGCTGTTTGGCTTTCAGATCCATTGGATTTCATGTTGTCCATATGTGAGTTCACATTCCATGTACCAATGATAAGTGGAGTCATTTTTGCTCTAGTCCAGTACTCTGATCTTATGGTTGAGGATACTGAGGTGGAAGTTGAGATGGTGATGGGGATATAAATGATTTGCCCTGGTTCACAGAAGTCACAAGCATTAGAAGCAGGATTTGAAATCTAGGTCATTTGACTTCCAAGACAAAGCTCTTTCTACCATACCAGGCTAATTTCTGGAACTCCAGCTTTGACCACCATTTCCCATTAGACCCCAATGTAGACAGTCCAGAACTTAAAAGTAATCTGAATGAACACTAAATTCAAGGAAAATAAAAGAAACAGTCCCTACATACCAACTACTCACCAACTTATACACAAAGTAAGTCACCCTAGTTGAAGCAACTGGACTTCCTGAAAAAGATACAAGAGACACCATGCATCAGATAGTTCAAACCACCACTACCAGCACCACCACTTTGACCACCATTTCCGCTCAGATCCTGTTGGAGACAGCCCAGGACTCTGAACCTAAGAGCTTTGGTAAGAGCACCACTTCCAACCTGTTTGCTTAAATGTCATCCTAAGAGAAAAATCCTTGTGGAGATGCAGGTGGAAAATATGCTCTAGCTACACATATTAAAGGCAAGTCACTAGATATGGGATGTGAAAGACAGGAAAGAATCAAAGTTAAATCCCCAAAGTGATGATCCCAAAGAAATAGGAGGGTATTTGTACAGTGAAAAAAAATTTGGGAAAGTTGTGGAAGGGGAAGATTTATGAATGATAATACAAGATAATGAGTTAAGTTTTACACACAATGAGATGCCAAAAGGCAATATAGGTGGAGATGGTCATTCATCCATTCATTAAATATTTGTTTTGGATCTACCATGTATAACATACTATGTGTAGCAAATGGAAAGGGAAGAAAAAGATGAATTGAAAAAAGCACTTGCTCTCAATAAGTCTACAATCTGGCTAGGGAAACAAAAACCTATTTTTTGGAATTATTATAATTCCAAGTGCTAAAATTTTGTGATTCTAGAGTCAAAAGTAATGAAGTAGCAAGCACAGTGTTCTGTATGTAACATGTACTGGATGAATAAGTAAATGAGGGATTGGATGAATGAATGAAAGGAATGTTTTAGGGAAACTAAGCAAGAGAGTTTTGCTAAAGAAAAAGCTTTTCTGGGGATCAGGGGAACATAAAATTGCTGAAATAGTACCAGATTGTTGCATGCTTTCAGTGTTTAGGATCAAAAGTCTGGATTTCATCACACATAGGATGAGGAGTCCATTGTATCTATGAAGTAGCCAGTAAATTGCAATGGGGCAGTAGAAGAAAGAAGACTCAAGGTAAATACCCCTTAATGCAAAATATAAAGGTTTTTTGCTAAATATTGTTCATTTTATTTAATGACTGTCTCAGCATCTAAATGCATAAATTAATCTCCATGCTAGAAGAAAGTTGTGTACTCTATGGGGAAATGCATAGAAATTTATAGACCCTGGAATACAATTTGTTATAATAACTGGTATTTAACTAAATTGTGTCCTAGACCTACTTGTACAAACCCATAAGCAGTTATCACTGTATTTTTCAATTTTCAACCAGTTTGCTTGGATAATGTAAACATGGCCTCAATAGACTACAAAGATGTTTTGTGGCCTCCCAAAGTGCTTTATTTGAAAAGTAGTTTCTAATTTTCCTTTAGTTTCTTAGTTCCCACTGTTTTCAGCATGGCTCAGGGAAAGCTTCTAAGGATGACCGTTCTGGTGGATAACTCACTTTTCCATTCTGTCCTTCAGGCTGAAGAAGACTGGTCTAACATGTCCAAGAACCATCTCAAACACATTGCTTGGAGGGCTCCATTTTCTTCCACTTTTCTTTAGTCTAATTCTAGTAATAGCATGAAAAAGAAGAAAAGTGGGAAAGGTAAACAACAACTCAATATGGGCTCAAATGGTCTCTAGTTGGTGGTCATTGTGAATTGTTGAAGGATTCTAAGAAGAGACATGACCTAACTAGGTCAGTTCGCGAGGGGAAAATATTCAGAAGTACTATGAAGAATGGGTTGGAAGAGGTAGACAGAAAGATCATTTGAAGTCTTTTACAATAATCCAAGAGGCTGGTGATTTCAGGAATGCATAAAAAGAGAGGTAGATAACAGACATAGAATCAATGGAACCTAAAAATAGAGCCATGGGTCAGGTCCTACTTAAATGCTTCATTTTAATGTGGCGATGATCCAGGATTTTCAAAAGCTATCCTGAGAGAGACCCCAACCTGGCAGGTTCTAATGCATTGGAAAGGCTTCATAAAGAGCCTTCTAACAAATTATAGCTGGAAAGCCAGTCTAGTTAAATTTATACAGACTCTACAAAAGCAGGTTGGATACAGGGTAAGAAATTTTTATTTTATCAGTCAACTAGAATCTATTAAACACTTATTATATACATCAGCAGGCACTATGCTAAGTCCTGGGGATACAAAGAAAAAATAGTCCTTGTTCTAAAAATTGTAACTAAAACCATTCTTTGCACATGGTGTTCAATTTCTCCTCTCTTTACCTTTGCACTAGTCACTCTCCATACCTAGAAAGCCCTCCATCCTCATTCCTACCCCTAGGTTTCTAGGTTGTCCTGATTCCAGATCCTACCCTCCTCTCCTAGGTGGGATTCCAAATCTCACTTTTTATTGTAGACTTTTCCTGGTTCCCCCACCCCCCTGCCCCAGCTACTAGTCCTTTCCCTTTTGAGATCATCTGTCTACTCTGCATGTATCTTAGTTATTTACATATGTTGTCACCAATACAATGTGAGCTCCTTGAGGTCAGAGGCTATTTTTGCTTTCATTTGTAGCCCCCCCACTCCCATCCCAAGGGTTTAGCACAGTGCCTAAGATACAATAAACATTTAATAGATGCTTATTTTTTTGACTGACTAAGCATAAAAGACCACAAGACCTGTTAGTGGAAGGGAAATCCATAGAATGCAAACACAGACTGATAAATATGGAAATAAGTATAGGCAAGCAGGTCTATAAAAAGAGATGAACCTACAACCTCAAGAATCACACAGGAGATTTTGCTTCATCATTGATTGTAAATTCCCTGAAGCCAGGAATTCTGGAATCATGTTATAATATCTAGCCCTGAAAGGGAACTTAGGGAGACAGCTGAATTTCCTTAATTTACAAATGAGGAAACCAAAGCCCTGGTATATGAAATAATTTGCCCATAGTCACTTAGTTAAGTAATACCAACCCCAAGATTTGAACCCAGGGTTTTCTGATCACAAATTCAGTGCTCTCTATGCTCCACTGTACTCTACCCATCTTTCTTTCTAAAGCAACTGACACTACACCTTGTACAGAGAAATTTAATATTTACTGAATTAAATCTTTAAAGTCACTGAACTGTTTGTTCATGCTTAGACAAACTCACATATGAAAATATAAGATGTGCTGAAGATATTTCATAACCAAACAGAGTTTGGGCTTAATGTTTTTGTTTTCCATGTCTCGGATCTCATACAGTCTTCGACATGAAACAGATAGAGCTATACCAGTGGAAAGGAGACAGGCCTGAATATTTACAGAGCTTAGCCCTACACAATCAGGGGACCACTTTATTTATAAATGCTTTTAATGGTAATAAAAATAATTCATCATAGATGTATGTATATATATGCACACACTAAATACACACATATATACATATGTATACATATACATATACACACATACATATATACATACAGATAGAACAAGCACATGTAAAATGAGTGAAAACTGATACCATCATGTAGAAAGTAAGAGATGGGATAAAATTTTTAAAATCCAGGGGAATGATATGGGTAGATGGACAAAATCTGTATTAAAATGTAATTCTGCATGCCAGTGATGAGAGATGGTACACACTGAAAATAGACAGGACTTACAGGCTGGTAGGAGCAGAATATTGCATAATCCATAAAAGCAAGAAGATCATGATAAAGCTGATGTGCTTGAAGTAGTTTGAGGAGTTTGCCAATAACCAAAAGAAGTTATATATGAAAAGAACAGTTAGGAGCGACCTAGTCAATGAATAATTATTTTCTACCATATATGTCATATTAAAATTGAGCCCAAAGTAACAAGTGTAAAATTGCAAACAAAATCTTGTGACTTTTTTGGAAGATGTAATAAAGGCCTCCTCATATAAAGGTCAGCACTTGAGCGTTTGGCAAACATCAGGATTCAATTACTGGAACAAGTCCAAAGTACTGCATAGAAATGTTTCTTGTTCTGACGTATACCATCAGGAGCTTGAATTTTCCATCTAGGACATCTTAATCCCCTGTAAAATATTTATTTGATTTATTATTTTAAGTGAAAAAGTAAGTAAGCACACACGGTGACTGCAAAAACCCATTATCTTTTGCATTATTTTAAAACTAAAAATTCTGTCGAATTAAGACATTCTTCCAGTATTCTTATACTAATAATAACTCATTAACAAAGTGGCAAATTAGTCATGAATGAATTTAAATTTACTGAATTGTTTTGTAAATGAATTAATTTTCTCCTATGTCGTTGGGTGTTACAATTAGTTACAATGTTACAATGCATGTGCATATGCATTGGTACGTAATTATTTTGTGCCAGACCTCTGATGCCTTTGGTATGAAGAACACTATTCACAAACGTTTTGCAGTAATTCACTTATAATCTAAAAGAATTTCCTGGGTGGGGTGACGAATTAAGTGACCAGGGTTATATATCAATTGTAGATTGGATTTGAAAAAAAGAATAATATGGTTAACAAATTATAAATGGAACCAATACTAAGCTGGTAAAATCATGATGTGGAAAGAACAATGACCTAAGATGGTGAAAGACCTACCTTCTAGTCCCTGGCACTGCCATTAACTCCCTACATAACTCACTTAACCCCTGGGCCTCACATTCCTTTTCTATAAAAAGAGTAAATTAGGTAAGATGATTGCTAAGTTTCCCTTTAATGTTTCACAAATCTGTGATGATTTAGATGTTCTGGATGTTTTCCTAGTTGCTAGACAGACGACTAAAATATACTTATCTAATAATACAGAGGCATTTAGAGTTAGGACATAAAGCAAACCTTGCTTTTCACTACTCCTGACATTCACTGTCTTTATCATGCAATCATTTCCATTTTTCATTAAGTTCTTTAGACTCAGCAGTGTTTAGATGAGCAACTTACTAATATCATAGGCATTGCTTAATGTGCAACCAAAAAAAAAACCACAAGTAAAATAAAAAGATGTCATACTTTGAGTATTTATAAAAAAAAAGTATGATCTTTTGGTACAGAGGTGGGGACTCTAATGTATAATGTGTCACATTTGGTCAGGTACAGTAACTCTGTCAGTTGGTTTTATTTAACTTTTTTTTCTTAGCTACAAGGGTGGGCTCATGAGAAATAGGAAGGGAAAAGATATATGTGGAAGAGACTATGATATAAACACAAGAGGCATAAAAAATTAAACAAAGCAAGAATGTAGCTTTTAAAAAACTGACCTTCCAGTTTAAGCATTTCATTAAAACATATTAAAAGTATTAACCATATTATTTTCTTAGATACTTGTTGGCAATGATCACTGATTATTGAAGTCATTGATAAACTAAAATATAACATTTAACTGATCCTCACTTTGAATATTCACAAAATGAATTCTTAGAGGTAAAATAAATGAAGCTTCATTGCATATAGCTATTTTAACAAACATATGTTAACCAACTATTATGTTCATGGGACCTATATTTTACAAAGACAAAGATAATGTATCCAGGAAAATGCTATGTAATGTTAAGTGTGAGCAAAGGTTAGCATGCACTCAAAAGAATGAATCATAATTTCAGTTCTTGTAATGAACCAAATTAATAAAAAAAAAAAATACACTGTCTAGAACCAGTGGGTTTGTTTATGATTTTGGGGGGCAAAGACATTGTCTCCAAATTGTACATTCTATTTAACAGGAAAGCACACTAAGAAAATAGCATCCATTAAGAAACTAGTATCCATTAGTTTATCAACTCAGTAGACTCAGTCTCAGTAAAGAAGAGAGTCATTTGGGAATAAGACGTGGGGTAATCATGGATGATTTCAGTTCCAAGGCATAATGGCAAGCAAAGAAGTAGTTAACAGCTTGTTTTAGCTATTGAATTAACACCTTGTTTCAAATATTTTTTTAAACACAGAAGTGGTTAACAGCTTGTTTCAGTTCATGATTGTACCAAGTATTAAGATCTAGAACTTCTGAATCCCACAACTTGTGAACTCTAGAACTGGTGAACTCCTGCAACAGGAAGGGGAGGAGCTAATGACCATATATAAGGAGAGGCCCAGGCTGGAGAGACCAGAACTGAGAGGGGAGCTCTTGTGGTGGAGGAGAAAACTTGTGATATCTGGGCACTCTATGTTTGCTTGTTCTGTTTGTGTTGATGTTTGTTTGTGATACTTTCTACAGAAGCCCTGGGACCTTACTGGAAGATCTGAAAGAGGATTTTCTGGTTGTATGTTTATAGAAGTCCTGGAGGATGGTTTTGGAGGTCTTGGGACTTAACTGATGATTTCTGTTGACCCCTTGGACCTTGTTTATTGGTCTCTGTTGATTTCTATATTGATGATTTGTGTTGATTTCTCAGACCTGATTCTGAGTTGATTTCACAGGCAGATAGTGAATTGATAATGGTGCAGACCATGTGCATGAATATTATTGTGACTCTGTTAAGCTTTGTCTTCCCAGAAACAGGAACTGTGAAGGACTTGAGGTGGACTGGACACTATGAGCTTCAATATGGAATGGGAACTGGACAAAGAACTGGACAAGTACCTGGACAAGGAACTGGGAGCTTCCTGCCTTTGAACCCAGGTGACAGTTGGGTGGATTCAGGTAGGAGCTGGAACCATGGAAGCTGAGAGCCAGCCTCAAGTCAAGATGAAAAGATCTCTTCTTGGGTACCTGATACTGACTGAGAAGTTTATGATTTACCTAGGGGTGGAGAACTTTGACCTTTGTACTTTGTCTCTCTTAAGGCAAGCCTCCTTAAGGATAATTGAATTAAGGACTTACTAAATGATTTACTTTGGTGAAAACTATGTGGCTATTTTAGTGATAAATTTACAATGTCATAAGATTGTAGATGCTGTAGTTTGGTTTCTGTGAATGTTTTGCTTTAATTTACTGCTGAATAAATAGAGAGTGCACTACACTGTGTAATCAGAACCTGGGAGCTATTCACAGCAGCAGTCCTCTAGAAAGTTGCTCGTGCTTGGCTTTACACAAGGTAAATCAGCCAGCCTAGCCTGATTGAGTGAAAACAGAATGCTCCTGGAAAATTGTCTAGAGGGGGAATAAGAAGGTTTGGGGACAACACGTTGGGGTGAAAGGTCACAACTACCAAATCTCCCCTCAAAACTTCTCCTACCAAGTAAGACAGAAAAGAACAAACAGAATTTGAGTGGAAAAACTTAAGGAAAAAAACGTAGTGAATCATTTTTCTAGCCCAGAAGAGCTTTAAAAGTCAATAAGGGAGGTATATAGATACCAAGATAGGGGTTGGCTTGGAGTTCAATGTAGCAGAAGCAGAGCATGGTGGAAGTGGAAGAAAATTGGAAGCAGAGGGTGCCCAAAGCAGCACCAGTTATGGATTGTAGGACAGTAGCCACAATCAGGAATGGTAAATAAAGACTGAATACCTAGTCAGAGATCCAAGGCAATCCCTATACTAGCATTGGGCCCAGAGTGGAATGCCATTTGGTAGCTTTGTCACCATTATTTAATTCAGGGTCACAATTATAGGGTGGATAGAAACTGCTACCATCGTAAAAGAGCATGGGCCCTACTTGTTTAAGGATGAGAGCACAGACCGACTGGATAGTGAACAGACATCTCTTTGGATCACATAACATTGGAAACACCAAAAATCTACAGGGTTCTAGAATGATCTGTCAAAGCAGAAGGGCATAAAAGAAGCAGCTTAGGTCAATCATCCCCTTTCTTTAGGGCAATTAGAAGTCATCTACTAAGATGGTATGGATTTGAGTCTATTATGTCAGGGTGATCTCAAAAAAAGAACAGAAAAGCAAAAAAGAAGAATGAAATTGGGAGAAGGGGGAAGGGATAGAAAAAATAAGGGAAACTATCTCACTTAAAAGAGTTGCACAAGGAGTTTTTACAATAAAGGGGAATATGAAGGGTAGAGTGGGTAATGCTTCAACCTCAATCTCATCTGAAGATTATTATAGTTGAAGGAGGGAAGAGTATATACACAGAGTTTGGTATAGAAATGCATTTTATCAACAGGAAATTGGAGGGTGAGGAGTTAAGAAGAATGTATATGTGTGTGTATGAGAGAAAGAGAGAGGGAATGGAATGTGGACTAAGGGAGGCATTAGTCAGAAGAAAAGCAAACTTATGAGGAGAGAATAGGGTGAAAAAGGAAAAAAAGAAGGATAAATATAAGAAAATAAGATGGAGGGAAATATCCAGTTAGCAACCATAATGTGAATGTAAATGGTATGAACTCACCCATAAAATGGAAGAGGATAGCAGGATATATTAAAAAGAAGAATCTAAAAATATCTTGTTCATAAAAGACACACAGGGAATTAACATAAGGGACTGTACTAGAATCTATAATGTCTCATCTGTGGTAAAAAAAAAAGCAGGGGAATCAATCATGATCTCAACAAAGCAAAAGTAAAAAAGTGGGGAGGGAAGGATGTCTGATAAATAAGATTCTAGGAAGTTGAAGGGGAATGGGGGTCAAGGAATGCAGATTACAAAGGCAAAGGGATTAAGGTACAGAAAAAATTACTGAACTTTGGATTCACAAGACTTGGGTTTCACTCCTGTCTCTGATACTTTTAGTAGGTGAGACATTCAATTTTGCTGTACTTTTTTCATTTATAAAATGAAGGAATTAAAATAAGTAACTTCTAAAATCCTTGCCAGCACTAAAGCAATGATCTTCTGGGGTTTTAGGGCTAAAATTGCATATAGGATAAATTCTTTTAGTAGGGAGCACTGACACAAAGATACAATTCTATTAGTCATGCCATCATATGGGATGGTGCCAATTACTCCTTTAGCCTTCAGAAAACCATAAAGTAAGTCAAGGAGGTAGTAAGCATGACCTTCCTCTACTCCCCTCAGGATGCCCAATCACCTTCCCCTAGGTTTCTCCTACTAAGGCCAATGCTTTTTTTAACCTTGTGCTATTTAGCTGTGCTTGGAGAAACCAGCCATTAAAAGTAATGACAGAAAGTCAGTGAAAAATAATTATAACTTTAAAATATATGTGGTTCAATTTATTTAGCTGGCATTCTGTTCCCACTGTCCACAGTGTACTTTATGCAGACACTGGGCTCCATCTAGCTCTGTTAAAACTTTTGCCACCCAGAATTAGAGGTAGGACTACAGTTCAATTTTTTTTCCCCTGGCTGCCTTCTTCTGAGCCATCTTTTTTGGGTAAATCACCTTAAACTTCCAATATCTTAGTTTCTTTATCTGTTAAAGGACAGGGTTGAGGTTGAATTAGATGACCTTTAAGGACCTCTCAGTTCTATATGTATGATACTATGATCTTTAAGGTATAATAATGATCTACCAAGAACTTTTGAAGACATAGTAGATAAGAAACCACCTTTATCTTTTAAATTTCCTTTATTCCCCACAACCCACCAATCTCCAAAAAGATTACCAATTTCCCCATATTTAAAAAAGTACACGTCTGGTGGGAGAATAGAAAACTCTATTTTTCTGAATGCTTCAAAGAACTTTGTTCTTTTCCACCACTGCCATCCATCTGTTGTTTTTGTTGTTATTTTACCTACAATTCAGAATCATTAGATATGGCTTAGCAGGGTTGAGCACATGGACCCCAGATAGCATTTTATTCTCTTCCTAGAAATAAAGCAAGAATTGTAAACACAGACTAGATTTGATCAGTGCAGATTGTGAGTTTATTGTGGTTATTTATAACAAGTTTTCTAAAAACTGTGAAATCCCAAGGTAAGAGATTTTAAAATGAAACTGAAGACAAGAAGCAGGAAAAGTAAATGAATTATATGCCTTGAGACAACAAGCCTCTCCCAAAACATCTGCATCCTCCATTTGGAATGATAGGTTTTTATCTTCAACATTTTTCACAAGATGACCTGAAAATAAATTAGTAAGCCTATAATAAAATAAGGCCTAGAGGAATTGTAGATAAAATTCAATAGTATTTATTTCAATATAGAATCTCTCAGAGAAATTCTGTCCCAAAATACAGGATCTAATATAAAAGTACAATATTTAATTTTAGGATGAAGATGATGAAATATTATTCTTCCTCCAGGGGACCAGTTGTCTTATACCTACTAAATTCACTAACATGAATCAGTGATTTTTTTTGGTCAACATCATCCCCCCCAATAGAAATCCCTTCTACTTTATTTAGTATGTCAAGCAAACTAATTGCAGTTCTAATCTCTACATATTTAATTATTGATCAGCCTAGATAATTGAAACACATGTCTTGTCCCTTAGTTTTGAGTCACAAAGCCAAAATTTTGGGGTAAAAAAAGAACTCCTTATATATAAATTCAAGGTTCACAAATTTTTTTTTTTGCTTTTTTGGAGGGAGGAAGGTAGGGCAATTGGAGTTAAATGACTTCTCCAAAGTCACATGGCTAGCTTTGTGTTAAGTGTCTGAGGCCAGATTTGAACTAAGGTCCTCCTGACTCCAGGGCCAGTGCTCTATTCACTGAGCAACCTAGCCACCCCGACAAAATATTTTTCTCTCCAAACTGTGTGAGGTAGGGAATGTAACTATAGTCTTCATTTTCCAAATGCACAAAGACTCAGCAATATTAAATGTTAGTGTCCATGCTGAGACCTTAGCCTCCTGACTCTAAGATCAATGCATCTTCCACCTAAAGTCCAAAACAGTAAGTAGGTCCTCTCACCTAACTTCATATCTTTCCTACTACCTAGAGTGGTGCTTTACAAAATATAAGCATTCAGTAACTGTTCACTGAATTTAATTTATAGTGATTCCAAAATATACACTGTTTAAATGGAAAAAATACCATTATGGCAGTTTGAAGGAGTATACATAGAAAACGGGCACAACCACATGTGAATTATGATGGGATGGTGTCCAAAAAAAATTAAGTTATAGAAAAATAGATGCCCTGGGATAAGGGGAAAGGAGGTGGTAGTATGGGTTAAATTATCTCACATAAAAGAAGGATGAAAGGAAGAGTTTTTACAATAGAGGGGGAAATGGCACAGACTAGTAGCCAATGTTTGAACCTTACATTCATCAGAATTTTCTTAAAAAGGAAATAACATACAAACTCATTTGGTACAGAAACTCTTACCTTACATGGAAATAGGATGGTGTATAGATAACAGAAGAGAGGGTGGCTGAAAAAAAAAGGGAAGGAAAAATGGAAAATCACTAGTCAGAAGTAAAACACTTCTGAGGAGGGAAAGAGTAAAAGGTGAGAAAAAGAAGGGGAACAGGTGAAAAAAAGCAAGATGGAGGGAAATACATAGTAATTATAACTGTGAATGTGAATAGGATGACCTCACCTATAAAATAGAAGCAGAGAGCAGAGTGGATTAAAAACCAGATAAGGCAAATTAAGGGAGGGATTAACAAACTCTAAGGATATACAAAAATGTTTATCATTCTTTTGAGGTTGCAAAATGGGAATCTGAGGGAATGCCATCAACTGGTGAATAACTAAAAACTTATGTTACATAAATATGATGGAATATTGATCTGTAAGAAATAATAGAGGACAATTTCAGGAAAACAGGAAGACTTGTATGAACTGATACAGATTGAAACAGAATCAAATAATTTATACAATGACAACAATACATAAAGATAAACAACTTTGAAAGAATCAGGAACTCTGATTTGTGGATTATCAACTATGATTTCAGAGGACAAATGATGAAACATGCTACCCATTCAAACTGGATTTTGCGAGGAGGATGGTATGTAGGAGAGAGGCAGATTTTTGCCACTAAAAACAATGAAATATATTGTTAATGCTGCTCCTGGTAGACAGTTAAGACATTATAGAGTTTAAAAGACAGTGTTAGAAAAGTGAAGGGATAGAAGTACACATATGCCTATGGGTGGGAATCTACCTTCAGTGAGGAATTTGAACAAAGGTTCATATCTTTTTGGCAATAATTCACTTTTTGCCCCTTTAAAAATTAGAAATTTATGATAAACCCTTTCTACTAGAAGAGCGAAAGTTTTTGAGGGGGGAGTTACAGTTGATAAAATCACCAAGTTTTTCACAATGATGAGAATACAATATCAGCTTGAGTTGGATACCCTAATAGAGTATAGTAAACAAGGAGCCCACATACATTTTCCTATATTCTCCGTTGTCATAATCAAAATTTTTGGAAGTCACATGGCTGTCAAGAATGCATATTACATTTGTAATTTGGTAGGGTTTTTCTCTGAATATTCTCCACTCCTACTCCCAAGGTATGTAACTCGGAAAAAGGAAAGAAAGTATACAGAAAGATCCTGGGGGATTAGGAAGCAATGAAGATGTGGAAAGCAGGGTACTTGCTTAACTATTTGATTTCACATTCGTTTTATATGTTAAGTCCCTTCATAATTTCCTGTCATTTATCATAGCAGTTAGAGCAGGATTTTGTGCTAGAAAGACCCTCTGAGGTCATGTAGGTATAGTATAAACCCATTATTCACCAAATGATAACATGAAAACCCAGTGGAGGGAAGGGATTTGCTCAAGGTCACACAAGTAATGACCACCCCTAAGGTGACAATAATATAGTCCATCATGAGATCTGTGCATGAAGTTTTCTATCCTAGTAGGATCTGTTTGAACTTGTAAACCAATGGCATAGACTGTGAACCTGGAATGATTTCCATGCCACAAAAAAATCATAGAATGAGACTTTGAGGTTTAATAATAAGGATTTGCTATAGGCTAAAGATAGACTCCTTTTCGTCAGTGATCTATAAAAAGCACTCTGACATTCAGAGGCTTTTTGAGACAAAAAATAGAGAAATAATGATATGAGATTTGACCTTAGTTCTGTTTTGAGATTTTTACAGGTGACAGAAGAATCCTATTATTAACATTCAAAAGAATAGAAATCTGACACTCACAAATGGAGGTCCATATTGCAAAGAGAATGGTAATATCTAGGATTATCTGATGCCACTTGGGACAATAAGATATGATAATATGATTATGGACAATAGGGGAAGATGAGAGATCATCACACATGCTAAGATTTCAAGGCTTTGAATATCAGACCTTCAGAGATTAGGGTCAGTTTTACTTATTTGATGTTTTTATTATACCCTCCTGTATTTTCTAAAGAGTACAAAATGCCAAACTACTATTAAATACATGGCTAAAATATCTTGTCATGCCTATAATAAAAGCTAATTATTTTTAAAATTCATTGGCTATTTTAATCTTCCATTACTTATTCAAGTAACAATGAATGAAAGCAGAGGGAGATGGGGTTATATTTGCTTAATGAGCAACAAGCAGCCTACATTTAGCTCACTGCTATACTTTTTTTTGCAAAACTACAAAAAATCAGATTGATATTTTAACAATTAATTGTCCAAGTGCATCTTACTAGGAAAATATTTTATTTTTGCCCATTAGCTAACATTCCTACATTTGGTATTTCCTCTGATTTTTTTTTTAAGGAATAAAAGGAATAGCAGAAGGAGATGTATATATTTTATTCAAATGGTAAGAAAGTATTTTTGGGGGAAACAGCCTGCCCTTTCTTTGTCTAATTAACAAATCTTATAATTCTTAAATGTTGCTAAGACAGGCATCTCGGAATCTCTCTGCTCCATAGCTGATTTACTGCAGCAGTATTGTCTCCTGTAGTCAGAGTGGACAGCTTGCATCTTTGTCCCAGGTCTGAAATTCAGATTTGGGTTATCTTGGTCATAGTGGATAGAAACTCTGACAGCTACCACAGGAACTCTCACACTGAATTTCCAGTCTCTGTACAGTGGCCATTTGTTTGTTTTTTGTGACCAGCATACCCCAGTGATGAGCATCTTGTATCTCTCAAATTTCTTCCCAATATTGTGGAAGAAAGAACGTTCAAGGCCAAAGAAATGGGAATATCAGGAATTTGGAGATACATACATACATATATATATATGTACATATATATATATATATATACATATGTATATTCCTATCTTTTTTGTTGTTTCATCAATCTATCCCCCTGTATCAACTTGCATTGTAAGGAGAAGATCTATAAAGTATACCTGAACCATTTGTAATATGGGAGATTTCCACTGCCCTTGACTGGGCTGTTCAGCAAAGCTTCAGTCAGTAATAGTGGGAGATGGGTAGGATTACAGCTCACTAGAAAAAGCTCCTGGACATTGCACCCAGGATGACTTGTAACTAATGGACAGAACTGCTAACAGGTAGGGTAAAGAGAAAGACTGGCACTCCTAGGTGGAATAATTGCAAACTACTTATTCTTCTTTCATACTACCTTTGTACCCCAGACAAACCTCTAAACAGAGGTTTTAAATTCCTTATTGATAATACTCTCCTAGGCAGAGCTAAGATGGCAGAGCAAAAGCAGGAACTTGCTTCTGCCCCCACTCTAACAACCTCAAATACCTGTAAAAATATGACCCTAAACAAATTTTAGAGCTACAGAATCCAAAAAGTGATAGAGAGAAACAAATCTCCCATTGAAGGCAGCCTGGCAGGCCAACAAAAAGGGTCTATCACAGCTGACTGGGAGCCCAGCACAGTCCCACATGAGCCAGCTGGGCCCAGCTGGGCCTGGGATGGCCTGGACCAGCTGCACATCCTGTCAATAGCAGACTTCAGGAGAGTGAACCACCAGCAGCTGTAGTGGTTTCCAGACTTTCAAGCTATAAACACCAAAGAGAAAGTAAAAAATCAGTGGGGAACTCTGTTGGAACTGGCTGATACATGAGTAGGTTCTGGCCCCTACCCACAGGTTGAGAGGTGGCAGAGGAATAGAGGCTGCAGCTGCTACCTCATGGATGCCTTTGGAGCTCCTGGACTACAGATCATAGGGGACCAAGTGATTATTCAGAGGGTAATTGCTCTTTCTTTATTCTGCTTGGATATGGATCACAGTCTTGGGTGGTGGTCTTGGGGTGTGTGGCCAGTGTGCCAGAGCTTGTGGAGGCTGTAGAAAGGGCACTCTTCTCATAGCTCTGAAAACAACTATGACAACTGTGAAAACCCCAGAACCTTGGGACACAGCTCTCTGTACTCCAGAAGTAGAGTTCTCCTGTGGCCAAGAGCTATTGACTGGCAAGATGAGCAAGTAGAGGAAGTGCCATCAGATCATAAAATCCTTTTTGGGGGACAAAAAGGATCAAAACATGGAACCAGTAGAAGACAACAAAGTCAAAACTCCTGCACCAAAAGCTTCTAAGAAAAAAATATGAATTGGTTGCAAGACATGAAGGAGCTCAAGAAGGATTTTGAAAATCAAGTAAGAGAAGTGGAGGAAAAATTGGGAAGAGAAATGAGAATGATGCAAGATAATCATGAAAAGTGAATCAACAGCCTGCTAAAGGAGACCCAAAAACACTGAAGAAGATAATACCCTCCCTTATACCACTATTTAAGGAATGACTCTATCCATGTGCCACTTCATTTGCAGATGGACTCACACTACAGACTTCTTTTCATCCTTTAAGTATATTTAAAGGAACCCACATTGCAAATGGATACAGAGAAATAAATCAATAAACATTTATTAAGCACAATGAGACATATTGTTTTAAGCACAAAAGATACAAAAAAAAAGGTAGTCCCTAGGTTGAAGAATCTTACAATCTAATGAGGAGGTGACAACATG
Source organism: Petaurus breviceps papuanus (assembly GCF_028583685.1). Lineage (NCBI taxonomy): Eukaryota > Metazoa > Chordata > Mammalia > Diprotodontia > Petauridae > Petaurus > Petaurus breviceps. Next base: position 20,360,629 of record NW_027185698.1, on the reverse strand, counting down.
CAAACAAATATATACAAATCAAGCTGTATTCTATTTTTATTATAAATTTCCCCTGGCATTTTACAACAAATATTAATATTTGTGGTAGCATGTTTTATGATCGTTAAATGTTAACCTAATCAAAATAAATACAGAAAAGGTTAGCAGAGGCTACGGGGTACACTGATGACTTTATTTAGTCACCCCCCCCCCAGTGCAGAAAATTTATTTCTGTGAGCAATGCTTTTAAAATTATCTAGACTGCTGAGAGACTTGAAATTTATTGGTTTCCCTTGAAACCTGTAAAGGTATAAATTCACTACAGTCATCCATGTGTATCTTCAGTAATGAGTGAACAAACTACAAAAAGGGGAAGATTAAGAATATCTATATTTTGATGTAGTATGAAAGTAGCAGATGCAGGAAAATTAGCACTAGACCCTTGAGAATGTCACTGAATCTTGAGTGATTTTCAGTTTTTTCCCAATATGCCACTGACTTCAACATTCTCAAGGCAAAGGTGGTCTCTTAGCAATATCTCAGTATAGGTTCCTAAACCCTCTTACATAGAGGATATGTATTTATTTACCCAAAGCTTTGAAATGAAAAAGAGAAAGTAACAGAGAGAGGTCTTGGGAGAGGGAGAGGTACAAGGAGAGAAGTAGGGAGGGAGGGGGAGAGAGAGAGAGAGAGAGAGAGAGAGAGAGAGAGAGAGAGAGAGAATGATAAATAAGGGGAAAATAAAATGGAGGAACTTACATAGTAGGTAATAATTACTGTGAAAAGAAATTTACAATGAGTTTTTCTGATAAAGACTTTGAACAAGCAATTTTCAGACAAAATAATCAGAGCTATCTAGAGTCCTATGAAAAAATATTCTATATCGCTATTGATGAGAGAAATGCAAATTAAAACAACTCTGAACTCCTATCTCACACCTGTTATATTGGTTAATGTGAAAGAAAATTAAAATGACAAATGTTGGAAGGGATATGGGAAAATTAAAACACTAAAGTACTATTGGTAAAGTCTCATACTGATTCAATAATTCTGGAGTGAAATTTCATACTGAAGGCCTATAAAATCATGCATACCCTTTGACCTAGCAATACCACTACTAGGTCTTCATACCAAAGAGGCAAAAAAAAAAGGAAAAGGACATATGTGTACTAAAATAATTATTGTAGCTCTTTTAGTGGTAGCAAAGAATTGGAAATTGAAGAAATGTCCATCAATTGGGGAATGACTGAACAAGTTGTTGTATATGATTGTGATGAAATATTACTGTGATTTAAGAAATGATAAGCAGTGGGGGCAGCTAGGTGGTGCAGTGAATAGAGCACCAGCCCTGGAATCAGGAGGACCCGAGTTCAAATCTGGCCTCAGACAACTGACACACTTACTAGCCATGTGACTTTGGGCAAGTCACTTAACCCCAATTGTCCTCCAAAAAAAAAATAATGATGAGCAGGATACCCTCAGATAAACTTGGAAAACTTTCTGAAGTGATGCAAAGTGAAATGGGTAGAACTAGGAGAACAATGTACATGGTAAAAACAATATTGTATGATGATCTATTATGAATTATATAGCTATTCTCAGCAATGCACTGATACAATACGATTCTATAGGACTTATGAAAGGTGCTGTCCATCTCAAGAGAAAGAACTGGTAGAGCCTGAATGAGGATTATAGATACTTTTTCTTTCCTTTTTTTTTTGGAGACGTCTTTGTTTTCTTTCACAGAATGACATAAATGTGTTTTACATGGCTACACATGTATAGCCTTTATCAAATTGCTTGCCATTTTCAATGGGATGGCAGGGGGCAAAAGGGAGAGAATTTGGAACTAAAATTTGAAAAAAAAGAATGATAAAAGTGTATGTAATTGGGAAAAATAAAATATTAAATAAGATTTTAAACATTTTAGAGAAAGTTTCAATTTATGTACTTAGTCATACATTAACCAAAAGGCATGACATAAAATTTTTTCTTTTTTAGAAGAAATGATAGGTGGCAGTAATGTTATATACTTGAAAGAAACACAGGATTTTCCATATTTAAAAATGTTCAGCAACTTTGCCTTTTTTAATGCAGTGTTGTGCTATTACTTCCTTTAGTGGAACATTTTAAAACCAATCCAAAACTAAGATCATTGTAAAAATGACTAGTAATACCCTGCAGACATGCAGTGGCCAAGAAATCTCAAAATGAAAACTGTATCATAGTTTTAATTATAACCATATTTTCCCAAAGTTCGTAGATCCATGTAATAGTTTAACATCTTAATCTGCATTTCTAAATGCAATTGCTTCTGATTTTTGTTTTACTTTGAATCATAGAAATTTAGAATCTAAGAATTAGAAGGAACCTTACAGGTGTAACTCACTACGACCTCATACCAGGTACAAGAAGTCTGCCCCTATTTCTAAGATGTGGCCATTCAACCTGTGCTATCTCTCCAAGTATTTTTATACAATTAAATATCTTTAATCATGCATTATAATCTAATATTCAATTAAAACTAACACCTAGTAACTTCCACCCAGTTATGCTAGACTTGCTATCAAGATAAGAGTTCTTAAATATTCAAAGATCAGCATCACATCCTTTCTTAGGTAGAAATTGGCTAAATAGTCTCTAAACCTTCAATTGATTTCCATGTAACATGTTTTCAAGTCCATTAATGCAACCTAAGATTCCATTAGGATTTTTCTTGGTCTTGTTTTGTGGTTGGTAAGTCATATTTTTCTGGTGATTCATGCTGAATTTGTAATCACCTAAACCCTTTACATTTTCTCAAATGCGTAGCTTTTGCTCCCTGTGCTCTTCATTTTAACACTGTGCAGTTGAATATCTTAACCAAAGTTTAGGACTTTACATTTATATCCTGATAAAATTTCATTTTGGTAGACTTGGACAGTGTTCTAGTCTATCTACAATATTTCTTGTCTCAATTTTATCACTCAAAATATCAGGTCTACTGCCTAGCCTTGTATCATGTACAAATTTCATAAGCACAACATGTATGTCTTCATCTAGATCACTGATTAAAATGTTGAATAGTTCAAGGATGAGAAAGGATTCCAGTTATAATAATAACTTACATTTCCCTAGTGACTTCTTACAGTTTTCAAAGGTGAATCCTAATCACAACTCCATAAGGGAGTTAGGGTACTTGGAGGGCACACTGAATAGAATACATTGTACCTGAAGTTAAGAAGATCTGTGTTGGAATCATGATTCTGATATCACATTAGCTGTGTGACTCTGGACAAGTCATTAAATCCCTCTCATCCTTAGCTTCCTTATCTGAAAATGTAGTTAATAATAGCACTCTACTTTATTCAATAAATATTTATACAGCACTTATATTAGGCACTATGCTGAACACCTTACAAGTATAATTTCATTTGAACTTTACAACAACCCTGGTAGGTAGGTACTGTTATTATCCTCATATTATAGATGAGGAAACTGAGGCAAAAAAGATTAAGTGACCCCTACACAAGGTTGCAAACCTATAAATGTCTGAGGTCTGATTTGAACTCATGAATATTGGACAGCAGTTTCATTGTTTTCAAAAGATTTTATTCTTTTACTGGCTTCCCTGCTACCTGGATAGACATACTGTGAAATCTCCATTTGGTCCTACAGTATCTCCTGGCATACCTTGTATTGCTCTGATGCTCTGATAATTCCTATTAGTACTTTGACAGCATGTTAGCATTAAGAGCACTTGACTTGGAGTAAGAAAACCTTAAGTAAAGTCTTTGTGACAATGGACAAATATGACCTCTTTAACCTCTCTGTCCTCATTATTAACATCACATGAGATAATGTATGCAAAGCAAAAAAAAATAGCTATCAGTCCAACCATCATCAACAACATTGAAAATACCATTGTTCACTCATTAGATGGACATGAGGTGTCTGACACTATAGCAGGTATTATAAGACTTTTTAATGTTAGTGTCTATAAAACTATTAGGAAAAAATATTAGATAAGGAAAACAATCAAAATACAAGCTCTGAAATGGCATGGCAAAATTATTTCCAGTTGATTTACAGTCTATCATCTATAACAATTTCATCTTATCAATGAGATAGGTTTGCTTGACAGCATATTACATCTGGAAAAAGTTTGTTGCAGATTAGTGTTGGAGGCTGAGCCTTTTAACAAAAGTATTGATCGTGAAAATAATCTAGAATAAACTTAAAGGGGGGGAAAGAGTTCATGAGGTCACATAGTCAGATCTTTTCATGCCAGCACATTATCTTCATCCCATTAAAGAGCCCTGTGCCATCTGTACCATCTGGGCTACCAGCTGGCATAATGCTCCCAAAATATCTCTTCCATTGTAGTATATAGATTAAATATTCATGTAAGAATCAATTGTTGTTTAACTAAATAAGTAAAAAAAATAAAGATCTGGTTTACTTTTTGTCTCAGGTGACAGTTCTGATAATGAAGGCCTAATATCTTGATTGTGTTATTTGAATTTGTCTTTCTGTATAACTACTGATAATAGCAGTAAGAGTGTATTATGTCCATCCAATAATCAAAGCTTGAATTATCATCATATTTAAAAACAGCAATTATAACTGTGACAACTCAAGGTTTGGAAGAGATTCTAATGAAATGATTAGGTCATCAGATAATATAACAAAAACTCATTTTCCAAATAATTGATATGCATGATCCATCCAAAATTTGAAAATTTAGTTTTGCTGATACTTTCTCCTTGTTTCTTAATACAATATCTGCTCTGATTATACATGGAGATGGTTATTTAAAGTTCAATGCATCATCTTTAAAAGTATTCCATAAAATATTATGAAAAACACAAAAAATTTAAATGAAAGAATTATTCTAAAAAATAATAACATTAAGGGATATTAAACATTCACATTTTATTGACATTAATTGGTTCAATTCTTAACTCCAACTTATATAGCAAAACAAAAATTGATTCCTCTATTTCCCCATCTATTTTAAATAAAAATGACATTTGGAAAGCTTGTCTGGATGATCGGCACGTACATTCCTACTCTTTGCAGGATGCCCTTATAAGTGATGGAAAACATAATTCTTTTGTTTGGTTGGCAACATGAGCTAATAAACAAATAATTATATTGGAAGCCAGTAATCAATTAATGTTTATAAAATACCAAATGTTTTTCAGTGGGATTTTTTTTTCCTAGAGAAGAAAAGAAGCAGTGATAATGGTAGTAGCAAAAGCAATGTATTCTATTACCACTGCTACAAGTACCAGTACTTAATGCAAGACCTCATAACCACCTTCCTGAACACTGTAATCTTCACTGGTCTTCTGACCTTCATCCTCTCCTACCTCCAATCCATTCTCCATACCCCTGTCAGACTAATCTTTCTCCTGTGTATATCTGATCTTGTCACTCTTCCATTTACAAAAGGGTTTTGTGTTCTGTTCCCCATCTTGCTGCTGCAAAAATAAAATTTGAAACTGCTTTGCCTGTGACCTATAAGGTACATTATAACCTAGTACCTTTATCTCATACTATACCACTCTGCATACTCTCTAGCCTAGACAGATATGTCAACTTATTTCCCCTGAACATAGTGTTTATGTTTCCATTTTAAAGCCATTGCTTATACTGTTTCCCCTGCCTAAAGCCCTTTTGTTTCCCTTCCTTGACTGTTGAATTTTAATCAGTCCTTTAAACTCTATTTCACATGCCACATCTCTCATGAAACCTTTCCTAAAAGAACTAATTAGTAATGACTTTTCTCCTCAAACTTCTTTTTTTTTTAAGCAATTGGAGTTAAGTAACTTGCTCAAGGTTACATGGCCAGTTATTTCTGGGTGTGGTTCTGAGTATCTGAGCCTGGATTCGATCCCAGGTCATCCCGACACTGGGGGCTGGTACTCTTACTCGCTGAGCCACCTGGCCACCCCTAAGCAATTGGGGTTAAATAACTTGCTCAAGGTCGCACAGCCAGGTGTTTCTAGGTGGATGCTAAGTGTCTGAGCCCAGATTCAATCTCCCAGTTCATCCCTACACTGGAGCCGGTGCTCTTATTCACTGTGCTACCTGGCCACCCCTTCTCCTCAAACTACTAAGAGCATTTTTTGGCATATCTATAATTCACTAATCATGTATTACAATGCAAAATAGTTATTTTTAGCTGTGCTTTGACTACTAGGTTATAAGTTCTAGTAGTAGGCAGCAGGAACAATGTGTTTTCTAAATGCTATATCATCTAGTACATAGTACCAAGAACATGTTCAGTTGATTCTTAATAAGCAGTTTTGAATGAATATATGAATGGGGAAGGATATGAATTAGTATTGTATTCCAACATCTTCTCTATCAGAAATATTATTACCAATGCTATAACCTACTGATGAAGTATTTGGATATATTCTGTATCTGTGGAAGATCACAGTTGAAGATAACACTTAATCCCAATAGACAGTAGCATCACAAAAGTATCTTGGGACAAGTCAAGATGGGTTGGGTAAGGTTTTCATAGGTGGTTGAAAGAATGAAAGAGACCTATGTTCAGACAGAGGAGGGAAAGGTAATTAAGATGGCTCTGAAACTTTCAAATGGAAATAATAATAGGCCCTACCTCAAAGGGTTAAGCGAGATAATAGCATATATGTAAAGAGCTTCACCATCCTTAAAGAGGTATATAAATGTCAGCCATCAACATGATGGGAATTTAATTACTTTGTGAGTTAGTCTTCATTTTTTAGTTATCTCTAATGATTAGAACATTTTCATTATATTGAGCAGAAGTTTTTAACCCATAAATCCCACCTTTGAAGTCACAAGGTGTAGATCCATTCCGTCTTCTGTATGTTAACCTTTTAGGTATCTGAATAAAGCAAAATCTTCTCTTTGCTATGTTCAACAATGGTAGTTAATCATATGACATAACTCCAAATCTCATGAAAGCATACCTATCCATAGCATCAACTCTGTTCATCTTAAACTGAGGAGGTATTTCGGGGGGGGGGGGGGGTGGCTTACATATGACAATAAAATAGATAAACAAGTTGAAGATAGTAGCCGATTGAGGGCCTTGGAGTCATAAAGATCCTCCCTTCAGGTATCATACCTGATATTCACTGGCTGTGTGACCTTGAGGAATTCCCTCCACTATCCAGGCATCACTCTAAGGCAGTGAGTTGCATAGTAAATGCTACTCAACATTGGTAGGGGTTGACTCTGTAACAGTTCCCTACATCTTTGAAACCATAGGTGATGATTAAAATAAATAAGCAAATCCTACAAAGTTGCATTCCATCAGTTATGCATTTTTCATTTAAATGGCAAAACTGCTTTGAAAAGGAGATCTATTTTTGGATGATATATCAATTATGTTAATACACAGCCCTTTACCCTCTATTTCTCTCTGAACAAATTCCCATATCCAAAATGCTGGGGGAGCCTTGAAGATAAACAGAAAAATGAAGCAGCTGCCTTTTTTCTTCTGATAGCAGAGTAATGTAGGTTCTCCTTATCTGAGTGAAAATTAACAAATTCAATTCAACAAGCATTTTCTTCTTAATTTTTTATTATTTTATATTACTTGCATTTCACAAAATATCCCTCCCCTGTCCTACCTACAGATTCACTCCTTATAACAAAAAATAAAAAGAGATTTAGAAGGAAGCTGAACAAAACTAAGACACATAAACCAAGTTCTACAGATTATGTAGAATTCCCTTTCCTTAGTCCTCAACTTTTACAAAGAAAGAAAAGGTATACATTCTTGCATGTCTCTTTTTCAACTCCAAGTTCTGTCATTATGATCCTTGGCATACTCTTTCGTGCTGTTTTGCACACATAGGTTCTAAAGCATTGATCATATGCAAGGCATTACTGAAAAAATAAGGTTTTGAGAGGGGCCTTGCTGGACAAGTAGTATTGACCTGACTACATGGGGTAGAAGGACTATTGTAGCAATGGAGGTACTAACTTTTTATTAGGATTAGCATAGCAAAGATCCAGTATCTAGAATATATAGAATGGCCATTGTCATCTAAATTGTAAGTGACTAATATATTAAACAGATATCAAAAAATAATCTCAAAGGGGATTTCAAAATTGTCTTCATTAAAAAAATAATTCAAATTGCAATTGAGTCACAAAGTAACTAGGCCAGGGAGGCAGGTGTCACAATTTTTAGTGCAACATCAATATCACATTAAATCTTCCCAGAATTGTGATCTATTTACCAACATATTCTTCTAAAGCTAAGGAATAATTCCATAAAGATTTTACGAGGTCCTTTTAGGAGTGTAAAAACAAACATTTTGGATTTTTTTGTGTTGTTGTTACTATTATTTTTTTTTAATTAATACTGGTTTTGATATTTAAAAATCTAGAATATTGACTTGCCCAAGGTCACACAGCTAGTATAGTGTATCAAATGTCTGAGTCTCAATTTGAACTCAGGTTCTCCTGACTCCAGGATCAGTGCTCTATGCCACATAACTGCCCCTAGAAATTATTTTTTTTTAAAGATTGTGTGCGTGGAAGAGTCAAGATGGCAGAGTAGAAACAGTACTTCCTCGTAGCTCTGGCTCCCAACTCCACCAATTCATGTAAAAAATGACTCTAGACAAATTTTGGAGCTATAGAACCCACAAAATGACACAGAGAAGCTAACCTCCTGCTGAGGACAGCCCAGCAGGCCAGCAGCAAGTGGCCAGCGCAGTGCTCTGGGAGGTGACACCAGCCCTGCTGGAGCCAGAGATCTGAGCCCCAGGGAGGCCTGACCAGCCAGTGGCTGGAGGGACTTCAGATCACCAGCAGCTGTGGTGGTTTCCAGAATTATCAACCCATAGATGCCAAGGACAAAGTGAGAGGTCAGAGCAGTGTGAACTTTGGGATCCAGTAGTTAGGGAGTGCGGTCAGTCTTTAATCCCTGGAGGGAGAAGACCCTGGGCGCCGCAGCCCTGCAGCCACAGCCACATGTGGCTGCTTCTGCTCCTGGCCTGCAGAGTGTATGGGGACCAAGTGACCAGGCTGAGGGGTAATTGCTCTTGCTTTAACCTGCTTGGGTCTGGTTTGCAGTCTAGGGTGGAGGTCCTGTGGTGTGCGATCAGCTTGCCAGAGTGTGTGGAGGCTTCAGAGAAGGCACCCAACTAATACCTCCAGCAGCTGAGAAAACCCCAGCATTTGGGACGGAAGCTCCCATATCTGGTAGCAGAGTCCTACTATGGCAAAAAGCCCAGGGATTAAGTGACTGAGTGACAACATAAGCAGGCAAAGGAAGCAAAGCACACAAAGCAACCCAATTTTACACTGATATTTTGGGGACCAAAAGGATCAAAGCATGGAACAGGAGGAAGACAGCAAAGTCAGAACTCCTGTACCAAAAGCTGCTTACAAGCCATAGATGAGCTTAAGAAGGATTTTGAAAATCAAATAAGAGAAGTGGAGAAAAAATTGGGAAGAGAATTGAAAACCATGCAAGAAAATTATGAAATGAGAGTCAACAGCCTGACTGAAGAAAATAACACCTTAAAAAAAAGTTCATGTGGAAAAACAGAGAGGAAAATCAAAGAATTAGAAAATACTTCCTATACTTAATCTTTTGTTTAAGCTTCCTCTGTGTAAAATGACCAAGTATCCATAACAGAACACCTTTCCCATAAAAAGATATGATTCTTATAGTGAAGTAATAGGGTTGTGAATACTACATAAACATTAACTGTTGCCACCTTGGGTGACATGCAGAACTGACCCTCTTGTAGATAGACTTGCCCACAAATGAATCCTGTCTGAATTTCCAGAAACATCAATATAAGCTTAAAACTATTATGGTATGTAAAACCATATGGTAAATGAAGTAAAAAGACTATTACCCAAGTAGGATCAAGGTCCAAGATTCTGTCACTAAACACAGTATAAAAATATAACCTTCTTTACTTTTTCTTTATTAATTTTTTATATCTTAATTTCCTAAGATATGCTTTCTTACTCACCTACCCAATAAACCATCTCAATGTAAGGACTAATATAGAAACCGTGCCCAAAAGTATATGCAGTAATCTATATTCATAGTCAGAATCATAGGACGAATGAACCTTAGAAAACCAGGGTACTTTTATAAGCACATTCTGATGTATTTATTGTGCTTTTTGCAAATGCACTGTATTTCACATTTGCATCACTAATTGACTTCTTCCAAAATGTGATAATATTGCAGTTGCTTTTCAAATGCCCTTTGTGGTGTTCTGAATTTGGACAGACAGAGTCCAGCTTCTCTGTTGATATAACAATATGCAAGCATGCTGAGTTCTGAGTCAGGGCCTCCATATTTATGGTAAAATTTGGTTCTAAACAGCCTTACCACAAGATGAACTAAATGTTAGAAGCCTGGATATTTGTTATGTTAACGATGAGAAAGGCCTGTTGCTTCTGTTTTTTCAATATTTTATAATTTACTTTGGAGACCAGGTAGCTTCTTTAAAAAATAAAATAAATAGTTGAACTCCCAACCCCTTTACCATATGTGGCAACAGTGACAATTTAGCTAAGCCTCAGTTATCAATAAATAGACAATAAAATTCTGGACTTCTTTCTCATGGTGTTGGATAATGCTAAAATACTGCTACTATAGAGATACTTTTTCCATACTTATAGGACCAACAAAGTATTAATAGAGTTAGTTTGAGACAGTTTATATTATCTTTTAAAAATTCTCTTGAACTTTTTACCAAAAAAACCCTAATTTGAAAGAAAAAAGGCATAATATTCACCCAGAGTTGGAATTTCTGAATGCAACAGGAGATAATTAAAGTTCAAACATTAACTGAATTCTACTGGCATAGTGTATTTTACTGATAATTTAACTTTGATACTACTACTTTGATTTGTCCAACCTTAACTTCTCTCCTGACCTCCAGTCTCACATTTCCAATTACCTATTTCAACTGCATTTTGAATTGGAGGTCCTGAAGAATCTTAAACTCAACATGTCAAAAACTGAATTCATTTTCCTCTCTTCTTCCTAAATTCCCTATTAATGTTGAAGGTACCAACATAATCCCAGTCACCTAAGTTCACAACCTAGGTGTCATGCTTGACTCCTCTTCCTCTTTCACCATACATATCTAATTAATTACCAAGTTCTGTCACTTCTACTTTCTTATCTCCTTCCTGTCTTTCATATGTCTCCTATGACACTACTACCACTATGTGGGAGGCCCTCAGCATTTTTTTTCATGGATTATTGTAACAGTTTGCTTGCTGGTCTCTCTGCCACTCTGTCCTTTCCCCAGTCCACCCTCCACTCCACTGAAAACTGAGCATCCTAAAACACAGATATGAACATGTTGACTCCCCATTCCTAGTCAAAAAAAATCCAGTGGTTTCCTATTAACTCCAGGTTCAAATAGAAAATACTAAGATTGACTTTAAAAGCCCCTCATAACCTGAGCCCTCCCCGCCTTGTCAGTTCCCTCCACAGCTTCCTTGCTGTTTACTACCTCAAGTATTCCATCAAACTACTCTGGAGAAAGCAAAACTGGTGGGGGGTGGAGAGAGAGAGAAAGAATGAGAATAAAAGAACAGATACTCTAAAGTCTAAGAAACTTGAACTACTCTATCCACAAAGCATGTTCTATGATTGCCCCAAGAAATTTTCTTTTCCTTCTGTTCTCTGGGATTGGAGTGTCTTTATCTATAGAATTACTACTCATCTTCCAGAGCTCAAGTCTGATGTCATGTCTTCTTTGATACCTTGTCCTAATACAGTCAATAATGACTTCTCTTGGTTTAGAGCTCTTTAATGCATTTATTATGTCATTTTAATTTTAATTATTAATTACAATGCCATATTCCCAAATAAACTATAAGTAACTTGAGAGCAGGGATTGTTTCATGTAAATTTTGCATTTTCCTCTATGCCATGAGCACAGCACATATCTCTTAAGTGGTCATTTAATTGAATTGTGCAGTTAGGAATTAGTACCGATGGACAGTGAATGGGGTTTCAAAGTCAGTTCAAATCTTAGTTCTTCCACTTCCTCTTGCCATGGTTCTATGTAATTAATGCTGAAGTTGGAGAGATACTACCTGAGGTTAATGGGCAAGTCAAATCACCCACCCCGCCCCTCAGTTTTCTGTATCTTTAAAATTAAGGGGTTGGAGTGCTTGACCTCCAATGTTCATTCTATCTAAATCTATTATCTTACAATCTTGACAGGGGGATGATGTTTATGCTACTTACCTCACAAGGCTGCTGTGAGAATGAAAGGACCTAGTGAATAATTAAAAGACTTTTTAAATGATAAATAACTGCTATTCTTGTCACAAAAAAAAATGGATCTCTGTTGATTCTAATCAAGGGGCTTTTGTTTTGTACATGCCTCCCTACTAGCCTAGCCCCTTCTATACCACATGCCATCAATGTGTGTTTGCTGGACAAAGGAATTAAGTATAAAGAAGCACTTGGAGGATCATCAGTCACTTAGAGCACTTCATTTCTGCAACTCAGGATGAAATCTCTGGAAAAGAAGTAATCACAATGAAACAATTTGGTTTTCCCACTTCTAAATGACTCAGTAGGTAAGGAGCAAGAGTTGTACTAATGATCTCTCTTGTCATTAGCATTTAAAACTAGTTTCCTGAAGAAAGACAATTAGTACTAGGCTGAGATAGGGACCAGTAAGGAAAACACCATTTTGAGATGTAACTAGAAAGTGCATATTTTCATAGTCATGAACTAGGGCAGACAACAGAGCTCTCAACTCACTTTGGAAATGAAATCTAAAATAAGCAAAACAAAGCAGCCCTTCACTACCCTTGGCATTATGAATAAATTCAATTCATCAGGGTTTCCACCTGGCACCCAAGCTCAACCACTTTAAAGAGAAATATATTACACAATTATGTTGTCTACACAGACCACAAAACAAAGTAAATACCACATTCACCATTGAATTTTCAGGGGGGGAAACGAATAGAAAATACTGTGACTGAGATTCAGTGGGTCATCAGAAAGGGAGGGGGAGAGCAATATATATATATATTTTTTAATTAGTGAGGGAGGGTGAAGAACTGGTCTATTAAAAGAGCTGAAGTTAACTGAGCACAATATTATTTATCACCAACAGCTGAACAGAGCTTTTAAACCCTTTGGGGCATGTCAAATTTGAAGTTTCAAGGAAAGAACATCCTTCCTCCAGGGTTTTAATAAGGACAAATTCAAACATTCAGAAGGAATTCCACAAACAAGCAAAAAGTACTTTAGGGTCCCATATCTCTCTCACCTCCTAACTTGTTCAAGGCCATTTGTAAAAAAAGAAACAGAACCATCCACTGTTGGTGAGAGTTAAATTCATTTCTTATTACTTAAAACCCAGACATTTGCAGTAAAATTGGAGTAAAGTTTCAGCCTATCCTTGAGTGACACCATTCTCCCCTCCCACTCCCTGTTCTCACCACACAAACACATCCCTCCAATCTAATTTTCCCCCCTATGACTCACAACTCATCAGATGACAAGTTCTCAAGCACAAGGTCTGGAGTCAGCTAGAAATCTGTCCAGATTTGCTAACCTACTCTCCAAAAACTCTAAATGCCTGTGGGGAAAGTCAGTTCATCTCAGATTCATACATAGAACCAATCTAACCTCCATTTGCCCATTTCATATGCACTCAGAAACAAGAACTAGGCCACAATGGTGTCTTATAGAACTTGTTTGATAGAATCTGGGTCACAGGCAAAATCAAGAAGAAATCAACAAAGGCAATAGATGAAAGGTTGCCAAACAACAAATCTGAAAGCCAAAGTCCCTAGGGGAATCAAAATTTGTATAATCTATCCATGAATAATTCAGAAATGAGTGTATACATTTCCTCTGCTTCAATTTAGTAAATGACCATGTTCTCCTTTCAGACTGGTTAACTGCCAAAGAGTCCATCACCATATCATTCTTTACACATACAGGAAAAAGTACCTATAATGTAGAAGTTATTTTTTCTTAATGAGTTGACTAGGAGATTTTTAGAAAATGATTTTTACTATAATACATGCAGTTATTCTAAGGATTTGGGATCATTGGATTTGAGAGTGGTAAAAGCACTGACTATGACTTGATTCTTTTTTTTTCTTTTTGGAGGGGGGAAGGTAGGGCATTTAAGGCTAAATGACTTACCCAAGTTCACAAGGCTAGTTTTTGTGTTGTGTCTGAGGCCGGATTTGAACTCAGATCCTCCTCACTCCAAGACCGGTGCTCTATTCACTGCACCACCTAGCCACCTCTATGACTTGATTCTTAACTAAAGAAAACTATTTCTATTTTCTTCATTTTATAGATGAGAAAATGAGGCACAACGAGGTGAAGAAATTTGTCTAACATGCCAAAGACGGTTTGCAGTAGAGCTAGAAAAAAAGAAAACGTAGGCATTCTGAATTCAGTCTAATGCCTTTTCCATTAGTCTGTAAGGCCTCCACTTTTCAACGTAATGTCCTAATAAATTCCAAAATTTTTCATGGCACAATTTTTTTTTAGGGGGGGGGTTGTTTGTTTTTTCCCAAACTGGTTGAATAAGGCTTGGGGTCTGTCATTTGCAATTTTCCCTATTGCAGTTCACATAGCATCACTCTTGCTCTGTCTTCTCCAGACTTGCAGATTCTTGGTATCAACTTCAGCAAGGTGGCAATGAATTTCCTCAGCAGAATTAATTTCCATAGTTAATCAAATCATAGCCTGTACTTTATATGAGGGACCTCATGCCCAGCTATTTTTAGCAAACATTTCCTACAATGTTGTATAGACTCAAAAATTGAATGTACCATCAGAGCACATTCATTTAAATCATTTCCCCTTGCTGTACCTGTTTCCTCATCTGTAAAATTCAAAGGAAGGAGTAGTTCATTCTCTAAAGTTTCCAACAGTTTTGATATTTTGTGAACCTATGTCCATGCCTTTTTCAAGTGTCACCAAGGAGAACAGGGTGCTAGAGGTAGATGCCTGCTTTTTTTTTTTTAGGAAGGGCTTTCCCAATATCTTCCACGACCCCTAAGAAAGTCTGATCAAACTTGGGACTCAACTAAATCAGAGTCATCTACAAGCCTTCTCATACTTGAATGAAGGAAAGGAAATAATCAAGAGTCAGTGGGAAGGAGAAGCAGGAGAGGGCCTACTTTCATGAAGTCATCAGCACTGGATTCCCAAGCCAAGCTCATCATGGGTTATGCATAAGGCTTGTCTGGAAGAACCTACTTTGCATAAACTCATCAGAATTGTCATTCAAAAGGAATTATTCTCCATTTTTCTTCTCCTTTCCAAGATACCATAAATCTGATTTTCCCTCCAGGGAACAGGAGACTGTTTTGTTTCTAAAAAAGTTTGCTTCCCCTTTTTGTGTTTAAATGTTTACTTCATCTCTCAAGTTTTGTTAAAGCTATTGCTAGACCTTAAGCTATTGTGCAAATGAAGCATTGGGAAGGGTAATTGGGAGGAATTCAGAGAGGAAAAGAAAGATTTTAAACTGGTATTTTGTCAATGTGAGATCAGATTCCAGTGTACTGGGAGTCAAAGAAAGAATCATTTATTCATTTTTAAAATTTTAAAATGTAAAGATTTTATAAGCATTTCTTTAGGCAAATGAACCCACATGAGTACATGGGGAAGCAGAGATAAATTCCAGAGGAATGGCTACAGAGAGAATCATACCCAGTATGGAACAGTATCCCAGACTGGAAAAAGGGGAAAAAAGGTAACAGCAATTGACACTTGCTTACTTGCTCTCCTTTTCAGCATATACAAACACATCTCATGCTACATACAATGGTGTCCCAAAAGTCTTAGTGCAGTCTTAAGCCTCAATAGAATAAAAGTGCACTGATGTCTATAATAGCCTAGAGGGTTATATGTAATCTACTTTATTCATTTATTTGGATTTTATTTTCTACCCATTTCCTTAAGGTGGTACAAAAGGTAAACATGATGCTAAAAAGAACTGGGCTTTTTTTTTTTCTTAAAGACCTGGATGTCCTATTATTAAAATGTGAAAAGGGCTTAGAGACCCTTCAGCTACCCACCTCATGTATAGCTGAGGAAATTGAGGGTCAGAGAGATTGAAGACCTTTTCTACGGTAACACAGCTAGTTAGTGGCCAAGTTAGGAGTAAGATTTAGATCTGGTTCTCCTTTCGACTCTATCATAATGCTTCTCTACTAAACTGTCATCTTTCCTGAGAGCCTCAGTAATGTCCCATCTCCTTCAAATTACTTTGATTTTGTTTTACATGAAGTTTGAATTTATATATTTTTATTACCACTTTTCCCAATTCTATCCCCAATAGAATAAACTCTTTGAGTGCTGAAAGTGCTTTTAAGATTTTCTCTATATTCCCAGAGACATTAAGGGCCTGAACCTTAGCACTGGCTTAATGTTTTGCTGAATTGAATCAGATAAAGGAGAATACAGGACTGATCTAGCTTGCTCACATTAACCAGCTGCCACACAAGCAAAATTATACTAACAACAAAATGAGTATACTATGTATGCATCATGGGAAATTTTCAATTTACTTTTGAGGAGCCTTCACATTACTAAAATAAGAGAAACAAAACCAACCAAAGAAGAAAAGGTGGTGAAGGGGACTTAACTATTTTTATATTTTAAGCATACTACAAGGCAAGGTTTGTTGTTTTAAAAAAGTGTCTGTTCATAGCTAACAAACCACAGGGTAACATGAAATTTATTTTTACATAAACAATAGCAACACAAGAGAAATTCAATACCTGTGTAGTTCAAACATTTGTTAAGTTCACACTCTGTAGAAGTTACACATTCAAATGCATCTGAAGTGTATTGATGCAAATATTCCTGCCAATGAAACTGATAACTCATCTGTGTCTATCTTTCCTATGTGGCTTTCCTCCAGGTCCTATCAGAAGTTTGTCACAGGGGAGGTCCACCCAATGTGCTCAGTGCCCTAATGAAAGAGGCGTTCTCTTCATCATCCATTGCCCTTGTCCCATGATCAGTCCATCTTCTTTTTTGTACATATGTTCCTTACGTGAAACTATTTACATTACTTCTCTTGTGCTATTCCTTAGGTGGCATCTAGGTGGCACAGTGGGAAGACTGTCATACTTGAAGTCAGGAAGACTCAGCTTCCTAAGTTCAAATCTGGCCTCACGCATTTACTAGCTGTGTGACATTTCACTTCAATAATTTATACAGAGATAAGAAGAAATTTAGAGAAGGGTCAAAGAGCCTACAAGTGGCCTCCCTCCTAGGCAGGTGTTTCTAAAAGAGGTGACCAACTTGGGGGGGGGGGATCCACACTTCCCAGAAAAATGCAAGTAATATTGGAACTGGAAAAATCAGATATGACATTTAGTTTTGACTTGTACACAGCAAGTTCACTTGACTTATTGAAAACGCAAGTTTACCATGGCAACTGCCTTGCCTCCCTTCACCTTTATTCCAAATGAAGGATATTTGTGAGGGGGAGGGCATAGATGGAGAAGCATTGAATATGTAACCCCTCATTTGTTTATTTTGTGTAGAGTCTAAAATCATTTTACCCATAAATATTTAGACTTCTCATACATAAAAAGATCTCACATATTTACAGTTATAGTGAATATTGAGGATGCATTTGATGTGCTTGTAGATACATCCAAGGTTTGTATTAATGTGACCTAGTTAAGGTCATAGACATGAATTCTTTTCTGTAGATGTACATGGGGGTTTTTGTCTTATGGATTGAACTCTGTTGAATTAAATATGTTATATATGGACAATCCCAGGGGGGGAAAAGTCACTTGAATTCCTTTAGCTCCTCTCTCCCTCCCTCCCTCCCTCCCTC
>NW_027185698.1:20278789-20342413 GCF_028583685.1 Petaurus breviceps papuanus | reverse complement strand
CACACACACACTCACACACACACACAGACACACACACCAGTCATTACAGATGCACAGTATTCTTTCAGCAATACTTTTCACTGCTATGTCCCTCCATCTCTGATCTCATCACTGTGGGTATCCTTTGGACCAGTTTAATTCCAGACTGGACCAGGCTGTGCTATTCTTGTCATTATGCTTCCCTACCTTCTTCATAGTATATCTACCCAACACACTAAAGGCCTTTATATAATTCGATATTGTTTGGATAACATTACAATACTTGCATTCTCTGTCAGTTACATAGCATTCCTCCTGTATGACTGCTCCACCTCCTTTTCTGATCAAATATTTCCTCAATTATATCTCTAGATATGTCATTTCTTTCATGCAAATATGGATTGGTAAGAAATTTAAGACTACTACGTATCCCTCCATTGCCCTTGGGGGGTCACTGAAAATTTTTCTTCTTCAGAAATTGTGATGCCTACAAATCCCACAATTTTTTCTCACATAACATCATTCTGAGAATGCTGGTATTGCAAAGGTGGGCTTTGTGTTAAGAGTCTGTTAAAAGAAGGGTAGTTTTGTGGTGCAGTGAATAGAGCACCAGTCCTGGAGTCGGGAGGACTTGAGTTCAAATCCAGACCCAGACACTTGATACACTAGCTGTGTGACCTTGGGTAAGTCAGTTAATCCAAATTGCCTTGCCTTCCCCCTTCAAAAAGAAAAAAACAAGATTCTGTTGAAAGAACTGCAGTAATTACCTAAATGCAATTCAGCTTACATTTATATTCAAGTCTGGTCCAGACTAATATTAATGCAGTGAGATGACTACAAGTTTCCTTAATTCACTTCAATTTTTACAAGATAAATTATTGGCCTGCCTCTTTAAGGTCTTAGACATCTTTGAGGAGGTCTGGTAGTAGTCCGGACCTTGTAGTAGTCTGGTACTTGATATGTTCACAACCTCATAGGTTTAGAGATGAAATTCAGGGTCACTTAATACAATCTTATCACTTTACAAATGAGGAAGCTGAGGCCCAAAGATAATTAAATAACTTGTCCAATGTCATCTATAAATAATAGTTCAAAGACTTCTATGGAAATATACGGATCTTTTTTCCATTTCTAGTCTGCAATGACAACAGTGAGTACTTAAGTTTGGGGCAAACATACCCAAAACATTATTTGCTATCAATAATCAGAGGAAAATTAAACAAGCTTTCCTTATGGATGTATCTGTCAATGACTTTATATATATTTTAACACATAAGTTAAAAGGATACTTTCATGATCGATAACAGAAAATTCTTACCCAAATACTTTGTCTTCAATATGTACTCATATCACAGACTAGAAAAATTACACAATGAAGTTTATCATTAAAAAAAAAAAGTAAATTCGGGGTGGCTAGGTGGACGGTGGATAGAGCACTGGCCCTGGAATCAGAAGGACCTGAGTTCAAATTTAGCCTCAGACACTTAACACAAAAACTAGTCGTGTGACCTTGAGCAAGTCAATTAACTTCAATTGCCCTCCAAAAAAAGCAAATAAATTTTTTTCCAACATACGTCTTTATACACCTATTTTATATTTGACATTGTGCTAGACTTTTGGAATATAAAGCTAATTTGGCATAGTTCCAGCCCTTAAGCAAGTAGCAAATGTAGGTAAGATATGAAATATGTAAATTTTCAGTTTGAAAGAAAATGGTATTTATAGGAAGTCTGAAAATAGCCACTGGGGAACACAGGTGGGAAACAAGTATCTCAGTAGAGCTGGATTTCCAACCATATTAAAACCATAATCTAATGTGGAAAAATTAATTTGGACAAAATTTAACAAGTTGCTCAAAGTCCATTGTCTAGAAACCAAGACATTATGTTTGAACATGTTTTGAAAGTAATATATTATATTTTATCTACTACATTTCATATAAACTAACTCTCAAAATGTTTTCAACAACAAATATGTCAGAAATAAATGAGTAGAATAATTTGTTTTTATAAAGTCTACATAAGATGAAAATTGGTAGGTACATAAAAATACTTATTTTGTAAAACCTGAAATAACCAATTTTCTTAAGGTCACAGGGAGAGTAGCAAAAAAATGGTACTTGAAGTAATAAAAACAGCTTAAATATATGAAATGCTTTGCATTTTTACAAATTTTTTTTTCTTAACAACATCCCTGTGAGATAAGTGCAAATATCATTCTCATTTTTTTTTTCAGATGAGAAAGTAGGTAGTGGTCATTTAGCTGGTAACTGATAGGACCCATAGAGTAAACACTGACATAGAGTGTAAGCAATAGAATACAACACTTAAATCTTCTGATCCTAGGTCTAATACCTTTTTTTCTATGACATCATGCTGAAGAGAACAGGTCTACAAAAGAAAAAGCAAGAATGCTATATATTAAAAGAAAAGATGCTACAAGGAATAAAATAAGTGACTTGAAGTTGAATAACAATTTTGGGAGACCAAAAAGAGTTTTATGAATTATCCCATTGATAAACCCTATAAATCTATTAGAATAAGGTTATATGCATATTAATTGTCACAGATTGTTGTTGTCTGTCCTTTATTCCCAAAGAGGATTGATGACATTATGAGGGTGATGTCTTGACTTGTGCATGGATTGGATTTATGTGAAACAGAGTTACACAAAGCCCTCAGATGTACTATCTCCTTCAGAGTCATCAGAATCCAGTAGCAAGACAAAAATCAAGGCAATTGACGATGGCCCAGAAGATTGTCACTTTTATATGGAAAATTTTGGTAGTGTAATGGTACTTTAATGGATCCTTAAGCTCATCTGTGCAAAAAGTCCCTCCACAGATATGGACTGCCACTTTCTTATCTACCGGTATGACTCTTGGCTATGTGTTTCTGCTAATCCACCCAATCAATACACTAGAAACCTTGCTCCGGGTCTTGGATGTCAGTACAGCTGTTAGTGTGTGATCCTTCACCCTCACTTCATGAGTACCATATCTCCTTTCTACCTGTCCTTAATAATTCTACTATTTATAATTGTTAACAGACTATAGTCTCCTTATACTCACCATTCTTTTTGTTTGTTTCTTTGGGACAGTCTTTCTCCATCAGCTAGGCTGGAAGGGCAGCAGTCACTCATGGGCCTGATTGGAAAATAAATGCTTATTGATTGATTGATTCCACTGCTGACTGGTACAAAAGCTTTGGCCTGTGCTAGTTATGAAATGGGCTGGTTCTCCCCCCTCAACCTTAGGCTGTCTAGTGGCCCCCATCACTTGGGGACTCATAATAGTGGTGATGGACAATCATCACATTGGGGACACACAATCAGATTTAGCCCTACATCACCTCAGAACTCCTAAGTTTAAGACATCTATAAACCTCTCTCAACATTCCTCAGTAGTGGCCATTACGGGCTTGAATCACCACGACTAGCTAATGCTCCTTTCCATTACTCTAAACAGTCATCCATAGTTTGCATTCCTTGTTTTGGTGACTGTAGAAAAATTAATTGTTAAAATGAGATGTTATAAAATCTGTTAGTTCTCTTAGGGCAGGGATTGGTTTATATTGTCTTGGCACACCTAGATTTAAGGATAGAACCTTGCATATTATGAATGCTTAATAAATACCTGTAGATTAATTGACTGATTGATTATTTGGTGGGAAAAGCTCCCACACTCCACTTCTCCAAGGTCATAAATGTTATAGACCTTTGGAGGATGAAATCCTTCAAAACAAAATAATAATTTTCACTCAAATATATTCCACCAAGAATAATGTTTTCATCTTCACTGTAAACTGTGGGGTAAATAAACATTGACCAAACTTGCTTTTTGATTCCTATTTACTTTCTTTTGTAATATTGACAAATTAGGAGAGAACTAGTATCACTAGCTTAAGAGAAAATGATTAAACTTTGTGAAAGAAATTCAAGTCTTCTCATCCTTTCTGGCAAAGGCACTAGTCTAAGGATTGGAAACAAAGTAAACAGTCTAAAAAGCATTCAGTTGAGGAAAATGTAACACAAAAGGACTCAGCTGTATTTCTTGATGACCTGCCCTTTCTTATTTAGACACCCTGGGAAAACTCAATTACTATTTATCAACAGCTGTTACCTGAAAATCGAAAGACTAGAAAGGAGATAATTGCCCTTACAGTTACCTGTGATAGGGGAAGCGATAACCCACTGGGAAAACACAGGTGTTCTGAGATGCTTAGGTATGTCATATCTTTCCAACCTCTAGTCTATATGCTGCCCTTCTTTTCTTCCTATTTGGAAGCACATCTCTAATTTTTAAAGGAATTTTTAGAAACAACATCTACTTCTATGTAGGGCTGGTGAAATCTCAGTTACTCAGTATTCCAATATTAGAGAACTATTAAAAGGTAACTAATAAGTACATTAAAAGTATCAAATTAATTCCCAGAAAGTAGTTATATGTTTTAATGGGATCTTTACCCAAACTAAGGACTGCAGAGAATGATCTAAAATTACAAGAGGTTGAAAAAATCGGTGTAACTATACAAAGCTAATTTCTTTCAACTATGAAATGAAGTGCATAGATTTGTACCTTATCACCCATGGTAATGGACTACACTGGCACAGTTTTATGATAATTGCAAACCAAGGACAATACCCACATTTCATTTATGTCAAATATTCTTTTCCACTAAAGGTCCTACAAGGTATGCTAACAAGCAGCTAATTAAGGACTGACTTGAATTCTATGTCTTTTCCTCTCCACTCACAGATGGAGACGCCAATGAAACCATGCCAAATACATAACAGCTGCCCCACAATTACTTATTTAATTGAAAAGGTCCAAATTATATTCAGAATTGGAATATTTTCCTTCAATTCATGTAGCAATTAGTAAGTGTCTACTATGTGCAAGACCCTGAAGACATAATGATTAAAAAAAAAACTACAATCCCTTCCTCAAGAAGCTTATAGTCTAATGATGTTGATGAGGTCTGTACACAGGATCAGATGACACAAAAGAGAAGGGGATAAAAGAAAATGGGATGGAGGGAAGGAAATCTGAGACCAGAAAGATCACAACATGCTTCTTGGAAGAGATGCTATTTGAACTGGACTTGGAAGGAAGAAAAAGTATTTCACTGAATATAAAAGTGGACGTCATGCATTCCAGGAATGTAGGTGAGCCTACACAAATACTTGGAAGAGGGAGAATACAAGATTGGAACACAGTTTGGCCTCATCGAGGAATTCATGAAAGAAACTGACTAAAATAAGACTGGAAAACATTCTTTAGCCAGATGATGCATGGGTAGCTTTAAATATCAGACTTGAGAGTTTGGATTTATTTACTCCTCATTACAATTGTCCCTTCTGTCCCCCTGACACTCCTTCACCAGGAATGCTTTCTCATTCAATGGCTTCTCCACAATAGCTCTCTCCCTTTTTTCCTATGTGACCTCTAAAGGATAATCTTTTTTGTTGCATCAACTTCTTTGCTTTCCCTTGTGCCTGGTACAGGGTGCTACATATATTAGGTGTTTCATAAATATATGTCGAGTCTCTCTTATAGGCCATAGATAGCTACTGATTTAGGAAAGTGACATGGTATATTATGTCTATTATTTGTCAGTGGTATGATGGATGAAATAGAGAACAGATAGAGGTAGGGAGAAAAGTCAGGAGACTATTGTGATAATCTAGCTAAAAGCTAATGAGGGTCTGAATTATATTTATTTGGAAGTTATCAGGATAAAAATGATGGAAAGTTGCTAAGGAAGGAAAAAAAGAGGCACAGACAGAGTTTTGAAGAATATCCATACTTGGAGTTTGGGAGGAGGAAAAGTAACTAGCAAAGAAGACCAATAAAGTGATGCTTGACTATTTAATAAGCTATGTATTTTAATAAGTTGTTTACTTATTTAATAAGGTGATATTAAATGAAAAGGATACAAATCATGAAAAAGGAGTTGCATAAAAACCATGAGAGCAGAATGCCTAGGAGGTGGGAGTGATCAACAATACCATATGCTTTCAAAAGTTTAAGGAAGGTCAAGATTGATTAAAGGTCATTAGATTCAAGAATAAAGAGGTAACTTGAGATACTGAAAGAAGTAATAATCTTAATTTTGTCCCCACCAAGAATCTGAGATTACAAGCGGATTTAGAGTTACAAGAAAATAAAGGGAGTATAGATTCCTTTTTTTATGGTTTAACAAGCAAAAAAAGAAGGATACAGGGTAATGGTTCACTGGGACAGTGGGGACCAAAGGAAACACTGTCTTTTTCCAGGTTAGAGGAGACCTCACCATGTTTATAAACAGAAAAGAAGGAACTAGTAGTGAAAGAGAGATTAAAGATGCAAAAGAGAAATGATGACTGTAGTAAAGTTCAGAAAAAGACTGAAAGAAACAGAAGTAGGGATACAATAAAGGGAATAACAATGTACCACATCATCCTCTGAGATGGGAAGGAAGGACAAGAAGATGGATGGGTGAAAATACAGAAAGATTAAGTGGCATGCCACATGAGACACATGCTCACAGATGACCTCCATCTCAATTACGTAAAACTTGAAGTGATCAAGTAGGAGGGATGTGGTTGGAAGTACAGTTGGATGCTTGAAAAGAGGTTAGAAATAGTCACAGTGGGCCTGCTTTGTATCTAAACATGGGCCAAAAAAAGAATGTGCTCAGTAGATAAACAGCCCCTATATAATCCAGGGTTATATGAACAGTTGGTGAATGGTACATTTTCTGTACATTTTTAAATAATTTTAAATAAAGGAAGTCTTGAGCTTTTTATGATACATTATTCCAATTAGCTCTATTCTCATTTATTTCCTTCTGTGATAGCTTTATGAAAGCATATTAAAATTTGTAATAAGTATTTTATAAATGATGAACTAGGTCTACAATAAAGTATTGCCCACTTAAGGCCCTTGAAATATTCAACGGAAAATTTGAGGGAGAAAATGTATTTTCTAATTCACATTTTATGCTAGCAATGAGGCCAGTTATCTTCTGCTTTTGAGCCAAAAATGAAATATTCCATTTAATTTTTCTCTTAGATCTAAAGAAACAAAGGGACAAAGGGAGAGAAAAGCTTTCCTTTTTGTTCAGAGCAAGTTAATAGCAGCCAGCTGCCAACCCATCAAAATTTCTGTACTTTAGAGGTGCACAGTGACGTGGCAAATAACTCAATAAGGGTTTGCTTCCACATATTATATAATTGCCATCCACATCATACTTCACATTTCTATATATATATATTTTTTGAGGCAGTATCTGAGGCCAAATTTGAACTTAAGTCCTCCTGACTTCAGGGCCAGTACTCTATTCACTGTACCACCCAGCTGCCTCTATAGTCCTTTTTGAAGTACTTTCCTAACATCAACTTAAGTAATATCAGTGCTATTTTCCCCATTTTCTAGAGGAGAGCACTGAATTTCCAAAAGTTGAAGTGAATTAATTACCTAAGCTCACACAGCTAAAATATATCAGAACTGAAATTCAAATGGAGACCCCAAGGCCAACACTCTTTCAGGGGTGTGCTGGAACCAGTTTATACTGGCTAATGAGAACCAAATGGTAGATTCTCAGTGTGAACATGTATTGCTTGGAAATTTGAAAATGCTACAAACCAGGGTTTATTTTGTTTTATTGATTTCTAGACTTAAGAAAATGATAATACAGGTTATATCATTATATAACATAATACAGATGATACAGAAAATCATAATACAGATTAAGCTTAAAAGTGAAGATGATCATATTTTGAGAGAAAACTGGTTGTTAAACATTTATCAGCATACCCTTGAGCATTACACACTGCCTCTGCCCTTTTCTCCCCACTCCTCCATATCTAGGAGAATGAGCAAAAATCTCTCTTTTTGAATACTAAAAATACTATTAGTGAAGTGGTTAAAAGAGAAAATTCCTTCCAATGTCCCATCCAATGAGGGAAACTCTTTCTACATGAACACTCCAGGAGGCTAGGTGGCTCATTGAATAGAGCACCATCCCTGGATTTCAAATCTGGCCTCAAGCACTTACACATACTAAACTAGCCTGTGACCTTGGGAAAGTCACTTAACTCTATCTGCCCTCCAAAAACCAAAATAAATAAATAAATAAATAAATTCACACTCCACCACCCAAACATCATCATCATCATCACAACTAGTATTTATATAACATATTTGATTCTTATAACAATCTTGGGAGGTAGGCACTATTATTATGCCCATTTTAAAAGTGGGAAAACTGAGGCAAAGATTAAATGACCTACCCAAGGTCATAAAGCTAGTTAGGGTCTGAGGCTGAATTTTAGTTCAGGT
Organism: Petaurus breviceps papuanus; assembly: GCF_028583685.1. Taxonomy (NCBI): domain Eukaryota; kingdom Metazoa; phylum Chordata; class Mammalia; order Diprotodontia; family Petauridae; genus Petaurus; species Petaurus breviceps. The sequence goes on along the minus strand of NW_027185698.1, from coordinate 20,334,111 downwards.
CTTCCTAACTCCAGACTTAATATTATATTCATAAACATAACCTTTTATTTACATGGAAGTCACAACCACTAGAGTAAATTTAGAATAGCCCTATTTCAAACATGCTGGTTAAAAATCCTGGCTGATGGAAAACATATTTTTATTATATGAAAACATAGCACAAGTATTCAAATCCAAAAAATTATCTGTGATCTTAACTGATTCAGAAGTTTCTTCCACTGATGCAGAGAACATTTCACCTTATGTTATTCTTATCTGTCTTCCCAAAAGGTTTGCTGCAGGACATCCACTCACTATGCTGACGGTCTTCCTCACTGTCAACTAGCACTGTGAGCACAGCAGTAGCAAGGCACTGGTATATATATATCCCATAGCATAACACTTTAAAAAATTCACATTTAACTCATGATTCCCATATCTGATTGCATTTTGAAAGTAAAATTGCTATTTTAAACACTGGAATGTGTTGCCTTAAGAAACAGTGAGTTATCTCTCATTGAAAGTCTTCACACAAAGGTTAGACAACCACTTGGGTATATTATAGTAGGAAATCTTTCTCAAGAAGAGGCTGGACTAGACTAGATGGTTGTTGTGTTTCATTTCAGTTCTGAAATTCCATGATTCTGAGAGACTTTTCACAATCAAGGGTATTCACAGTGTTTTCATTCATGACCATCTGTCGCAATACAAAGATAAGTAGATAGAGAGACAGACCAACAGACTGACCGACTGACTGGATGGATAGTGAAAAGGTAGGCTGGATCACATTAAAAAAATTGTAGAACTCCTTTATTGATTTTTTTTAAACAAAGGCCCACTTTTTCAATATTAGCAATTAACAATATGGGGAGAGAAACAGAATATAACTACCTCTGAAGAGCTAGAATAAGTATCACTTATGATAGAGCAGTACATAGTGGGTATGAGTGGGCTGCAAAACATAACCAATGAGAATCTCTGAAGAACAGAAATAAAAGAATCATTGAGGAGTTGTACTATAGGAATAGAACATAGGCTGGTCATGGGGCAAAAACAACGGAAATCTAGTAGACAGAGTACTCCACTGGTATCCTTTCATTGTTAGAAAAAAAGCAAGGAAGGCCTCTAAGATGTTAGGCAGACTTCCACTTTCAAAAGGAATGGGGAAGCCATACAGAATAAAATGGGCACATATAGATAGATGGTCATTCACATCACTGGAGGAAGTTCCAAATAGGTGAGATCACAAATCCATTTCAGTATCTTGACACAAATACATATAAACCACAAACTCATTATTGAATAAATAATGCATTGTAATTAGAGTCCTAATGGATATTATTGTGACATTAAAATATGAAAGTTATTTTAATATCAAGATCATTTTAGTAGCATTAAGACCCTATATGATTCAGCTAGATTATTACATGTGAATAATTAGAATTCATATGCATTTACAAGAATCTATTGGATTTTCCCCAAGTCAATGCCTTGAAAACTTTTTGCAAAAAGTTCCATAGTATTTTGACCTTCAGACTAATTACTTTGCCTTCTTTTCTTATAGTTCCCATACACTTAAGGAAAAAAGAATTCCAACCATTTGGGGAGAGGTATTATATTGTTATTTTATTTTCATAAAATCATACAATGTCAGAGCTGGGAGGAATATCTTGGGGATGTTCTTATACAACATCTCATATATACAGGAATACCTTTCACAATGTCTCTGAATGAGGCCAGCCAGCCTCATGTTGAAAACTTCTAGTGACATGAAACTCACTCTTTCACCAAGCTGCCTATTTTGATACTGCTTGTTCTCAATGTTGGGAAATTCTACTATTGAGACAAATTTTGCCTCTCAACCTTTATCCTCTCTCTGGAGCAACAAAGAACAAGCCTATTACCTTTTCTGAGTTATTCACCTTTAGATAATTGAAGACTGATATCTACTGTCTTACAACACATTCCTACTATCCTGAGAGTACTACATGGATTTAAATGCAATATATGTAAAATACAACTGAAATTAAGTGAAATAAAATAAAAGAGTTTTGAAAATTCCTGAGTACCTCTTGAGGTAACTGGGTATTTCCTATGGTCCCTTATCTGTAGTTCCTTGTGGATTCTGATCTGAATTAAGAATCAGTGAACTAAGATCTCAAATTAAAATTCAACATTGAATCCCTACTAAGGTTGTTCTAGGCTTAGTAACATAGCTCTACTATGTGACTACAATTCCTCCCAATTAATTGTTGTGCTAATAGCATGAAATATTAGTTTGTAAACCCCTTGAGGGCAGGAACTATGAAATGTTTCATCATTTTTTTTCTTAAGAAATTGGGGTTAAGTAACTTGCTCAAGGTTACACGGCCAGTTATTTTGTGTGGGTGCCAAGTATCTGAGGCCAGAACCAATTCCGGGTCTCCCCACACCAGGGCTGGTGCTCTTACTCACTGCACCACCTGACCGCCCCATTGTTTCATCTTCTTGTCCCCAATACTTGGCATGGTGTTATTTAATAAATAGCAATAAGGCATTCAATAAAAATTTGTTTATCTGACACCTTCAACTACTCTTCCTAATGGTAGCGTCTCCACTCCTCTTAATATTCTGATTGTTCCCTTCTGGATGCATTTCTGAATTCTATTCAACACTTCTTACACTGTGGGTCAAGAATGGAAAAAGTTTAAGAAGCCCTGGACTCCATACCCTCTCTCCCCAGAATTGCTGACAACAGTATGCCAGATATCACTTTATCTAGTCAGAATAGAGTGATAATATAATTTCTTTAGGCATGTTATCAGATGACACTTCTGCAAATCTGATGTAAGGCCATGATTCTTTCAAAGTTCTATTTAATGTCTGCATCTTTAATGTTAAAAGAGTTGTAAAAATCTCTCCAGTAACTTTTCATATCTTCAAAAGCATTATGTATTGAATCAATGAAACAACATTTGGAGATGGGAAGACAGGAAACATATACACACCCACATAACTTTACCTCCCCAGGGTTAGTTCTAAAATACTTTAGCAATAGAATATACTTACTTTTATCAGGAAAACATGCTTCTGGAATGATTTTTTTTACTTAAAAAAAGATTATAGGATTCAGAAAAAAATACTTTTATTTGTCCATTGTTCTTTGTAAGTAACAGTATTTAATATGTTTGAAAGCTTAACAAGATGGAATGTTCTTCTTCTCAAAGATATTATTTTATGAGAGAGGATAATGTTAGTATCTGTAAATATAAGAAAGCTGTCCTAGGATGGCATGGCAGATAGAATAGTGAACTTGGAGGAAGGAAGATTTGGGTTCAAATCCCACTTAAGTCTCTTAAGAGTTGTTTGACCCTGTATAAATCATCTTACATCTCTAAACCTTAGTTTTCACATCCAAAAAAGAAAAAAAGGCAAAACCAAAACAAAACAAAACAAAAAATCATGAGGGCATTGAACTCTATGATGCCCAAAGTTCTTTCAGACTCTAAACAAATGATCTACGATATTATTCTGTTTTTAAGTTTCACTTTCTCCTTTTAGGGTAGGAATTAATTAGGATGATAAAACTGTTCAGAGGAGAGATAATGCTGAGAGATAAAGTGTCTTTATTTTCATTAATTTTTTCTGCAGTGTCACGATTGCTATTTTCACATATATAGCGTCCTAATGCAAGCTACTACTTTGAGATGGCTGACCAATCAGAAGATAGATACATTGAATCAGAACCCTCTTGATCCCAGAATTTGAGAACTGGAAGATACTTCAATAGGCCTCTAATCCCACCAACATTCCAAAGAGATCCTCACTGTCAAAGACCCAATATGTGCTCATCCAGCCTCCTTAATGAGACTTTTCAACAAATTAGGCCAGAAATAGAAATCCCCCTGTTCATTTAATAGAGAAGTCATACTTATCTAATTCATCGTCAATCATCAGCAAGGTTCATAGCTTTACCTGACGAAGAAGCTCTAAGAATTTTGACTCTGACTTATTTTTAGCCTTAATGACATAAATAAATCAATATGTCTGATCAAATGCATTTCCTTTTCAAATTCATTAATTAATTCAGCCAATATTTATTCCATTGTGCTATAGGATATGGCAGAATACAACGAATTAGGCATAGATACAAACATCCATACAGTGTGAAATCATCAGTAAGAAATGAAATATATAATTTAAAGAAGATATAGGTGATTTCCTGCTGATAAATCAGCACAAACATTATAAAAAAGACTGCATGTGACTTGGATATTGTGCAACATGGATATTGGTCATATGGTGGAACCTATGAAATGGGAGACATTCTAAAATAGAAGAACAAATGTGAGTCAAGGCAGGAGCAAACTACTGAGAAACCAAGACGCCTAGTTTTACTATAGCCTTTACAATTTTATCACCCAACTAAATAGGAATAAATTACTGAAATAATGAGAGAAAATAGGTAATGAAGACTTCAACTATGACAGTGACATAAGGCTGGAGGGAAGGTATAGGCATTAGCAGTAGTGTGGAGGAAGTTATGCTAGTGAAGACTACAAAGCTGCGAACTTATATGTCCAGGATTCAGTAATTGTTCTTCTACAGAGTATTGGTCAAAGGTATTCAATTTGAAAAATTGGAAGATAGAAAAAGGAACAAGTATCTATTTATTTTATTGCTTTTTGGAGGGGGGAAGGTAGGGAAATTGAGGTTGTGACTTGATCAAGGTCACATGGCTAGTTTTTGTGTTAATTATCTGAGGCCAGATTTGTACTCAGGTCCTCCTGATGCCAGGGCCAGTGTTCTATTCACTGTGACACCTAGCCGCCCCAGAACAAGCATTTATTAAGCACCTACTATATTCCAGGCACTGTACTAAACACTTTATAAATAATCTCATTGAAAACTCACATCAACCCTGAGAATAAGACTGTAGGTTTAAGACTGGAAGGGACATTAGATGGCATCTAGCGCAATTTCTAATTTTAAAGTTAAGCAAACTGAGGTCCAGTGAGGATTAATTACTTGCCCAAAATCATTAGCTTTAATATAGAGGAGGTAGAATTCAAGTTCATGTCATCAGATACTAAATCTAGGGTTTTTTTCCCCATTATATCACTCTACAAGAACACAGTATACAATGTAGTACCCTGCATAGATTTTTGTTTCTTTTTTGTCCAGTTGTGTCTGATTCTTTGTGACCTGATTTGGGTCACATACCACTGGAGTGGTTTGCTCTTCCCTTCTTCAGCTCATTTTATATTTGGGGAAACTGAAACAAGCAGACTTAAGTGACTTACTCAGGATCACACATCTTGTAAGAATCTGAGGCCAGATTTGAACTTAGGTCTTTCTGACTCCAGGCCTGACATTCTCTATCATGCCACCTAGATGTCTCCTGCACATTGTAGATGATTATTAAATTTTATTAACTGTTTGTTGAATGAATCAATGCTTATAATACTACATAAAGCCAACCTGCATCCTTTCCAATATATGTCTCTAGTCTTCATTATGAATCTGAAATTCAATAAGAAAATCTATATTTACAATGTGAACAGAACAGAACCTGATTTTGATTTTTTTTCTCATTTAATATCATTAGCCAGAAGGAAAAGGTCATATATAAATGACAGATATCTTTATGCTGGTAATTAATCTACTACAGTTACATGAAAAACAGCAATAATTTTCATTTTGGAAATCAGTGGGGACTGAAAGCCAGTATACAGAAGGGCTGCTTTGTGAACTGATGTCCTACAATCAGCAGCCTTTTTATGTTTTTAGAAGTAATTATTGAAATAGAAATAACTGATTGACATATGCCAAGTCTTCTCTGGGTATTGACTATTTGTATACTTGTTACTTCTGAAAGTCAGAGCACAATGGAGCAGTTCAAGTTTCCTGAGTTTTTTGGACATTTGCAATGAAAATATTTCTTTTCTAATGAATAAAAAAAATTATGAAATAGATAAGGATAAACTGTGTTTTATAACCCTGTGCCTTTATAATGGTACCCTATATTTACTTTTTTTTTTACCAGCTATGTAAGAAAAGGCAATAAAGTCCTTATGACAATATCAATTATGCACATTCTGAAAAAGAGTAGTATGAAGAGATAACATAAAGGAAAACTACTTTGTTAGTGGATAATTCCAAATATAAGTGGTTTTTCCCAATCTAATCATGTCTCCTTCTGTTATGCCAATACAACCTCACACATAAACTTATAAATCAATCTGAAATTCGGCAAAGAAATGTACTTCAAATCAAACCAGTTACTGAAATTGGATTTCAAAGGGCTTGATAAGCAGAAAAAAACGTTCTAGATCTAAAATCTCTAGCACTTTTATAGTATATACATATTTATACACACACAGTCTAGAAACATCAACCACTTTCTCTTATTTTATGTCAGGAACAATTTAATAGGATTCCTCTGGGAATATATTTACCCAGCACTATTGCTAATGTTCATCTGAATTTATGACCAGCTTGCACTACAAGTCAAATTATTTTCATTGGTTAAATAGACTTTATTTAAGGCACTTGTATCTGACAAATATTTCAAGAAGCATAGCCACTTGATTCTTGAAGATGTTCTAACAATAATAATACCTGACAATTTCTGGCATAGGATGAGATTGCACATAACTCTTTTTTTTTGTTTATTAAGCTTATAAAAAAGACTTTTATAGTTTACAAAGCTTTTATATTTATTTCACTTATTCCTCAAAAGAATATGGGTATAGGTAGGGCTTATTTTCTCAATCTCAGGAATCAGAAGCTGAGAAAGGTTAAGCAGTTTGTACTAAGTCACACAGTGACTTGGTGCCATGGCTTGGAATGGAACCCAAGGGTCTTGATTTCTAGGCAAAGGCCTTTCTACTATGCTCCATCAAAAAAGGTGGGGAGGTGAGGTTTTGTAACTGAGACAAAGTTTTACAGTCAAATACCCAACATCTGTCCTTTTACTACAAAGATCTCCGGTTAGGTTCTCTCCAATCTAAGAGCATAACATTTGCATTTTTATTACGTATGCAATGTGGATTTTCACATTCTGATCTAGATATTTTTCTTTAAGTAAGTTCTTAAAAAAATGCAGAACTTTGGAAATCCATCTAGCCCAGGGAGGTAGCTTGATGGCACAGTGAATAGAATGCTGGCCCTGGAGTCTGGATGACGTGGGTTCAAAATTAGCTTCAGACATTTGGTAGCTTTGAAATTCTGAACAACTCACTTAACCTCTATTTGCCGTAGTTTCCTCATCTATAAAGTTAGGATAATAGCTCTTTTCTCCCAGGGTTGTTGTAAGGATCAAATGAGATAACATTGTTAAATGTTATAATAAAAACGTAGCACAGTTTAATAAATGCCCTGTTGTCTTCCTTTCCAGCCACAGGATAAGAACATTTTTAAGGGAGGTCTGAATGTCTTATTTCATTATAGAATCATAGAGTAAGAGACATGAAGGGATCTCTAAGATTTTATAAAGATTGCCCAGAACAAGTTGATTTTTCAAGGAAATAACAGCTCATTCCAGCGTGAACAATCCCCCCCTCCAAATCCCAGTGGAACATACCCATAGGTTGCTATTTTATCTTTGAAAACAGACACACACATAATTTATAACATTTGGCTCACCAGGATGGCATCATTTATCATTATATTTTTCTCTCAGACCAGATGTTCCTTGTTTTAAGGAATAAGTACTCCATCCCTTTGAAAACATACTTTGTCCCAAAAGCCCAAGGACTTTCTTTTGATCAGCAAATTACTTTTGCTTTCCCAAAGACAGGTAAGAAAACTGCCTTTTAAAATTCTGATTTAGAAAGACTAGACAGAAATAGCAAAATTCAAGAATTTGAGAAAGATACCTCCCTTATTCTGCATCTAATGATGCCATTTAATAGGCATTTCATTCACTCAGAGGGGAAAGAAGTGTATATAAATAAAGATAGAGTGACTGATGAATATCCATGAGTGCAGCTTCTGATTTCAACTGAGCTGTGCCAACCCCTGTATCATGACCTTATTTGACCCACTCAAGATTGGTGTATTTGGAAGAGTCCCAAGTCCTCTTTGTCTAACTCAGTATAAAATAGCATTAAACCCTAGCTAATGATTGGGACCATTTCCTGGGTCAGGAAGCCCACTTTATGGAAGCACTGAAGTATGCAGGCTTACTTACTACCTTGGGCCAAACAAAGATAGGAAACCCAGCAAGACAGATACACATGTATGTCTCCTTGTACTCACTCTGTAGGAGGGATTACAACTAAGTAGTTAGTATGGATCATCAAATAAATCCTGTGATTGGGTATGTTTCGTGTGAGGTCTTATCTATATTCTTTTAAAACCTAAACTTGGCCATCCCAATATCTGTTTGTAATATATCTACACAATATACTGACCTGCTAAAGGCAAAAGGGGGAAAAGGCAATAAGGGATAAAATAATATCTATGTTTCCATTCTGTATTGTCTCATGGTCATTATGTAATTAAGACTTATTCTGTACCCAACAAACAAGCTAAGGAACTACAAATCTGGCTTTTCTCAGATTGCTCTAGGTCTGAAAGGTGTGGTATGAAAGAAAGAATACTTGCATGATAGTCAAGATACTATAGTACTAGTACTAGTAGTTTGACTAGCACTAATTGGCATTCTCTCTGAGCCTCAGTTTATCCATCTAAGTTAATAATACTTATCTTACCAAACAGGTTTCTTGTGAAGATCCAGAGGGGGAATGAATGTTAGTTAGCCTTGATGAAGTGAGAAGAGCATCTAATCAATCTCCAACCAGAAAATGGCAGTTTAAATCACAGTTCTTTGACATACTAAATGGGTCGTCTTGGAGAAGTCCAGTGTCCTCTCTTTAGTGCTATCTGAAAAACTGAGAGCTCTGAAGCAAGCATCTTTTTATGACCACGATGTGCCATGTAAAAGTTCTATTGTTATAATAACAAGTGTTCTTTTCCCTTGCTACACACATAACTTAACTGTACCTTGTGGACATTCTGCACCTAAGGATTAAACATGATATTGCAGTGAGTGTGGTTTATGAACAGCTCACAAGAGAGAACACTATAGAAGCAAGCCACTCAGAAACTTTGAGTTCCCTCAATAAAAGGGAAAAGGTGCAAAGTGACAGAGGCAGAGATGATTACAGGGACTATAGAAAAAGGGCTGGGCCACATTCACCACCTTTTCTCCTTTCCATCTTGCTCAAATGTTTTATTTTATTATTATTACTTTATTTTTGGAGGGGGGAAGGCAGGGTATTTAGGGTTAAGTGACTTGCCCAAGGTCACAAGGCTGATTTTTAAATGTCTGAGGTCAAATTTGAACTCAGGTCCTCCTGTCTTGAGGGCCAGTGCTATAGTCACTGTGCCACCTAGCCACCCCCTCTCAATTGATATGACCAAAAGAAGCACATAAGCTATACTGTGAGAAAAGGAAATGAAACCAGTCAAGAGACTAGTTTTGATGGTATGTTTTCTTTAATACCATGTTCTTGAGATAAATGACTTCAAGTACAGTAAATGTAAGCCTAAAAGTTTTCAGATATGACTATGTATAGAGCTAGCACAGCAGATAGAATGCTAGACCTGGAGTCAGGAAGACCTGGATTCTAATTTGGTCTTAGACACCTAGTAGCTGTGTGACCCTGGGCAAGTCACTTAATCCTGTTTGCTTCATTTTCATCATCTGTAAAATAAGCTAGAGAAGGAAATGGCAAACCACTCTAGTATCTCTGCCAAGAAAACTCTAAATGGGGTAACAAAGAGTTGAACATGAGTGAAAAACAACAGAGTTGAAAGGTAAAATATCTGGTATTCCATAAATCCTATTTGATAAGTTTCACATTTTTACTACTCAATTGACAGTACTCTGGTTAAGGAGTTTGGAGGAATGGTTTCATTTGAACACAATTATATACTTAATGAGATTATAAACTACATTTTGTGGGTACTGTGGGAGAGTGGAGTTTAGCTTAAATACTGCTAAACACACTTGTTCTGCATTATTAAATGTTCTTGTTCTCCTCCTCCTTTTTCTCTTCTTCCTCATCATCACCATCACAGCTGCTCACAGATGTCTGACCAACCACTCCTAATTTCCTACTATCTTACCTTGACTTAGGAAAGTAATTCCTCAGCTCAGCCCAATGCTGCCCAAATCAGCTCAGCCCTGGCGAAACATTATGAGACACAAACAAGAATATAATTACCTGGGAACATCTGGAGCCTTCGCCCTTAATGTTAACAATAAGGTTTAGTGGTAGAGCTTTCTCCATGTGGCAACCACTAGCCCATGATGCTATACAATGAGGGGAAATTCCTGCATCACCTATACCAATTCCTGTGACTGGTGCCCTCTTTTCCAAGTGCCTGGGCTTAACCAACTAGGGGATGATTCATCCCTCCTTTAAGTACCACTGCACCTGTGGTTAGACTAACCTACATACAGTTGGTTTCCACTCCCCTCCTTCCACTGAATTTTTTCTCAAAAATCAAAGTAGTACTGCATCCAAATCTTCCTTCATCAGCCAAGAACAATTTCTCCAACTTATGAACATCCTTCAAAAAACTTCCTTGTGTGAAATCTGTGAACAATTCCAGCCAAGAAATAGCAACAACTCACAATTGTCCTAATCTAACACTCTTACTGGACGACAAAAAGTATCTCAAGAAGGGGTTGTTGTACCACATAGGATTATAGCCAGGAAGTGAAAGCCTGTGATTTTGTCCAACTTAGAATTCTGCCTATGGCAGATCTCAGATGGGGACTTGCCCATTGTCAGTGGCCAGATTTGAATAAAGACCTTCCTGATTCTAAAGCCCAGATTCTGCTCCATTCTCCTGCTTTTCTGTATATTCAGTAAACATTTAAATATAAATAATCCTAATATCATTGCTCTATGACTCCCTTAATAGTCTAGCTTTTTTTTAAAATCCTAGGAAAGTGAATTTTTAGAGGCTGAACAGGGTGACTGTTCTTCACAAGGCTGACATAGTATTATATGGTTATCCCAATGCTGTATTCACTTTACTTAATAAAACTGGGCTACTGCAGTAATGTCTAACAATGACGCAACAAGTAACGCCATTTTTAGCTTTCCATACCATTGCTTCTCATTTTGCTTTTATTAATCCAATGAGCATTTTTCTGTGATTAGGCTATGTGCTGCAGTGAATTAAGCATCATGGGAAGGGAAAGGGCAAAGTGGACAAATATTTTATTCTTCTTTCTGAGGGCATTAAAATAATCAGGAAGACAAAACTGATACAGCAACATCTATGCCAGCTAATAGCGTCGCATATAGAAATAACAATATGCAGTAGTTGGACTAGGTGACTTCTAACTTAGAATTTAATTTCTATAACAAATTCTAGCATAAGAATTAAACATGGTACATATTACACACTAGTAAATAACTCCTAAATCAAAAGATTCAAACTTTTGGGTTAAGAACTCACCATCTGACAAAAATTTCTTAGAAAATTGAGAAGCAGTTTGGCAGAAACTAGGCATAGACTAACATCTCACAGTGTAGACCAAGATAAAGTCAAGAGTTGATGATTTAGACCTAAATGGTAACATCATAAATGAATTAGGGGACCATGGGAAAATGTAGCTATCAGATCTATGGGTAAGGGAAGAGTTTATAACAACAAAAAAAAGATAGCACCACAGGAAGTAAAATAGATCATTTTAATTACATGAAATTAAAAAGCTTTTCCACAAATATAACTGTGGTCAAAGTTAGAAAGTAAATTAAAAAGTGAGAAAAAGTTTATAGCAAATATATCTGAAAAGGTTAATTTCTCGAATAAATAGGGAAGTGAGACAAATTTATCAAAATAAGAGCCATTCTCCAGTTGATAAATGCTAAAAGGATATGAATAGGCAGTTTTCAGAGAACTAAATCAAAGTTTTCAAAAATCACATTAAAAATGCTCTAAATGACTACTGATTAAAGACATGCAATTTAAAACAACTCTGAGATACCACCTCACACCTACCATATTGACTAACAGGACATAAAGGAAAATCACAAATGCTAGAGGGGACGTGGAAAAACTGAGACACTAATTCAGTGCTGGTGGAGTTGTGAAGTAGTCCAAATTCTGAACTACCCCAAAGGACTAGAAAACTGTGCATACTCTTAAACTTAGCAATACCAGTATTAGCACCCCAAATAGATCAAAGAAAAGGAAAAGGATGCACTTGTACAAAGATATTTAAAGCAGCTCTTTTTGTAGTTGTAAAGAATTGAGGGATTGCCTATCAACTGAGGGATAGATGAACAATCTGTGTCAAATGATTGTGATGGAATACTATTGTTTTATAATAAATGACAACGAGAATAGTTTCAAAAGAGCCTGGGCAGACTTGTATGAATTTATGCAAAGTGAAGTAAGTAGAAGGACAACATTGTACACATTTTCAACATTGTTTATAGTATCAACTGTGAAAGACCTGTGAAAGACCTACTCTGACAAAGACAATGATGTAAGACATATCAAAAGGACCCTTGATGAAAAACCTCTAATCACCTTGAGGGAGAACTGATGAACTCTGAATGCGGATTGGAGTATTCTTTTTTTTTTTTTACTTTTTTTTCTTGTGTGTGTGTTGCAGGGGGAGGGGGTTGCCTGTGTTTTCTTTTGTTTGATTTTTGCTTTTTGGAGGCCAATTGGGGTTAAATGACTGGCCCAAGGTCACATGGCTAGTCAGTGTGTCAACTGTCTGAGGCTAGATTTGAACTCAGGTCCTCCTGACTCCAGGGCTGGTGCTCTATTCACTGCACCACCTAGCTGCCCCATGTGGTTTTTTTTTTGTAATGTGGCTAATTATGGATATATGTTTTGCATGACTTCATATCTAAAATTGATATCAAATTGCTTTACTTCTCAAAGGAAGGGGGTGGGGCCAGTGGGAAAGAGAATTTGGAACTCAAAATTAAAAAAAAATTATTGTTAAATATATCATATATAATTGAGAAATACTTAACAAAATAAATAAAAGTATATCTATGTATACTATATATATACTATATATATTTTTTAAGAACAAGACATGTCAATTCACGAAAATCAAAATTTCCCCATGACTGATTTGGTTTAATGATAAAAATGACATAGGTTAACAAGAATTTCATACTTTAAGTGTAAGAAAATGTGCAATATGCTCTCTCATTAGACCTACCTTCTCCACTAATTTCTCTCCACCATTTTGAGTGTGCAATGACCATTACTACTCCAAAATTCAATATAAGAAAGAAGATATCCTAGTTTTTGTTCTATTGGGATGTTCATAGACATTGTCAAATCTCTGTTTACTAAGTTTCTAAAGGATAAGAGAATTCTGAGTTTGTTGACATCAGTGCTTCCCCCACCCCATTCCAATTTCTGTAACTCAATAAAGATAATAGAAAGTTCCACTAGTCCATCAACAATAGAGATTTTTAACCTGAAGCAGATAGTATTGATACTACTTGGAGGTGCATAAACATGTGGAAGGCTATCCATAGAGCTCCACTTGCAATCTGAATGAGAAAAGCAACATCTTCTTTCATCTTCTTCTGTTTTCCCACCTCAAAACCTTAATTCATTTCTTAATTCCCAACTTGGACTTTCTCATTTTTTCTTCTATCTTCCTTGTGACATCTAGCTTGGCCTCAGGTTTCGTTCCTCCTATCTTGTTTTCAAAACCCTTCTGGAGATTCTATTTTCATCTCTGCTTTTCTGCTGTCTAAACCACTGAAGCCATGACCTTTCTAGCAATTGTAGCAACAGTATCAGCTTGTTCTCTGATTGAAAAATCTAAACTGAACCTGATCCAACACATAATTATTATGAATGTGCAGTGCTGGGGTCTGCACAGGCAGCAAACAGATAATTGGATTTCAGATGACTTTTGTGAAAATATGCACACTTTTACCTGAGCTAACAATAGCCTCTCATTCCTACACTCCAAAAAAGAAAAAAAAATAAAAGAAACAAAGAAAAATAACCAGATACTGAAGCCTTCGAACTCAATAAGAGGCTAGTCAAATACTGTAAGCAACAGATTTCCTATGATGTTGCCATTGTAGGTCAAATTGGGTAAAACCATGGCATATGGGTCAAAGTCATAGGGAGATAGATTTGTAGTTCAATAATGAAGATTTTAAAAATGAGTAGGGCTAAAAAATAGGAGGTATTTGAAAGTTAGAAGAGAGGTAGCATCCTTTCAAATGTCTCAGTAGAAGTCAGAATAGATGATAGATAGATAAATAGATGGATAAGAAGGTAGATACAGATATTTTATAAATGTGAAAGATTATATGGGTCATCTGATCCAATGCTCCTACCTGATAATTGCATCGTTGTGTGCAAACCCATGTGTGTGTGCAGGTACACACGTGTGTAGAGAAAGCTATATAGAGGTATATTATTATCAATATACATGCATGTGCATGTATACATGTGTATGTGGAGATATCTGTTACCTATTTTCACATAAATACACACACTGACCAGATAGAAGTATTGGATCATATGATGCATATGGACTTTTACATGTATCATGTTTGTGACTCTTTACCATGTCTGGTTATGTTTCTATACTTTGCTAACTCAATTTCATTCTATAACTAAAGACAATGTTTGTCAAAAAGTCACCAATATTTATGAAACATGCTTCCCTCTTCTCAGAAGAGGTGAGGACTATGGTTGTAGACTGTTGTACATGTTGTTGGACCCTTTACTTTTGTCGGTTGCTTTCAACTAATTATTTTTCTTCTTTACAAGGAAGAGTTTCTTGCAAGAGGGAATTATAATTTCAGTGTCAAGGTAAAAAAATAAAGCATCCTCTTTTAATTGTTAGAAAAAATAGGGATCCTTGAAGGGGGAGGTAGGGTAAGTAATAGGAAGGTAAGGTAGTGGGCAGAAGTAAAGTAGAGGAGTCAGAAGGGATAAGAAATAAGAGATATACACAAACATAAAAACAAAGATTAGAAAGAGAATCTGTTAGGAAAAGTTTATGTTTATGTATGAATGTATATGTATATATGAGTATCTGTCTATATCGATATATACATATACATATATATCCATGCTCAATTGCAACTGGGGGGGCAGAAGGGGGAAAAAGAACAAAGTAAAAAGTGCACAGCAGAAAACAAAAGAAAACCTACAAGCAAAAATAAGATGGACAGCTCTCAACACAAGGCACAGTATTTAATATAGAGGCTTTCTTGAAATAGAAATGTATTGCTATATATTTTGAATTCTGTCTTACATTCTGTGTGCATGATTTATTTACTTTTCTTATTCTGTATTTGTTTATAATATTTTTTTCTTTTCTTATTATGAATTTCAGTTCTAGTATTTAAATCTAAAATTTTAAAAAAGGAAAAAGAAAATTAGATGGTAGAACAACCAAGCTGAAACTTTAATGCATTTTACATTGTTGTTGAGGTTATATTTATGTGTGTGTGTGAGTGTGTGAGTATGTGTGTGTGTGTGTGTATAAATTTGAATTAGTAATTCAATCCTATAATCTAGCATAGCCAGCCCATATCTCTCAGAAAGAAATATGCTGAAGCCATTTAGGGATGAGCACAACCCATTCTAATCTCTGACATTTTAAATGAAGGAGGAATAAAGCAACACCACAGGAAGAAGACAAAGGAGGGGACTATCGAGGTACTCATCAATCCATTATGATCTAAGAAAGGAAAATTAAAAGGTTACTTGGTTTTAATGGACTGACCAGAGAAACTTGCCAAAAACAGTAATATTATAGAAAAGAATCGTAGAGCTAGAAGGTTATTTAACTATTACCAAATCAGTCTGGCTTGGGAACATCAGTGAGGGGTGCTCACTTATGAAATAAAAGCCTGACTCTCTGTGACAATGCAAGAAAACCACAATTAAAGACCCTGAAGTGAATAGTGAATGACTATCTAGGGATTATATATATACCATGTGTACCCAGCATGCAAAAGATTATGGGTCAAAATGTGGGAATTGCCACACTTGCTTCTATATTGCCCACAATTCCAGGGCATTGTGGGATAGTGAATCTTATCTTACAAGTAGTGTAAATAACAAGAATTCAAGCTCCTGGTGCTTGAGTTTGGCAAGACAATCATGCTTATTGTTTACAACAACTTTAGGGGACTTTTGTCATGTGGACTGTCTGTCCTGGTAGACTTTGGGGTAAATTTCTCAGTGTTCAAACTTTAATATAAACTATCCACCATATTTGGATATGTAGAATACATGAAGAACAAAGTGGCAAATGATTCCAAAAAATAATAATTTCTTGACAAAAAAGGAAGTACTTTTCTCTTTATTTTCAGGACTGATTGCTTGAGGAAATAATAAAAAAAACAAACAACTAAAAGTGAGTATTTTTTATAAAACAGATTTTAGACTAACATTCTAGTGATCCAATTTCTTCTTCATTTCCTTTCTTTAATACCGCTTGCAGTCGGGGCAGCCAGGTGGCTCAGCAAGTAAGAGCACGGGCCCAATGTGTAAGGATGTCCT
Source organism: Petaurus breviceps papuanus (assembly GCF_028583685.1). Lineage (NCBI taxonomy): Eukaryota > Metazoa > Chordata > Mammalia > Diprotodontia > Petauridae > Petaurus > Petaurus breviceps. The sequence continues at coordinate 20,317,605 of NW_027185698.1, read as the reverse complement.
GGGGATCAAATCTGGGCTCCCATACTTAGCACCACACCTAGAAATAACTGGCAGTGTAACCTTGAGCAAGTTACTTAACCCAGATTGCTTAAAAAAAATACTACTTGCAGTTTTAGAAGAAAATGTGAGGGGGCAAAAATAATCTAAACTATTTATGAAAATAATAGTCTATAAGTCTCTAAAGATATAATTTAAATTCTTGAGGACAGAGACGGTTTCTTTTCTTTTGTCTTTGTCTCCCCAGTTCCTCATTCATAGAAGGTATTTAATAAATGCTAGAGGGATTAGATTGGATTGAGTGATAATACTGAAAATTACTTCTTGTTCAGTCATTTTTTTTCAGGTATGTCATACTCTTCATGACCCTATTTGGGGTTTTCTTGGCAAAGATACTGTAGTGGCTTACTATTTCTTTCTCCAGCTCATTTTAAAGATGAGAAAACTGAGGCAAAGAGGGTTAAGTCTTTTGCTCAGGGTCACTCAGCTTTTAAGTGCCAAGCCAAATTTGGACTCAAGAAGATGAGTCTGACTCCAGGCCTTACACTTTATCCATTGTGTCACCTATCTGCCCCAAAATTACTTTAGGTACCCCTTTACATTACAACAACACCTAAAGCAATTAATAAAAAAATATAATCAAGAGTTACTGTCATTTATGCTTAAACTTATTAAATACCTACATTTAGAAATACTTCAACAACAAGGCTATGTTTCATGTGTATATCATCACTGATTACAATTCATGGACCATACTCTGGTCCAAAATTGCTTTTTCAGAGTCTATTAGTAGGTGCAAGATTATTATGAGTAGAATAAATGCATGGAATTCATCTTCTGAAGCTGAGATGAATTAAAGGACTGGGTTGAATCTACCATTCAGTGGAGTTATTTAGTGTTGCAAAAACAAGAGATTGTTTATATGAACCCAGAAGGCATGGCCAGGAAGAAGTAAGTTTTCAGTATAGACATCTCGGAAAGAGAACGTATCAGAGACTTAACCAAAAGGATATGCCAAATTAGTGGAAAAAAAAAAAAAAACAACCACCCAAAATAAAATATCTCTTGGGTATAAATTTCTCACAAAATATGGACTGAGTGTTCAGGAAAGTGATTGGAACTGGAGCTGTGTTTTCACTGCTATAGGGAACTCTATATGAAGGATAGTCCCTCTACAAATGCATATTAATACCTTCTCTGTCATTAAAGTCTTAAAAGACTTGCCATAGGCCCTGAGAGGTGAAGTTACTTCACCAAAGTCACAGAGCCAGGATGTTTCAAAAGAGAAACCTGAGTCCATGTATTCCTGGTTCTCGTGGTTCTATCCACCATATTATGTCATATTGCTTCTCAGCATTATTGAGCAAAAAACATTTTTGACAGTGTTACCCAAATGGCAGAAGGACAATACCTTTAGGCAAGGGACAAGATGTTTCAGCACCTCTGGGTATCTTTGCAACAATATGTGCATTTTCCCGTGCAAAGATAAAATGTAAAAAACAAAAACAAAACAAAAATTCACCCTTACCACTAGCCTGAAGTCCTTGAAATAGAAGTCTGTGAATGTAGTTTTAATGCACACTAAGACAAACTGCTTCCTAAAAATCAGTACCTCATTTCTTTGAGCTAATAATTCAAGTTTTATTTGGAAAACTAGCAACTACAGCTATGATTATTGGATTGAATCTCAAAATAATTTACTAAAGTTATTCAACTTGCTATCCCATCTAAATATCAAAATGATATTGCACAAAATTTTGATGGTCAGAATGCTTTAATTAGAAGTCCTAAGAGTGCTAATGATTTCACCACAGAATTACCAAGTAGACATATCTATCATTTTTTTGTAATTTCTGCAATTATTTTTCTTTCTATTCTAGTTGAATGAATATCCCATTAATAGAATCACAATATTTCATGTTAATATCCTTAAAGACAAGTTAGGACATATTTGAGTTTGAATTCTGCAAGCATCTCAAATTCAAAATAATTGGAATCTATAAAATACAGTTTAAGATTTAAGAATTATATTGACCTCAAAACTACCACTTATGCCAACAATATTTCATTCTGAATGGAAATTCGGGTGCTAGACATTACCTACTTATTCAAAATATTTTTTTCTAAAAGGTAAATAAATGCAGAACAGATGTTAAAATTACAGATTACTATAACATGGTTATGTATGACAAATAGCCAAATGTCTCTTGTGCTACTCTTGTTAAAATTGTGGCATTTCTTAGACTAGAGGGTTCTGACACTGTGTTTATCTTTCCCCCAAAGCCAACTTTCCTGTCACACCCAGACTCCCACCACCTGGAGTAATGCATATGGCAGTTACTTTTGCATCAAGGGCATATCAATGAGAGCAGATGTTAAGCGAGCATACCCAAGACAGTAAAAACTGATTTTGTCATTTGTGATATTATTTCCAAAGTCAAAGAATTACTTTTGATTATTCTAGATACTTCAACACATACATTATTTTTCTTTTTTTCCTTCTATACTTTATCTTCAAAAAACTTCAAATGTAACTAGACTACTGAAAGTTCATTTTAATGCTATAAAATTTTGGACATCTAAGACAAATTTACATGTCCTATAAAGAAATAAGAATTCCAAAATGGAAGAAAGTTTCTTAAGTGAACAACTTGAAGACAGATTATTTATTTTCCATTTTACTCATTTTTCAATAGAAACACAAAAAATAGAGTTTTTTTTTTTTAAAGATCTAGGATAGGGGCGGCCAGGTAGCACAGCGAGTAAGAGCACCGGCTCCAATGTTGGGATCACCTGGGGATAGAATCCCGGCTCAGACACTTAGCACCTACCCAGAAACACCTGGCCATGTAACCTTGAGCAAGTTACTTAACCCCAATTGCTTAGGGGCAGCCAGGTGGCTCAGCGAGTAAGAACACCAGATCCAGTGTCGGGATCACCTGGGGATCAAATCCTGGCTTGGATACTTAGCACCACACCCAGAAATAACTGGCCATGTAAGCTTGAGCAAGTTATTTAACCCCAATTGCTTTAAAAAAAAATAAGATCTAGGATGAGCAGTGTCAGAGTTAGGCTATTCTTAGGCCTCCATAGAAAAACACTCATTATCAGTTGATTAGAGGTATAAAACACAAGGTCAAATGCCCCATGATGCGATTTGAAATGTAATTGAAAAATATTTAGCAAAATAAATAAAAATTTCAATAAAGCATAGGTAATATTATATTTTTAACTAAGTAAATATGAGGCCTGAATGGATTCTTATGTAGTTTGGTGGTTCCCATTTCTATTTGAGTTGGACACCACTACTGTAGGGGACATATCTTCTAATGTCAAATTTGATTGAATTATATCATGGAATGATCTAATCTATTGTCATTTTGCAAATGAATTGTCAGGTATTAGAATTCAAATATAGACACTATACCAATTATTTACTGCTAAAGAATAGGAATTTTTTATGATGATAAAAATATAGATAAAGACTGAAATCTACCTTCTGGGTAAATTTGAAAACGTAGGGCACATCTAAGTTGACCATTTAAAGTTAATAATAATTATGCTTTGATTATAATGCACTATAGCAAAAAAAAAACACCTTCAAAATAATGTATTTTCTTTCACAGCAAGAAATGCAGCATCCCTGTAATATCTCTAGCTAATTGTAGCTTGAGTATGTGAAACATACCAGATGGAATTTTGTGTACCCCTGTTGTGGACTCATACTGCTGGCATAATAATAATCCTGAGAAGGGTTATTGTCTTCATTGTGTTTTTTCACTATGGGGTATGATTAAGCTGTTTGAATTCTATTTATGCTGTTTCTTATTTAACCTCTATGGATAATACTGCAATTAATTCTATCCAAGACCAAAACTCCATGCATCTATTTAGTAAACACAGCAAATAGCTCATATAGGGAAGGGGAGTATAAGATATAACTGGGAATCATTTTATTATCTAGCATATTTGAAATTATTTTTTCTTTTATTTTAATAATCTGCTTGATAGAAAAATCTCTAAAAGCTACTGATATTGCAAAGTCATTTGCCTTGGTATACAGATCTTTAATTTGATTGACAAAAATGAAGTAATGTTCCCTCCCTTTCACTGTAGATCTTTAAGCAAATAGTGGTGTATATACTATAAGGGATTCTGCTTCATGTAAAAATTGACTGAGACTTTGGCACTCCATGATTAAGATTTGTGTGCTTTCACTTGGTGTCACACAGTATGATTTGCCACAAGCACCACATGGGATTCTTTGACTTCTCCCACCCTACTCAATTCCTTATGAGTTCTATCATGAAATGCTTGGGAGGTTCTTCCTATGGTATTATGACAATGTTACATCTGTTCAAGAGATCTTCAGGATGCCATCTATATTTTGTTAACTTGAACTGTCTCAATGTCAATATAATAATCAGAAGATTTCTATAAAAACAACCAAAACCACCTAAAATCATTTCTATCTTCAAAGAGTTATCCTACCATTTAAAAAATATTATGGTGTTTTTTTTTTCTAAGAAGCATTGAGTAATAAATAGCAGGCCTTCAGCAGTGTAGAATTCAAGTCTAGACTCTGAAAAATACTGCCTGTATGACCAGAATTAAGTCACTCATGTCCTCAATGACCCCAGGCAAGTTTCTAAGTCTATAAATTATGGAAAAGCAGTCAATCTTCATTGGTTGAACATGTTTCCACAATGAGAATTCTACAATACTGATGAATGAAATCACAGGTTCAGTCATAATAAAATAAAACCCTTTAAAATAAGATACTTTTTGCAGCACACTATATGTGGTGAATGGCCACCACTCAATCTCTGGGATCACTCAATCTTCTAGGCTATCTTTACACTGACATATCTGGGTTCACAGAGAAGAAGCACAACGTGACTATGACTTAAACTCTTTCAGATTCCTAAGAGTAACCTTGTTTTGTAGTAGTTGCTTGCCATTGTTGATCCTGAGCCACTACCAACATAGCCTTCTATTTATACAAAATCAATCATCATGACACAACTAGCTTCTAAACAAAAAAAAACCTAACTCTATGAGGCAAAAGCTAGAAAAGTTACATCACATCACAGTTACTCAGTGTAAATCTAATATATAAATAATCAATTACAATGCAGTCCATTCATAAACCTGGTCCTGTATTCCCACAAATGCACATACTATTGAAGTAGGAGAGTGGACACAGACAATGACCTAATAGGAGAATCCATGAGTGAGAAAAATCCATATTCTTGGAGGAACTCACAAATCTATTTTATAGCCATTGGTAACTTTGGTCCCTTCAGAAAAAAATCAATACTACATGAACTCACTTTTCTAATTCCTCCACCTTCTAGTTTTTACAGCTCGCCTATTGGGCAAATCCTCTCTTCTTTTGTTCCTGAGTTAATGAAGTAATAATGAGCTCTTTTAATTCACAATCATACTCAATAGTGTTCTGAGACAGTGTTTTACTATTTTAGTGACATGAAGTTCTCTTAAACCAGAGAGCTACAGAGTTTCTCAGGTCAATTCTTTGGGTAAGGCATATAAACCCAGGTAGCTCTTCACTCAAGAGAATTCTGCTTTGTCCAATCACCACATGAGCATTTTCCCACAACAAAACAGAGTTCATAGTTAAACTCTTCAGGTCAACTCTCTGGCCAATGCAAACCATTCCAATCAGGTCTTCCTCAATAGGATTCTGCTTGTCCCATCAGTATTAAATATCTTCTCACAGTAAAAGTCACAAAGAATATATTTCCTCTTCTGTCTCTCCTTTTGGAAACAGAGACATAAGTAGGAAGCAATTAGCCTCATCTCAAAGGCTTCTCTTCTGTCAATCTATAAACAGAACTCAAGGACGATAGTCCAAACTGCAGAAGAGTTCAGCTTTTTCAGTAAGTCTTTCACTAGTCAATCTGCAGGCTTCTGGTTGAATAGCTAAAATGTTTCTATCCTAGTGGCTTCTTAATTCAGCCTCTTTACTACTTTCAATGGCTCAAAACAGTCTCTTGGTGGTAATTCATGAGGTGAAACTCATGAAATTATTTTTTCTGTTAGTTGCACAAGCAACAGTCCTTAATGTTCCCATAGCCTCCGAACAGTGTTTGATTGACACTGTCAGTTTTAACCTCTCAAATACAGAACTATTCACTTGCACATGTGCTGAGGCACCATAATACCCTGTAGCCTCAGTCATTTTTCTTCCCTCTAAAAAGGTCTTCTAGGTATCTGAATTTGTGGAGCAATTCTATATCTGGTCCCCTGACAGTCTGTGTCTCTCCTCACATTCTGAGAAACTATATTTCTTTACTCTTTGATTTTATCAGTTTTTCATATGAATAAAATTCTTTTTTTCTTCCCCGTTCAGAAACCAAACTATTCAAACAGGAAATGTTTTATATCCTTTGAAAGCTGATTTCATACCTCTTTCTTTATATGAAATTTATTTTTCAACAAACAGTTCAGGAAAGGAAAAAGTTTCTTATAACCACACTATACTTACTGGTGTGTTTAGATCATCTTTTCTGTTAGGATGTGTTATTTGAGGCACAGACAATGTATTTTTTGAACCTATTATAATGTTCTATTAATAAAAGATGCTTAATAAAGGGCTGAATAGGGAATGCACCAAGAGTGAGTAATTATTCAATGTTTACCATGTACACTGTACTTTGCTAGGCACTTGGTAATGATATGCTACATAATACATTGCTTTTATTACCAATACAGTGCTATAGTATTATTTTTTCCATTTGTGGCATCAAGTACTTAGTTTCTATCCCCATCCTGTGGTTCACAGCTTGTGCCCATTTCTCTTATACTATATGTCCTATATGTCAAACAGCAGTTAGACCTCTACAAGCCTTTCCCCATAACTTTCTGGAGCCAACTAACTAATCAATAAACATTTATTCCATTTAATATGTCTAGGAAACAGTGCCAAGCACTAATGATTAAAAAAAGCCAAAACATGGTTTCTTTTCTCAAGGAACTCTCATTCTACTGGTGGAGATAACATGGAAATAACTATGTATAACAGTGGTGATAGTGGTTCTGCAGCATGTGATGGGATAGAGAATCCTCTTCCTAACCAGAGAACTACCCTGCCAACAATGTCAGTTTGGTCATCAAGGCTTGCACAGAATGATTCTTTCAGGCTTTCCAATGGGAAAATCTGGATCCCAACACACAGTGAACAGCAATTCCCCAAAACAAAAGGCAAAATAGGAGTAAAAATAATTAGAGACTCATTTTTTCCTCTTAGTGCCTAGTTACTTTCCAATAAAAGAAAGCCAGGAAGCAGATGGACATAAAACCCATTCTGGTTCTATGAAAATGGGCATCCTATTTGCAATAGACAAAAGAAATGAACATGTTCTGGACATGGACCATAGACTTGAGGTAAATTGAAATGAACAACCACAAGGTAATACTGACAAAAGAAAATTGGAGAACTGGACTAAGACCAAAAAGATCTTCATTGTTAGTGACTATAATGCAGGTGTTTATATCAAGGATATATATATATATATATATACACATATATATATATATAAAGAAGACTGCTTATTTTCAGTTCTAATATTTCAAGAACTAAAGGCATATTTAACAGAAGAACTTTTTTTTGAAGGGAGAAAAATAACAGAGGCCTAAATTTCTGCAAAATATTTTTTTTCTGAGAAAAAATAATTCATGTAAATTTCTAAATTTGAATTTTAAGAAATAAAACCTAACAGGGATTGTAAATGATTTAAGCTTAGTACAGACTTTAACATGCACTTCAGTCCTATATACTTCCTTAGGAAGACACTAATCCAGGCCAAACACTGTGATATGTTCTTGGAATACAAAGACAAAAGTGTTACAGTCCCAACCCTCATGAAACTTACATATGACTTGGGGGATAAAGCATGCATATAGATATGTAAATGCACAGTAACTTCATGGAGAAAGCACCAAATCTTGGAGCACTTTGGATATAGTTTGTTACTGGTAAGAATCAGGAAATGCTTCAAAGAAAAGAGGGTACTTGAGTTGAGCTTTAAAGGAAGATAAGTATTCACAGAAACAGAGACATGGAAAGACAATTGCATTCCAGGAACAAAGGATGATTAATGTGAAAGTCTCCAAAGACAACAATTAGAGTATCAAGTTCATGGGTCAAAGAATAATATACTTTGAATATAGGGTCATGCACATATGTGGGTATGTATCTGTGTGACACACACATACACAAACACACACACACACAAACACACATTTATATATATAATCATATATAAATGACATGGAGTAATGTGATCTAAAATCTTCTCATTAGCACTTCTATCCCCCCAAAAAAGAATCAGATAGGAGAAGGGATAAACTCAAACACATGAATGTGGGGTGCCAATTTTTGGATCTCAAATGGAAAACATAAAAATGAATTGTTTTAAAACATTTTTTCCAACTACTTGGAAGCTTCATCATCCCTAAAATATCCCTCTAGTTAACAAACCCATATGAAGTGGTACTCACAAAGTAAAATATAAAAATGAAATTCCTAAATAAAAATGACAAATAAGTGGGGGGGGGGTGTCATTCCTTAAATGGTCACCACAGGTTTGTTATTTTAAAATTACTTACAGAGTTTTATTTTTCCAGTATACTAACTAAATTATTTGCATTTCTATAACTAAAAAGACACAGTTAAATTATCAGCTTAATAAATACTATGAATTGAGCCTAAATTTGCAAATTATCTCTAGACTTGAGTAATTCATACCAAGACTTTTTTTCCATTAGCTGTAACTAATTGAAACCTGCACTATGAAATTGTGTTTACCTTAATTCCCTCTAGGAGAGTAGGAATACATAAACATGCCAAAGTTTGATCTCCATGTATGCTTATGTGGAGAAGGAGAGAGAGGATTGTTCTTTCACTAAACAGGTACTTCCTTAAGATTTGCAGCTCCTAGCTAAAGGAGGCATGACTAGAAACAAGATGATGGTGACATCAGAGAGCAGATCTCTACCCAACCTGGGAGCATGTGCCAAAGTGTGGGATATTCTACAAAGACAACTTGGACCAACATTCAGCTAAGGTAAAAGTTGAAAGAGAAAACTGAAAGGGGGGGAAGGGAGCGACAGCAACAAAAAAGATTACTCCTTTATATCCAACACTAAAAGATGACCTGTATTTCATAGCTCTTGTCAATTCATTTTCATTAAGAAATCATTATGTAGTAGTCAATGGGGATGACCCCTAAAAAAAAATTAGAAGCATTGTATTTCTAAGTATTTATCTACTACATCATAGGGTAGTAGAAAGAGTTGTCAATTTGCAATCAGGGAAGCTAAATTTGCATTTGACCTCTGCTATTTACTAAATGCCTAACCTTGAAGCAAGTTACTTCATCTTTGGTTTCCTCATTTTTTTTGACAGATCTTTCTTCAAAGTAAGTCAATGGGATGAAATATACAAACTCCTCTTTAACAACTTAAAATAGAATGAGCATTGTATGAAGCAAGGTTCTTTTATCTTTTTTGTTTTATGGATTTCTTTGCCCCCCCCCGAATATTTTTTAGATGCATAACATAAAATATACAGGATTACAAAGGAAATCAATTATACTATGTATGAATTATCAACTATTTAAAAACAATTTAAGATCTACTATAAGGGGATGAGTTCCCTGTGACAATCAATGTTTCAATTACCATTGTTATGGAAGTCATGGAGGTTTTTTGGTTAATTGCCATGATACTTATTTTGACAGTTATAGAATGTGATGGAATTAAAAAGTTCACTGAAAAGGGAAAGGTAAGATATAGGATTTTGTGGAAGGAAGATATTATGCCAAAACATACACAAGAATAGGATCCAAGTAGGCATATTCTTTTTTGAACTTTTAAACACTATAAAATGCGATTCAGAAAAGTCCCATTAAAAAATTCTCCACCACTTTTTAAAAAAATAATTTAAGAGAATGTTGTAAACAAATCAAAATGAAGTTTTAAATGAATAGTACTTGGCAGGGCTAATCAATGACAGCTGAGTGAATTCAGAAACTCATTGGAAACTAGAGACATTTAAACTGGACTGATTATGTGTCCCTTCAAGGAAGGGGAATAATACCACCTGGGACTGCAGAAGGAGGAGATGAAATACCTATATAATGAAAGTGTTCATTCTATTTACACATGCCAATTTCCTCAGTGCACTTCCCTTACATTTCCTGGAGATCCTTATATACCTATTTGGGCAATTTCCCAGCTGTATGCAATTCACTATAAAAACAGGTTTGCAAAGCAGTCACACTTTTCATTTGAGTACTTGCAACTCAAAGGGCTATGTAGAGTTGGAATATATGGATTTATTAAGTTGCAACTGCACTGATGTGTTCCTTCGGTGAATCCTAAATTGTATTCAGCACATGGCATAAAATTGTGCTAAGGCTGCTTTCCCCCTTTCATCTTCCCCTTTTCTTAGCTCCTATAGCACTCAGAGATTGTACCACAAAATTCAGTAATCAATTATATGCTATTATATAACACACACGTGTATATGTGTTTACATATGCACATACATACATATATTATATGTATACATATACAGGTATATACATGTATGTATATGCATGTATACACCATGTATATGTGTGTGTATACCTTCTTGATGCTGAGAGACAGAGAGAGAATATGAATCAAGACCTGAGTTCAAATTTCTCCTCACATACTAGCTGTGTAACCCTGGACAGGTCATTTAATCTCAGTTTGCCTTAATCCACTGGAGAAGAAAATGGCAAACCACTTCAAAATCTCTGCCAAGAAAACCCCATGGACAGTATTGTTGTGATATGGTCCATTGGGTCACAAAGAGTTTTGACTTAGCAACTAAGGTGGGCAGCTATTCAAAAACTAGAGAAAGGGTGGAGAATCAATAGTTGATGCCAACAGTGAGGATGCTGAGACTGCTACAGCCAAGGAAACAGGAACCAGGCCTATCTCCATGTTGATACTACATTTTGATCTCAGTGAGAGGATTAATTCAAATAAACTTAGCAACTGAGCAACAATATAGGCCACATTGCTTAATTTTGACTCTATACTTGGAGCTTAAGCTTCTTGAAAGCAAATATCTGGTTACGTGTGTTTTCTTCTTTGTTTTATTTTTAAAATATCCCTCAGAGTACCATGTTGATATACAGAGGTGCCCAACAGATACATGTTGATTTACCAAGTGGGGAAATTAATTTGATTCCAGACCATTCAACCACAGGATAAGGTTATTTGATTCTAGGGATTAGCTACGAATATCTTTTGCCCAGCACTATGTAGAAAATCTCATCTTTGTCAGATCTAAAGGAATTAATTAAAACAAAAAATGACTCTCATGAATTTTGGTATTCCATTATACAGTTTTTTAATGCATATTAAATAGTTACTATGGTCAAAGAGTATCACATGAAGTAAAAAAATTTTTTTTTCTTCCTATTAAAACTTTTGCAATTTAGCAGCAGTAGAAATCCACTGTGGTGGGGGAGTAATAGAATCATTACATAGTAGGGGTTAAAATATGCACAATGTGTAATGGCATCAAGTTTTCTCTATTGTACCTCACTACACAGCAGCCACAATAGATGTTAAATCAATTGTGTTACTGTAGAAAGCATTTTGTCTTAGAAACTTGATGCATCTATTCTACACGAGGAGGGAAGCATTATCTAACTCACAGCAGAAGAAGAATTTGGATCATTTGATGTTAAAAAAGGAAATGTAGCAAATTTTCAGATGAGGGTAATTATCCTGGAGTAATTACACAGGTCTGACTTTCATTAGAGTAAATGCTAATTTAATGGCTAAGCCATTTTCTCAGCAACTGGCACTAGAAAAGAAGTTTTCCTTCAATTTAACAAATACTTATTGAATTTTCTAATCGTAAAATATAAAAATAAGTTTAATCAATGGATGCTAAACTACATACAAATTTAAGACGCAGCAAATGATCACCCTACCAAGGAAAAAGAATTGGTGATTTACATAGAAATGGAGGAAGTCAGAGAGACTGAAATGCTATGTAGAAGAAGCCCTCTGGAGTCCAGATGTTCTAAAAGAATAAGGAGAACAACCATAAAAGAACAGGAGTAGGAAAAACTGTCTTTCTCTACCTGTAAGTGTTGAGAAAATACATGCTTTAATGGAATTATTTCATTTTGAAGTCAAACATTCATTTGGTTGTAAGAACAGAATAAAATAGTGTATGAAAAGAAGCATTTAAATTTAAAATGGATTTAAAGTAGATTGCCTAATGTTAGCAAAAAGAATTTGACTTTGAAGTGCCTGACAATAGATGGAGATTTTTCAGAGTTCTAATGCATTTTTAATTATAATGAGGAAGCAAAAGTTCAAAGAAAAAAGTTACTGACTATTCAATCACACAATATACAAGATTAAAGAACATGTCCACTGAGGGTTTGAATCCTGAGTGTTTTTGCAACATCCTGTTCCCTGGAATTCAATTATCTGGAACAATACTATTATGGGGAAAGAGTCCTGTTTGCGAATAGGTTAGCCCATTTCATGTGGAAAGAAGGTATATACTCAAGAACTGACAATCGGTGTCAAAAGATTGAAATTTAAAACAACACATGAATTCATAGTTAGTGAATTCAACACGTTAATTAAATAATGCTTGAATTAATCCTCTCACTGAGCTCAAAATGTAGTATCAACATGGAAATAGGCCTGGTCCCTGTTTCCTTGTCTGTAGCAGTCTCAGCATCCTCACTGTTGGCATCCACTATCGATTCTCCACCCTTTCTCTAGTTTTTGAATAGCTGCCCACCTTTAGAGTTACCACTCTGCCTAGCTCCCCAGGATTTGTGTCTTCTTGATTGCTGGCAGGCAGCCAGGTTGATCCAGACCCTCCTTCCTTGCTGAGATCTGTAGTATTTGTGTATAGTTGGATCACAGAGTAGTCACTTGACTGGAGCTACTCAACCCTCCCAGTAATACCAACTTCCAGGTATTCTCAGAGAGTGGCCTATTCTCACATCCTTTCACATCTCTCTCAGTCCTCTCTCTGGTCCCCACATCTTGGGATGTTGATCTGGTCCCCACAAATCCACTTGTCCCCATTTTGAGGGCTAATATATGTAATTGTTTGATTTTCTGAACTTTCTGTTTAAAAGTCAAACACATGTATGTGTTTTAAAAATCATTAACTTCACTGTCTAGTAAGCCCTAAATACTTATCTCTATGTGGACCTTAACCATAATATTTTATCCCCGATCAATCCACAAAATTGGTTCACTACCTGCTAGGGAAAAGGCATGGTAAGAGCCACTGGGCATAGTTTTAAAAAATGCAATAATTCCATCCTCAAGAAGCTCATATTCTAGATGGGGAACAACCAGCACATGTATCACTATCTAAAAACAGTCAAAAGGTAATTTTGCCAGGAAGGGTAAGAGGCATTAACAGCATGGAGGGAGGGGAAGAAACAGGAAAAGTCTTAAGCAACAGGTGGAATTTGAAGTGTCTTAGAAGAAACTATATACAAATGAGGCAAGTTTTGCAATGTGTGAGGAATAGTAAGAACATTCTTCTTAAATCTAGCAACCTTTCTGAAAGCCTCTAGAATAATGGAGAAATTCCCTTTCTGTTATAACCCACTCCTTCCCCTCCCAAGCTTGCTTCTTTATTTCTCCTTTTGCTATTCAAAATATATATACTTCTTAATCAAAATCAGAACAAGGTGGCAGGCTCTCTTCTTACAATGGATATACGACAGAAACAATGTATTTCAAACAACTTCTGGGACTCGAGGTTTAGTTACAAATATATAAATCTGTTCCATGATTAAAAAATAAAGTATTCATTTTATACTTCTTCTACTTCACTTAAAAGCAGCATTGCTCCCCCATTTTGACTAACATTTTTATTTGTAATGGCAGAAAGACTTCACAATTCATTTATATCATCTTTTTTTTTCAACCAAAGGTATCATTTAAAAGCAAAATAGCATAATAAATCTAGATTGAATCTAAGGACAAAAAATACTGACATCATGCTGTCTTTGGAGGTGTAAGAATATATTTCTTTCTCAATTAATGTATTAAATTATACAGCATTTTAAGGAATCAACAACAGTGCAACCAAGGGATGTAAAACTAATAAAAAAATTATAGTTAATTTAATGAACTGATGCTTAAGGCTGAAGATCAAAGTCTTATTACCAGATTAATTCAAATTAAATGCCTAGGACACAAGTTTAAAGTCAGACTCTACCATTGGTAAATTTGTGTGATCCTGGGCAAGTAGCTTAACCTCTCTAGGCCTAAATTTCCTCATCTGTAAGATAAGGAATTTGGACTACCTGATTTCTAAAGTCCTTTTAGTCCTGGATCTATAAGCCTATTTTCCTGTTATCTACTTTGGAATACTTGGGGCACTATACATTTCTAATACAACTCTATGACTTAATGGGTCAGTGTGGGGGTGGCTAGGTGGCACAGTGAGTCAAAGTGCTGGCCCTGGAATCAGGAGGACCCGGGATCGGTTCTGGCCTCAGATACTTAACACGCACACAAAAAAGAACTGGCCTTGTAACCTTGGGCAAGTTACTTAACCCCAATTGCTTTAAAAAAAAAAAGGGTCAATGTGACCCAAGGAGTTTGGTGTAAGGAACAGAATATTAGTAGAGTAAGTGATACACAGAGTTTAGTAGCCTCATGCCCTCTGGATTTGGCATAAATTATCTGCTTTGGAAAATTAATCTAACTATATTTATATTCCAGGAATTTTCTAAATACCTTCTTATACAAAACCAGATCATCCTTCTCATATTGCAACCATGTTCCACTAACAATCAGCTAGCATTCAAAACTTCTGTGAACTCTGCTAAGTTATGTGGACTTTGTCTTGCTCCTTCTGTTCTATATATTACTAACAATAATATATGCTTGAATAGTGCACAGACATCTGCCACTCAAGTCATCCAGAAGCACAGATCCCAAAGGAAGTTGAAAAAGAAGAGATTGCTCTTCTCTTGCATACTTCTAGAGGTTTACATGCTTGGTTCCAGGGCCTACCAATTATTTCCATGGCTGAGGTTGCAGAAGGGTGTAATATCAAGTAAGTCACAAACTTATAATAAGGTGTGTTAAGTTGTCTGACATTTCTATTTCTAACATTTGATTTTAATCATTTCATTTAGTATACTTATTCATTGCTTTCATTGGACTACATTCTTATTTTGAGGTACTCTTTCAAGAATGATGTAAGGAAGAGGATGGCTTTAATGTTGTTGGTCATAAGAGGAACAGAACACAAAAAGTTCACTGCCAGTGGGAGATTTTTTAAAAACACATCTGAAGATGAAAATTTCATCCATAGTGATTACCAAATTAATTTCTCTCCCTGCCCTTAACACAACTAAAGCATCCACAGCTTTCTCTCAGTGAAAGCATGCTGACTGGTTCTTCAGGAATAACTGTAGGGAGGTATGAAAAATCATTTTTCATTGAGGTAATACTGAATAGCAGGAAGAAGTGGCAGTATGTCCTCTGAATATTAAGGGACTGAAGTTCTATTTCTGTAGTGTCCAGTCACCATGAAAATGTTGGGAAGAGTTATAGATACAAGAAAATGAGGCTCTCATGGCTGTGATTCAAATGTGTACACCCACATCCTTCAGCACCACATAGCAAAGGGAGTGGCTGAGATGTCATTGAGGCAATTCTCCAGGGGTAGCCAGGCATGAGTTCCATTGCCCACAGAACATTCAAGAGAGTGCCAGAGAGAAGATATTATCTTCTCCACCTCACAAAAGACATTAACCTCTTGTGCTTAGCTGCGGTGAATGGTCAGTTGCTTTCAAAGTTGTTTCCTATTGTTTTTAATGGCAGTTTTCATTGCTCTGATAACTGGTTCAGTGGATAAGGGATTTCTGAACCAAAATGGATTCTTTTGAATCTAGTCCTATTTCCACCCTCTTTCTACTTTTTCCAGTTCTAATTACCCAGGAAGTCTTTGTCTAATACTTTGATCTACAAGGTTTCCAAGAACTAGCATCTGCATGCCAATAAATGTAAACAAATGTAAGATATAAAATGTTTGTATTGTTAAATAGAAAGAAAATTGCCATACAGATATAGATTTCTAATAAATAATGGTCCAATCTCTGATAAAATACTGGAAACAATAGGAGGCAATTATAAATGCTCAACAAAGTCCATCAACAACCCTTAGTCCCTCTAAGATGACAGACACTATTTTTTGCTTTTCTTTACATGATCAGTGCTTAGTACAGACCCTGACACATAGTAAATAGTGAGTAAATTCTTCTTGACTAAGCCTTAGCAATTATGAAAAGGACTGCAATAAAAGCAGGTTTTAATTTCAATTCTACTAACTGGGTATATGACCTTGGGCAAGGCTTACTTCCCAAAGAGTCAATTTCTCTGAACCTAATAATTTCCTCATCTATGAAATGAGGGAGTGGGTTTCAAATTATTTTGTATAAGAAAGGTTCTTTAGATATGTATAGTTTTGCTGAGGGAAAGGAGCAGAAACACCAAAAAAAAAACCAGACCCATGGAATAAAGATACTCAAGTCATAGATGTTGAATGTATCCTCTTTCCCAACATCTTATTTATATATGAATAACATTAGGACTTTGTTGTTGATAGCTGGGAAACTCTGGTCTTTAGATCCATGTGATTACTATAGGACACACACACACACACAATTTTATTTTGCCTTGCTATGGTATAGATAGCTGATGTGTATTTTGGTTTATCACCATGAGATGGAGTTCTGTCATATCACTCAAGAGATCCTGCTTTGTATTATTAGGGCAGAACTGAGCTAAGCTTCTCACAGAATAGCTCTAGGCTGAGAGCTGAGCTCAGGAGAAATATTTCTGGTCAGGGATGGGAAGAGATCTCAGAATTTGCGCTATTACTTTTTTTTGAAGAGCTGATAGGAAGAAGGTGGGCTTTTGTTTTAGATTTTCCCTGCACTGCTAACCTGCTGCTGCTGGGGAAGTGGAAACCCCTAAGAGCACAGCCAAGAGAGGAGACCTGGAAAAGCTCTGTCGATCCTTGGCTTAGGTTATTTGCTCTTTTCTGAAAGATAATAACAGTAGCTCAGGGACCTAGTAAAGTCCCAAATACAGCAATCAGTGGAGAAACCACCCAAACTATCAGAGAGTTGATGGGCAAATAATTCCTGAGACAAAGGGCGACAAGCTCTACAATCCAGATTGTGCATTTTTCCAGGCATATATGGATTCCCTAAATTTCTCTGCTCTATAAATCCATGCCCATTTTCCTCAAGAACACAATGTACTCAGTGGGAAGGTTTGCCTCCAGTTTATAGGCAGAAGGTTATTTTCTCCATCACATTCTTCATCTTCATCTTCAGCTACCTTCTATTTAGTGAATGTTTCAAAGAATTAACACATTTCTTCTGACTGATTTGTTAAATGGAAAGTAAATCAAATGAGGCTTAGGAATTGCATTATACAGTCTAGTAAGTATATTCCCTCACCAGGATTTTCTCTAGCACCTTGGGAAAGTAAGATGTATCAATTTGGCCACACAATTTGGGAACCAGTCTCCCCAATCTGCTATGTAATCAATCAATAAAATATCAATCAATAGAAACAATCAGTAAAAAAGTATTTAAGTGCTTTCTGTGTGCCAGTCATTGCTCTAAGCCCTGGGATAGTTGACTCAATGCAGAGATAGGAGAAATAAGGGATATTAAGTGTTGTATCCATGCAACATGTAGATTGCTTATCTATTTGTCCTTGTTATTTTTCTTCATTGAAGAAAACCTCTTTGAGGATAGGTACTAGTTTCTAATAAATAATGGCACATAGCAAACTGGTATTTAATAAATGTTTGTTGAGTGATTCATCTTTAAAGTCACTATCAGTTCTAAATAGTCTGTGGTTCCCTACCACTTTCTTTCTTTCTTTCTTTCTTTTTTTTAAGCAATCGGGGTTAAGTAACTTGCTCAAGGTTACATGGCCAGTTGTTTCTGGGTGTGGTGCTGAGTATCTGAGCCTGGGATTTGATCTCCAGGTCATCCCGACACTGGAGCCGGTGCTCTTACTCGCTGTGCTACCTGGCAGCCCCTCCCTACCACTTTCAACAAAGAGTAAACTTCCCAAGGTAGTCCACAACTCCAAGCCAAGTGAAGAAGCAGAACTTTCTGGGTTCTTCTCACTTGGTTATGTAGGGTGGGAGTGTGCTAGGCAGGTGATAAATAAATACTGGAGGGAGAAGCAAAGCAAGGAAGGAGGAGAGGAAAATTGGTGTAGGAAGGGGGAACTCCTACTCCAAACATTATATACAGATATTGTGGTTAACAATAGTCATCTCTAAAAATTATGAACTAAAAATTATTTTGAAAAATGTACAAAAAATGTGTTTTCTGTAATCTCTCCTGTTTCAGAGCAGAACACACAAGGCATTGCTTGTATCCAGCACAATGAGAAGCAATCTGCAAAGAAAATCTTGAGAAAAATGAAAACATTATGTTCCAAACTCTACTAAACTTCTTTTTCCATTTCACTGCTACTATAAAATCACACAAGGACTATTTGTGGCCATAATTCATCTCCACTAGTCCACAACTATCTGTCCTCCTCCTTAAGCACTCCAGGGAAAAGGTAATGAATTACCTTCTCTCAAACTCCTATGTTTTTTTTTTACCAGTGGGTTTGTTTTCACTATTTAAAGTGACTTAAGTAAATCAAATTTCACAACAACTTCTATAAACATATCCAAGGATTACTTCCCACCAAGATAACACAATATAACCCAGATTTTAATCTCACGGGAAATCAGAAGATATTATGTTTAGAATATCAGTACCAAAAATATTTAGCCTAAATAATTTAGGAACTATTTCTCTCAATAAAAAAGCCTAGCTTGTACAGATTATGAAGAATTTTAGGTTTTAATATGACTGGTGCCCTATACCACTAATGAGGGACTTGTTATCTGGTGTCATGAGAATCCATAGACTCACTAATGAGGAACATAATGCTGACCTTCTTTGCTATGACTTCCAGGCCCCAAAACAAAGCACTATTCTAGGGAAGTAAGTAAAGCATGGGTGCCAGCTTCCCAAGAAACAGTTGGGCATTGCTATCCTTTTTAGTTTCTTCATTTGTAAAATGAAGGTGTTGACCTAGATGGTGTCTAAGGTCCATTTCAGCTCCAAGCCCATGATCCTAAAATATGTCTTATGATTAGTGATTATCAACAGCAACCTAACGTTTCCCTTCTTCAATGGTCTCAACCATACTCCATGATGCTACCAGTAAAGACATAGAAGGAGGAAAGGACAATATAGGCATGGGCATGGGGAGGGGAAATGTATGTGTGCATGTATATACATACACATATGTGTATATATACACATTGTATGTATGCACACATACATGTATCTATACATTGCATGTGTATACATATATGCATTCATGCTTTCCAATTATATAATTTCCAATTATATATTTTATAAATATATACTATGATATATATTTTCCATTGTATATACATTATATACATATATACATTCATGCTTTCCAAAGTCAAATATCAAAGCAGTCCTGAAAACATCCTCATAGATGTAGTTTAAGTTCCATGTGATTTATGAGGTGATATATTTCTTTTGTATGCACTTATCTACTGACATGTCTCTCCCTCTTAAATGCAAACTCTTACAGAACAAGATTCTTTCATATTGTATACCATGCACCTGGAATAGTGCCTGACGGATGGTAAAAGCTTGTTGATTAATTTGGAGGAGTTTTAAAAGGGCTAAAATCACCCTCATACCAGCTCACCAAAATTTGTGCAATTCCAGTCATTATGGAATCATAAAACTTTGTCAGAATAGTCTCTCTTAGGGTTAAAGTTTTATCTACAAAAGAAGAATGCTAGATGGTTCCATGGACAGAGCACTGGGACTGGAGTCTGGAGGATTCATCTTTGTGCATTCAAATTCAGGCTCAGAAACCTACTAGCTGTATGGCCAATGTGGTTATGAAGAGTCAAACACAACTGAATAACAACAAATTATCTACCAAAGACCACAGAAATACACGTTTGATCTAATAAGGTTAACATTAACACAGTCCTTCCATCAAGACTTGAGCAATCTGTGTTTCTATGAAATTAATCATTTAAGGTAGGCAAACTGTAAAAGTCAAGCAGTAAGTTCTAACATCCAAATGCCAGAAAGAAGATAGTGAAACAAATCCAGCTGAGTGTGACCCAAACCAGCACAATAAACAATTATTAAATTCCCACTATATGCAAAGGATTGCGCTAGGCATTGGAAATACAAAGACAAAATTAAAGATAATCTTTACTCTCAAGAAGTTGCATTCTACTAGAGAGAAGCAGCGTCAATAATGGATGACTCCCAGATATGTGTAGCCAACACTAGGTTCTCTTGTGAACTCCAATACCATATTGCCAACTACTTACCAGATATTTCACACTGTATGTACCATAGGTATCACAAAATCCACATACACAAAATAGATCTTATCTTTCCCTTCAAACCCACTCCTCTTCCAAACTTTCATATTACCACTAAGGGCACCTCTTTCTTACACTCATTCAGATTCATAACCCTGGTGTCACCTCTCATTTTTCATTCTCCCTCAGCAAATATGTATAATTGCTAAATCTTAGGATTTCTATCCATACATCTCCTATATCCATCCCCCCTTTTTCCCTATTCACATAGTCACCATCCTAGTCCAATCCCTCATTACCTTTCTTTTAGACAATTTCAACAATCTTTTAATTGGTCTCCTTGCCTCAAAATCTTCTTAATGTAATTTATTCTCCACAGAGCTGACACAATGATTTTCCTGAAGCACCAGTCACACTCTTACTCAGTAAACTCCAGGGACTTTCTCTTACCTCTAGCAGTAATTATAACATCCAGGGATAGCAAATATCAGCTTCTCTGTTTAGCCTTTAAAATCCTTCACAACCTGCCCCAGCTTGCCACTCAAACCTTACTACATAATTCTCTTCAGACGCATCACAGTCCAATCAATCTGGACTTCTCATTCATTACAAAGTACACTCTATCTCCCATCTTCATGCTTTTGAGCTGCTTGTCTTCCATTGCTAGAAAAAAACTCCTCCCTTATCTCTACTTACTATGCTTATTTCCTTTATGACTCAGTTCAAGTACCATCTACTACAGAAATGATTTCTGACATTTCTGCCTCCACCCACCATCCAAATGCTAGCAGAATCCATCAGGAAACATCAACAAAAGGTACCGTATTTGGAAGCCTAGAAAGCAGGACCTCTGCGAGGCATTAGGAAATCTGAAGAGCAACAGATTTGAAAACTAAAGGCATATTACGACGAATGTGTGATAACTGACATGCTACTACTATTTTCCAAAGGTCAAAAGGCTTTTGATGAACTTTGGCAAGGGCAACAATTATCAAAACCTTCTTGGACAAAGCAACAAGGAAGTGATGCCTTTTTTGTTAAACTTTCAATGTCTTTGGGTTATTTGTTGTTGTTTTCATTTTTTTTGTCTTTACAAAACAACAGATTTTCCCCTAATTTGGATTGCTAGTAGTAATTTAGGGACAATTGGAAAGTTGTTGTGCCAAAATATACTTAATCTACTTAACTCACAATGCCTAAAATTCCAGATATTATTTCCCTTGGTTAAAGCATTGTATATAAAATGCAAAATATTCCTAAGGCAGTAAACCCATTAAGGCTGAAGTCATTTATAATTTTGATTAAACATATACAAATGATAAGACCCCTAAATCTCATAATAATTAAATCAGACAATCTAAAGGCTAATACAAAACTATAGTCTGCTTGTAAATAGATTGCAGAATATCATCAATGAAAGCTTTTTTATGAGAAGTGGTATAAAAGATATCATCAAGGATGAATTTGCCTCTAAAGGTAGGATAAGTTATGTATAAATATGGTGGATAATAGATGAATAGTTCAAAGTGACTGACTGGTGCCTTGAATTGTTAGAGGAAGCAGAAGAAAAGGCCTTCAGTGTACTGGGTTTATCTTCTATAAAGGCTTTAAATGAAATACACTGGCAAGAATCTCATTTAGAATCAAGAATCAGTGAAAAAGCATGGATGGTTTGTTACCTGCTGGAGTAGTGGGAATATCTATATAGAGCCCATCAGAGATCTGAACTATTAGTACATAAAACTAACTGCTGGAAACCCATGGAATGAGTTATTTGGTATTATTCCAATTTAATTAAATTTAATTAAAATCAACTGGCAATGACTGATGTCTGCATACATAGACACTCCCAATCTAGTTGATGAAAGGGGTGCAATTCTAATACTTGAATCAGACTTTCTTATAAAATGAAAGGCATAGGCAAGATCTAGGGGATAAAGGATTTTCTTAAGTGGATACATTGTCACATCAGTATACTTTAACTCACTCCTCAGGTAGCTCTATGGTTAAGGGAGGGGGCTGGAGTCAATAAGACTTCAGTTCAAATCTAACCTCAGATTCTTACTGGTCGTGTGAACCTGGGCAAATCATTTAACCACTGTCTGCTTCACTTTCAATGTAAAATGGGGATACTAAAAGCATCTACCTCACAGGGCTGTTATATGGATAAAGGGGATATTTGTAAAGAACTTAGCACAGTACCTTGCACATAATGGACTTCTTCTTTTCCACTATTTCTAAGAATACAACTCAATATATTACAGAAGAAAATTGTACTAAAAGGACAAAAACAAAAGTGAGAACTGTGAAAGAGCATTCTACCAACCAATCAATCAACAAGGACTTACTATATGCCAGGGACTGTTTTAGGAGAGGGGAATATAAAGGTAAAATTGAATAGTTTGTTCCCTGAAAAAAAAATTGTACACTCTATCAGGAATATGTGCACATATAAATATATTTAAGAGATTTGTAAAATAAAGATGAGATATTTTTTGGTTGGAGAACTGACATCTGCAGAAGATGAATCAGGAAAGGCCTCATGTAAGAGGTACTATTTGAACTGAGATTTGAAGAAAATTAGATTCTTAGAAGGGGAGCTGCATTGCAGGTATGTGAATCAACCTGTATAAAGGCACCAAAACAATAGATGGAAACAATTGTGTAAGAAAAAGAAAAGAAACGGATCTACAGGACCAAAAAGGGCATGAAAGGGAATAATTTCTGGAAAAATAGGTTAGAGTCAGATTTTGAAGGATTTTAAATGGTAAATGGAAGGGTTGGTATTTGATCTTAGAGATAATCTGAGTCAATGTAATATACTGAAAAACAGAGTTGGACAACAGTCCCATGGTATAACAGCCTTTATAACAGGTATAATGCTTTCAGAAAATTACAATGCAAGTCTATGGAGAATGGATTGGATAGGACAGACACATGAGAAGTCTGCTTCAATCATCCAGGCAAGAAGTGTTCAGAACCTGGACTAGTGACTAGAGAGTGTGAATAAACAGAAGGAAACAGATTCAAGAGATATCACGGATATAGAGGCAACAAGACCATTAGTGAAAAAGATGTGAATCTCAGAGTTATTTACAATCCCTGAAGTATAGGCTTCTCCTGGAAAGCTCCCCTACAAGTCCCATCTTGACTGACTATTCCCTGTGGGAGAACTTGAAGGGAACACACAGTAGGGATAGTCCTCCTTCTTTTCACACATCTAGTGAGTCCTCATGGCTCTACATGTCCACCAGTTTCTCTGGACAGAGGAGTCAAATATTTCATAGTTCTCCACTCTTTTGTTGGACAAAACCACCTGTAGTGATGATATCACAGATCCGCTGAAGTATCTAAAGTGAATGATCTCAAATCCTTTATTCCCAGAGAACAGGATTTGAGATAAGAAATGATTAGATGTATGGAAAGGGGAAGGAACAAGAGAAATAGCAAGGGCAGAAAGGTAAAGAAAAGGGTGTAATGTACAAAGGTCCTGTCTGTGACAAAGATCATAAATCCTAGAGCATAACCTCAAAAACATAGAGCTTAAGTGACTTGACCAGGATCACGAAGTTAATAAATTTCAGAAATTGAAATGTAACTCAAGTCTTCCTGACTACAAACTCAACACTTGACATATTAAACTATGATGCCTCTGCAGTTTTTAAAACACTAAATAAAAGATATACAAGAAATATATTTATTGCATATAAAATTTTTCAAGATAGAAATAGCCTTCATTATCTCTATTTTGCTCCAAAATCTATATGGCCCATTTCCCTTCCTCCTTGGACTTATTTCAAATCTCTGGAATGGCATTTATGGATTCTATCAATATATTTCAAGCCCAAACATTTTCCATGTTCAAATCAGTTTGGGAAATGCTGGGAGAATGAATCTGTCTAAGCAAAAAGCAAAATCAGGCAGAGAAAAGGGAGTTTGGATTTCTTATAGAACTTCAAAAAAATATTGATTCAGTTCTAGTCTGCACTTTGGTGTTAAATTAATTTATTTCTTCAAATCTAGGAGTTTTATGATAAAACTCAAGAGCCCAGCTGTGGAGCCAACATTGTATTAAAAACATGAAAGGGGGAGCAAAAGCAGTATTATTGGCAAAAACTGTTTCAGCATCTGCTGTGCTTTTCATAAGCACAAGAAAAACAAAACAAAACCATAAACTGGATCATGATTCCTGGCATAGACAATTGTCTGTACATAGATTTTGGATATTTCTATGAAAATACAGTCAATCGTATCATTCAGTTGTAAGCTGTGATTTTTTAAAAATTTGCTTGATTTTGGTGATCAAAACTTCTCAGTCCTTTAGGGTCCATGGTTTTAACACCAAATGACCTTCTCTCAATTTTTAAGGTAGTTGTTAACTTATTAGCCAATTTTATAAAAAAAATTTTTTTTGCTGATCAGGTATATTTGTTCTGAACAAATATTATTCATGTCTTTCAAAATAAAGATTGGATAAACCATGGATTGCCTCTCCCAAAACTACAGCGAATCACAGGTAACTCTGTGTTGGTGGAGGGATTCCCTACCTGTAGAAGGCCCTACATTTATAAAATCATAGATTGTACATTTCTAATAATCTAATAAAATATCTACAGGTATACCTCATTTTATTGTGCTTCGTGGGTATTGCCTGTTTTACAAATTGAAGGTTTGTGGCAACCTTGCAGCAAATAAGTCTGTTAATGCTATTTTTTCAACATAATATCATGTCTCTGTGTCATATTTGGTAAGAATCAAAATATTTTAAATGTTTCCATTACTATTATGCCTATTCTATAGTGATCTGTTGTCAGTGATCTTTGAGGTTACTTTTGTAATTGTTTTGGAGTATAATAAACTGGGTTCCCAAAGGGCAGCAAACTTGATTGATAGATATGGCATGTCCTCTGACTGCTCTACCTACCAGACTTTCCTCATCTCTCTCTTTCTCCTTGGGCCTCTCTACTCCAAGACACAATATTAAAATTAGGCCAATTAACAACCCTACAAAGTCTTGTAAGTGTTCACATGAAAGGAAGAGACAATCAACCAGGCAAAATTCATCACTGTCTTACTTTAAGAAATTGCCACAGTCACCCCTACTTTCAGCAACCACCACCCTGATCAGTCAGCAGCCATCATCATTGAGGCAAGACCCTCCACTAGCAAAAAAATTATGGCTACACTGAAGCCTCAGCTAATGGTTAGCATTTCTGTTTATCAATAATTAATTAGCATATGTACATTTTTAGACATAATACTATTGCAAACAGACTACAATATAATGGAAACATAACTTTTATATGCACTGGGAAACTAAAAAATATTGTGACTCATGTTATTGTAATATTCACTTTATTGCCATGCACTGGAACCAAACTTGCAGTATCTCTGAGGTATACCTGCATTAAGTGCTTACTAAGTGCCAGGAACTGTATTAAGCACTGGAGATACAATTAATAAACAGAAAGACAGTCCCTGCCCTGGAAGAGCATACAATTTACAAGTGGGGGGACAACACACAAAAGGAGCCAGGAAAGACACAAAGGGTGTTTATAAGTTCAGAAGCACCTCATTCCCTGGGGAACTGAAGCCAGGCAGAGCAACAGATGCAAAGCTGAATGAGCTGAGAAGAAGGCATTGGGAGGAGTTTGGTAATCTGTCCCCCAGCCCAAAAATCAGAAGAGGGATGTGAGGGGAAAGAGGCGATGTCAATCACCTTAGCAGCATGGTAATTTAATTAGAAGTGATCTTAATCAATAAACATTTATTAAGTATTTATTAAATTTGTATATACAGACATTTGCATGTATCACCTGAAGGAGAGAGGGGAGGATACTATATGAAGGGAAGAAGA
Source organism: Petaurus breviceps papuanus (assembly GCF_028583685.1). NCBI lineage: Eukaryota > Metazoa > Chordata > Mammalia > Diprotodontia > Petauridae > Petaurus > Petaurus breviceps. Next base: position 20,291,257 of record NW_027185698.1, on the reverse strand, counting down.
GGAAGAAAAAAACAGTGATATTTCTTCACCAAGTCCCAGGGGACATCTCATAAACAAATAGGGTTCTACAGAACAGAGTTTAGGAAATGTTATCCTAGAATAATGAAATGACAGCTCAAATGGTTACTGTAACATGGTAAAAAGAACAATTGACTTGGGATCAGGATATCAGGTTTAAAATTATTACTCTCCAATTGCTAGCTGAATGATCTTTGACAAAATGTCCCCCTATTCCTTCAGTCCTTTACCTGTTAAATGGGTGTCCCAAACAATCTTAGTGCTCTTTTATTAAACCTTAATAGCTTCAGACTGCCCTAAGACTTTTGGAACACCTTGTGAATGTGAGGGAAACTAGTCCTCACATGAGGAATGTACTTTGTGAACAGGAGACATACTGGTATAGCAATGGTGTCAAATACAAATAGAAATGCTATATATTGACTTAGACAACTACAAATTAACATTATCTCTGCTATATTGTATTTTTTATTTATTTTACTAAACATTTCCCAATTATACTTTCTTCTGGTTCTGCCTTCACTCAACTCCTGTGAGGAAGAAAGATTACTAGATAGGGAGCAAGAGAAGGTCTATGTTAATTCCACCACAAATTTTTCCTAGCTGTGTGGCTTTAGGCAAGTAATGAAACTATGTGCCTTAGTTTCCTCATCTGAAAAAAATGAGGAGTTTGCACTGAATGGCCTTTGAAGTCCCTTCCAGTTCTCAATCTATGAGCATATGTCTAAATATTAACAGTCCAAAAAAATTCTGTGTTGAATACATAGCAACCACACAATACATGGCATTTGAATTGGAAGGGGTGGGTAAAGCCTAACACAATGTAGGAGCTGATGACTGGCAGATCTTAAATAATTCTTGGGTAGGGCTTCTTAACCTTTTTTTGTGTTGCAGTCCTTTTGTCAGTCAAATCAAGGCTATGGACTCCTTCTCTGAGTAAGGATCTGGGTTCTGGTCTCTCCTGTACTCGTGGTATGTGACTGGGAAAAGTACTTCCTTGGGCTTCAATCATCTTTTCTGTTAAAAACAACAACATATCTTTGGGAGAACCTAGAACCCAAGTTGCCTGGTTACCTGTTTCTTTCCACTATGTGGTCTCTTGTGGCTATCTTTATTCTTCATGGTACTCCTCCAAATATGAGAGAAAAGATTTCATGAAATATGAGAGGAAGAGATCTTGTAGGGGGAAGGTATATGATAAAAATAATTCACATTTATATAGCTCATAGATGTTGACAAAGAATTTTTTCCCCCAAGAGCTTTGTGAGGTAGGTAGGCAACATAGTCATCATTATCCCCATGGAAGAAAAGAGTATACACTGAGAAAGATTAAGGAATTGTCTCTACACAGGTAGCAAACACCGCAGGCTGCTCTATGAAGCTAGGAAAACTTATTCCAAGTGTGGCATTCTTTCTTTAAGGAGGATCCATATTTCAGAGGAATTTCAAAGAAGGAAAATAAAGTTGTTCTTTCTGGGAATATTGTTTTGTAAAAAGAGAGGGAAATATATAAATACACACACAGATACAGACACACATGCACACACACACACACACACACACACATTGCTTTTTAAAATTGGCCACTTCAGGGCAGATAGGTGGCACAACGAATAGAGTACTGGCCCTGGAATCAGAAGGACCTGAGTTAAAATCTGACCTCAGACACTTAACACTTACTAGCTTGTGACCTTGGATAAGTCACAACCCCAATTGCCCTGCTTTCCCCCCTCCAAAAAATAAAATAAAATAAAATTGGCCCCTTTTCTGGATTTCAAAAATTGTTATGATAGCAGAAAAAAATTAGCTTACCTTTAAAAAGCATTGTTCTAATTTACATGCCAACTTAATTAGCCATAAGAGCTTTATTCTCACATTCTCTTATCGAAAAAGGCAAAGCTCTTAAATTTTTTGCTCTTTATTGCTTTTTTGCTCTTTATTTATTGCTTTTTAAAACTCTTAAGAAAGAGAAAATTGAAGCTATTTCTGTAACTGAAAGAATTTTAATTTTGTTTCTTCTAAGACATTCATATTATGTAATGTCATCTTGGAAAATTTTATTTGACTAAAAGATAAACTATAACTCCTCAGTCTGGCATTAAAGACTCTCCACAATATTACTCCAATCAACCTTCCCAGTCATTATTTCCAAATTACATTCCTTCATACTATGTTCCAGTAGACATGAACTTGCTAGTTTTCCCTTGAAATTAGTTTACACCTCTTTTCTCTATGCATTCCTACAAGTTATTCCTCATGTCTCGAAGGTACATGTCTCTCATCCTAGCCCTTTAGAAACATCTTCTTTCGAGGCTCAATTCAGGTGCTACCTCTTTTTTCCTGGTTTCCTTAGCCAAAAATATTCTCTCCCTCCTCAAATTTTCCTGGAATGATTTTCCCCCTGTATTTCTGCTTTTCTTTCATTACACTTAATTACATTCATGTTATTACCTCCATCCATTCTAGTAGAAATAGCAGAGATTTGAAGATATAGACTATATCATTTTACATTTATATATCCCCAATGCCTAGCCAAGAGGCTTAAACAATTTTGAAATGTTCAATTTTGAATATAAAATGTTAAATAGAAAAATGTTACAGCATTTAAAATGTTTTGAATTAGACAAAAAGAAGTGTATTTAACTTTTCACAAGATGAGACAATCTGAATGTCTAATGGTAATCAAACTCAAAACAAAACAAACAAAAAACCCTGTGCCCTTCCCATTTCCATTCACTATTCTTATTTTCCCATTTTTACCTTCTTGGGACATGTAGAACAAGTCTAATCCCTTTTCCTTATGCCAGTTCTTCAAATAAGTGAAGGCAGTGATCATATTCTCCCTGTCTTCCATTCTTGAGGTCAAACATCTTAAATTCTTTTAACCCCTTCTCATACACAATGATCTCCAGCTTGCTCATCATTGTAGCTGTCCTCCCTTGGACCACATCTTCAACATTCCTAAAATGTGGCACCCAGAACTGAAAACATAATTCCAGATATTATCTGACCAAGGTCAAAGTACTAGGGAACTATCAAGTCCCTAGACACAACCTTTTTTTCCTGGTTATTTAAAAAGAATATTAGCACTTAGAACTTCATAACCGCAAACATTTAAATATGCAAATCATTTAAAATAATCGCCAAACACACACTGATATTTATATCTTTTGTCTTTTTAAATGTGTTTATACATTTTGACAAAAGTAGATGTATTGGCTGCCTTTATCTCTTGTCTGCATTTCAATTTCCACCAGAATGCACTTCTTACTACTTTTCTACTATGGACCAACAACCTCACAGCCCTGGAAGACCATCTTGGCCCTGGACACAATTCAGAAGCGGCCTCCAACTGGGGCCCTTCCTTCTGAGTGGATGGCTTCTCAGATAACCTCCACTTGTGAAGTGCTCTCACAGACTACATTTCTCTGAATTTCTTCATCATGCTCCCATTCTCACCTTCCTTTTACATGCTATCTTCAACTGTGAGAATGTAAGTTCTGTGAGGGCAGGAACTGTCTTTCCTTTTGCTTGTATTTGTATTTCAATTACTTAATACAGTGCCTGACACATAGAAAGCATGTAATAAATTCTTGCTGGGAGACTAAATCTGAATTTCTTCCACTTAAACTATTTTTTCTTTATTGTCATCATTATTGTTATCGTTTATATAGTTATATTCAGTGTTCATATAGTGTTTTTTTCCTTTCTTCCCTCTGCATCTCATCATAAATATCTATGTATATTTTTTCATATTGTTCAAAAGTCTCATTTCTAATGGACCAAGAGTAATCTATTACCATATTTTATCAGCCATCCCCCCTATTAGATAGTTTCTATTTAATAGTAAGGGATTTTTTTTTTACACACAGTTCTTTTTATCGTTTCACAAGGTAAGTACCAAAATGGTACAGACTATGTCCTGGACCAGGAGTGGGAAACCTGCAGCCATGAGGCCTTCTAGGTCCTTGGGTGCAGCTTTTTGACTGAGGCCAAGTTTTACAGAACAAATCCTTTTATTAATGGAATTTATTTTGTGAAGTTTGGATTCGGTCAATGGGTTGCACTTGAGGACATAGAGGACTACATGTAGCCTCAAGGACACAAGTTCTCCACCTCTGGACCCTCTATCTTCTTTCCTTATAAGCACTCTTTAGATAATTTTATCGATGTCCAAGAGTTTATTACCTCTATACAGATGACTCCTAAATAATTCCTCACCAAATCCCTGATGCATATGCTCATCTCTAGTTCCCCATGCCCCAAAAGGAAACTCATTTGTCCCCTTTAAACACCTCCTTGCTCCAAGCTTCCCTATCTCCTTTAAAGGCACCACCATTTTTCTAGGAAACCATTTAAAATCTTAAAATCATCCTCATCATCCCCTGGCAATCCTCACATCCCACAGCTGCCAAATCTTGTTAATTCTACCTCCAGAATCCTCTCAAATCCATCTTCATCTCTCAGTTCATATTACCACTAGATTTATTCATTTGCTCATTGTCTCTTAAAATGCACGGCCTCCTAACTGACCTCTTTTCCTCCAATATCTCATGCTTCCAACCTAGTCTCTTCACGCCTACCAAAATAAGCTTCTTAAAGGAAAGTTCTGATCATGTTATTCTTATTTAAGAAACGTCAGTCACTAACTCTTGATTTTTAGATAAAAGGCAAACTCCTTATTTCTCATCAATTTGGTTCTAGATTGCCTCTTTTGCAATATTCATATTACTCGAATTTGTTCAAATATACATTCCAGAAAAACTGACGTACATGCCTCTCATTGAGCTTGGGATTTCATCTCCCACCTATGAGCCTTTATACAGGCAGTTCCTAGGCCTGATATGCATTCCCTCTCTCTCTGCTTTGGTTTCTTTCTAGGCTCACCTTGGGTGCCATAGAAACATTTCCTGATTCTCTTATTCCCTTTGTTGTTAATGCTCTCTTCCTCCTTTCCTTATTTACATATATCTCCTCCCCCATCCAGAAAAAAAAAATAAAACAAAAATGTATGTTCCTTGGGACTAGGGACTGGTTTTTTTTTGTCACCCTATCCTCAATGTCTAAGACAATCTTGCATGTTTTAGGTATGAAATAAACATTTTTATTGAAGTGTCTCCTTTGATTTCTCCAATTCCATAAATAGCTAAGAATTTTCCACCTCATCACAGCTTTGATAAATATAGCTTTCTATTACCTTATAAATTTGTCCTAATTATCAAAATATTTAGATCACTGATTCATTTAGAACTTAATTTAGTTTTTATGGTGTGACAAGACGACCTAATCTCATTGTTTTTGCAATAGTGAAATTCAAATTTCCCAAAACTTTTTTTAATTGAAAAAGGCATCACAACTCTAGTATTATGTGCTCTTTGATTTGTAAAACATTAGTCTTTTTATATGCATTTGATTCTAATTCTGTACTAACTATTCTGTTTCATCTTTTTTTTTCTTTTTCCATTTATATGTAGTACCAGGTAATTCTGATAATTACTCTTCCATAATATAATGAGATCTATCAATGAAAATCATTCTACTTCTCTCTCTCAATTTTCTTAATAATTTTGGCTATTTGATCCTCATACAAATTATATCACTGTATGTAATTCTATTTTTAGTCTATGTGTACATCCACTTAGTTCCAGTTCAGCAGCTAAGTGAATTGAGAGAGCTAGGAGGAGAGGGAGAAGGGAACATCCTCTATTATGTATGTTTGCAAACTCAGACCTCCATGTACATTACAACCAGGCAGAGTAGATCACACATTCTCTAATGACTCAGTCCTCACCCATTAAACATGAACTGCTTAGAGGAAAGGTATTGACAATCTTTGAGGACCCCCTATAGAGAATTTACAAGATGGCAAGGAAATGCAAGATAAAAAGGGATGAACTGGCAACAATTTGCATTTTGAGGGAAGTAATCACATCAATTAAATAATAGACCCACAGAAGTATCTAAGAAGAATTCGTGCCATTAATATTTAAAGCTATGTGTTAAATTTCACAGACTCTGACATTTAAAAACTTTGCTTTCCCCAAAGAGAATAACATTTGATTTTTCTCATTGCTAACTCACTCTAGACATATACACATGTGTACATACATACATATAATATACATATATAATGTGTGAACATATATGTTCATATACCATTAGAAAATTATATTTGACACTATTCAAAACTTTGTAAAAATTCAACTTCTCCATTTTCCCTTTTTGAAATAGATGTATAAATTAAGAATTGCCCCACTGCCACTTGATTCTCCTCACCCTACTATTTTTCCTATCATTTAAAAAAAATCTGTGATGCCTATAATTAACTTATATTTCATTCCCTCTTCTTTTATTGTTTTTGTCCCTCAAGTGTTATATAGGTGTTGATTAAATGAACATTGCTGCTGTTTTCTTATCTTGCTTATGGTGATTACATTAAGATAGTGACTATTTAATCACAGTTGTAAAGAACAAATTGACTTTAGGTCTTATCTTTAGGAAAAATCTAAGTCTTTGTCCTCCCAGTGTTAAGATAAGGATAGGGACTAGACCTGTTATTTCCTTGGTATAGGGAACTCCCAGGTGGGGAAAAACTCTCTACAAATACAGAACAGTATATTTGCTACAATTTATAATTTTAGAGAGTTACCTAGATTATAGAAAAGTTAAGTGTGAGAAGGTAAACAGGGAAAAGAAATCATAAGGAACTTATCAAAGTTGAACTATTTTTTTTTTTAAAGCAATCGGGGTTGAGTGGCTTGCTCGGGGTTGTGCGGACAGTTGTTGTTTCTGGGTGTGGTGCTGAGTGTCTGGGCCCGGATTTGATCCGCGTTGTCCCAGCACTGGGGCTGGTGCTCTTGCTTGTTGAGCCACCTGGCCAAAGTTGAACTATTAACATTCCTACATGGAAAAACAATAATTGTAACTTATGAAACTTTTCTCAGTAGTTGAAGGGATTAGAAATATATATATATATATATATATATATACATGTCTTTATATGAGGGTATGAGGGCATATGAATACATATGTGAATGTGTGTATATACATTTACAGGTATACATAGAGGGCATGGGACCAATTTAACAGGAAGGGATGTTACTAAAAAGGTGAAATTAGGAGGTGAGAGAGGAATATAATGAGAGGAGATGGGGAGAGACAGAGTGGGGCAACTATCTCATACAGAAGAGGCAAGGGAAAATGGATACAATGGAGGGAAAGAATAGGAAGGCAAAAGAGAATGGGTCAACCTTATTCCTATTGAATCTGGCTTGAGGAGGGAGGAAATACACACTAAATAGGGGATCTCACCCTCCAGGAGAATGGGGGGGGGAAGGGGATGTGAGGGGGGATGATGGAAGGGAGGGCGGGCTGGGGGGGAGGGAAGTTGGAAGCACCCACTTTTGAAAAGGGACAGGATCAAAGTAGAGAATAGAACAAGTGGGAGGTGGGATAGGAGGGAGGGAAATATAGTCAGTCTTTTACAATACATCTACTATGTTATTGTTTTGCATTAGCCACACATGTACAACCTATACTGAACTGCTTGTCTCCCCAGTGGGGGTGGGTGGCAGAGGGGGAAGGGAATGAATCTGGAATTGAAAGTTTTAAAATCAAATATTCAAATATATGTATATATATATATATATGTGTGTGTGTGTGTGTGTATGTATATACTACTATTAATACCATCTTATATGTTATTAAGAAAAAAAAAGATATACAGGCACTGAGGCATAGAGATCCACTGGAAAAGTTGAAACGGGTATGGGAGAAAATATGGGAGAGAGCAGATTGGAGGTGGGGATATCCTGTGGGACTGCTGTTTTGGGGGGATGGGTAGGGGAAAAACGGGGAGAAAATTTGTAACTCAAAATCTGGCGGAAACGAATGATGTAAATCAGAAGTTAATAAAGCATTTAAAAAAAAAGAAAAGTTAAGTGAATTGTCCAAGATCAAGAAGCAGAACTTCTTAGAGACTGGCCATGCCTGACTTCCTGGCATTCTAGCTTTCTATCCACTATGCTGCATGTTAGCATCCTGTTGGTTTTGCACATTAAAAGCTATGTAAAAGCTTTTTGTGGCCTCTAAGAATCCTGAAACCTTATGCAAATCTCTAAACAGTCTTGGAAAAGAATGTTTAAACTTCTTGTAATCTTCCTGACCCTCTTGTCACCATGTTGTCTGCTGCCCAGACACCATTCTCATCTCTTTCCCACAAGAACATTGGACTTTGCACCTGAATTTCCTACCTCTTATTAATGAGCTTTAGCCTTAATTTGCTGTGACCTGGGTCTCCAGAACCGTCCTAACAGTCTCCTAATTTTCTATCCCAAATGGGTCCCTTTTTTCCAATCTCTTTAAGTACTCTCTTCCTTTCTTCAGAAAGTAAACCCCCTTTACAAGAGGGACTGTCCTGTTTGTACTTTTATAGTTTGCATATGGCAGTACCAGGCATGTAAAATATGTATGTAACACATCTTCTATTTATCCATGTATCTTTGCATCTATCTCGATATTGTAATAGCAAAAAGGCCAAAACAAACTATGTGACCAACAACTGGGGAATGCCTAAAACAATTGTGTTATGTGAATATGATGGAATATCATTGCACAAGGAGTGACAAACATGAAGAAATTAGAGAACCACGGGAAGACACATAGCAAGTGACTCACCCAGAAAAAAAAAGCAGAATAATGCATATAATGACTACAATAATGCAAATGAAGACTACACTATAAGGCTACAAAAGCAAAGTCAAATAAAATAGTCAACATTGAGAAATAAAATATTTAGTATTGAAGCATATGAACTTTTTTCTTTTCTTTTTTGTTTGTTTGTTTTGCAAGGGGAAAGGTAGGGCAATTGGGGTTAAGTGACTTGCCCGAGATCACATGGCCAGGAAGTGTTAAGTGTCCGAGGCCAGATTTGGACTGAACTCAGGTCCTCCTGACTCGAGGGCCAGTCCTCTATTCACTGTGCCACCTAGCCACCCCAAAACTTGTTTTCCATAAACAAATAATGTAATAAAAAGACAAATGATAAGAAAAATCAGACCCAATCACTTTATTAGGATATTTTGTTACTTTTTTGTTGTTTTTGTGTTGCTTTTATGGGGAGGAATGGGGGAGGTTGTCATTGGCAAATGACTGATACATCAACCATATTTTAATAAAAGAGAGAAGAAAAGTGTGCATTACACTCTTGGGCAGGTGATTTAGTGGTATATCCCAATTCTTAACTTTGAATATAGAATATTACAAATTCTTCCATTTTAAAGTTTCTCATCTTGCTCTCCTATAGGTCCATTGCTTTTGCCCACACAGATACCAAAGTTTGTCCATGTTATATATTTTCTAGAGCTTGTTTGTCTTTTGCCATTTTTTGTGCCACTTTTTCTCTTGCAAAAAAAAAGGATTTTTAGATATATTTTCCACAGACTTTTCCAAATTAATGGTCCACGGGCAGGCAAGAATCCTGAGATCCTTAGTTGCACTCTGTATCTTATTTGCAATCTTTCTTCTCATGACACTTTTGCTAATTTATTTTCTCAATTTGTTCACTATATTAATTTTATCCTGATAAAGTTCTAGTTTTGTTTCTTATGTTTCTCTTCATTATGGCAGTTATTTTCTCCTGGAATTTCTGTCTCTGCTTTTCTTAATTCGCATTTCTTTTCATTGTGTTTCACTACTTGTTCGTTCATTTTCATGAATTATCTTCCACAGAATGATTTATTTTAAGGTTTTTCCCATAGATTGGATTCTTTTTTGAGTTTTTGATGAGGTATACATTGAAGGACTTTGAGCACTTCACATTTTCCTTCCAGAATTGAAAAAGAAATTGACTTCATGGTTCTAGTTTATTTTCATTTCAGTGGCTCAACTGTGTAAGAAGGCTTTGCCAAAACAATAACAGTATGTTGTCCAGAAAAATATCTGGCGCTAATTATAGGAACAGAGATATGGGATGGTAGGAAACTTGGATCTACTCTAGTTCAAACCCCTAATTTAACAGTAGAAGAAAGAGAAGGTCAGCAGAGTTAACAACTTATTTAAGGTCACACATAGAGTGAAAACCAGACCTAGGATTTGAACGCAAGTCATCAGATGCAAAAACTATCATTCTTTCTCCTACATATGAATTTTAAGAATGGCAATGGCAAACTGATGCCCTAAGGTGACCAATTTGGGGAAAAGACTACAAATAAGTGACATTGGAGTCACAAGTGAAGCAACAATAATCATCTCTATTGAATGGACAGAAGCTTGACCCAGAGTGGTAAATGTTAATGCAAGATCAGTGAAGCCATCACAGAATCTCCATTTGCATCTAATGACACAAAAGTGTTAAAGAGATAAAAGTTTCCCTTCTCATCCCCGCAAATCAGGAATTCAAACATAGTTAAGCCTGTTTTAAATTACTGTTCCCCTATCCATAAAGGTCATCTAAACAACTGATTTCTGGATGAGTAGCCAATGATATCAATGTGAAATGGGTTAATATGGCTTGATGTTTTTTTGTTCTTTTTTTCTATCATGCAGCTACATTTAAACATATGGGGGAGGAGGGTAGTGATATAAGAAGTGAAGAGCAAAGTCAATTTCTTTTTACCTTAAGTTATAAATATTCATGATCTGAAGATTATATTTATCACCTTATAACACAACTTAAAGTCCACTTTCTGTCAGCACTTCTGTCAGAGTGATAATAACCAAATAACCTTCCTTACTCATGAAAAGAAGGGGGATCTTTTTCTGCTTAGATAAATGGACAAATGAGGTTGGTTTTTAAAAATGCTATACCAAGCTCCATTAGAAAGACTAATAATGATACCATCTATCAAGTTTTACAATTTAAAAAACATCTGTGCAATCTAAAATTATTCCAAATAACCATACTCTGTGTGAGCCATGAAAGAACAATTAATATTAGATCCCACCATGAGGAAAGAAAATGATTAAGTAACTTCAGGACATTATTAAACCTGTTCCTTCTTATTTTTAATACTGAATAAATTATAGAAACCTTACCAAATCAGCAAAGAAAAAGATAATAGAAAATAATGAAACATGCAATTTATTTTTTTAATGGGAAAAGAACTAGTGAATCATAAAATAACAAACCCATTAGGAAGTTATGTAAACGTTTCCCTTTCAAGTGATGTAAATTCTGTAACCACTGTAACTTCTATGGCCCACTGGTTTAGTTCATTACCATGAATTTAAGATATCTCATTCTTTCACATTGCATTTCAAACCAAGCCATCCTCTTTTCATTTTAACAATTAAAACATTTTTGTAAGTCCTCCCTTCTCTTCTCTTTGGGGGACCAAAATAATGAGTTTATTTTCTATGGCATTTATTACTATTCTTTGTCTCTAATGATGATAATAATGCAACTCTAATAATAGCTGACAAGTACTTTAAAATTTGTAACATTTTTCATACATTATCTTGATTCCCAAAACAACCTTGTGAAATAAAAGCTATTATTATCTCCATTTTTATAGAAGATGACACAAATCATTTCTTTGTCAAGAATTGTACTTAATGAGGACAATAGGTACCTCATAGTCTACTGCAGACTAAATACTTATTGCCTGCATTCATTTTTTTTTCATTTTTCTTTTCCATTCAGTTCCAAGATTTTTCATATTTGAAACTGGTATTGTGACTTCCCTCCACATTGATGTCACAAATTCACCTAAAAGAAGTATGACGCAATGCACATTTCTCTACTTTTATAAGAGGACATCATGAGAAATTCTGCAAATGTCTGGTAGAAATCCAGAAATTCTATATTATATAGGTGTTTTCCCTCTACTGCCTTCCTCTGATCTTTTGATGTTGTTTGCCCTTTCTTTTAGAAGAGAAGGGAGGTGATACCATGATATGCAAGTGAATTGGATGCAAAGTAACCAGCCTCAATTTCTCCTCCAGAGTCATCTGGGTCCAGTGGCCAGATATAGATCGGGATAATTGGAGAAGACCCAAGATGCAGTGGGGGACCTTGGCCTTTTAAGCTAAGATCTTTAACATGTTTCAGTTTGACTGAGGTAAAGCCCCAGTGATTAAGGTTCAATAGGAATTGAGGCAGAGAATGTCCTTTTTACCTAGTCAAAAAAGACAATTAATTAATTTTTAAAAATGGATCTGGGAGGGGAAGAGGGTCTGCAGAAACAACTGCTATTTATATTCATTCTGAGTCAATCAGGGCCCAAATAATGATCGAATAGTGTTTGGATTGGCATCTACTGTTAGTCAATAAACAAAAGTCAGAGTAATTTGGGGTTAAGGCTGGTTTTTAAGGGAAAAAAGGGGTTTTAGAGATTGAAGTTTATATTCCCTTTGGGCAGAGTACCTGCAAGTAAGGGTGTGATAGGAAGGAAGGAAGGAAGAAAGGAAGGAAGGAAGGAAGGAAGGAAGGAAGGAAGGAAGGAAGGAAGG
>NW_027185698.1:20229212-20278689 GCF_028583685.1 Petaurus breviceps papuanus | reverse complement strand
GGAAGGAGGGAAGGAGGGAAGGAAGGAAGGAAGGAAGGAAGGAAGGAAGGAAGGAAGGAAGGAAGGAAGGAAGGAAGGAAGGAAGGAAGGAAGGAAGGAAAGAGGGAAGGAAGGAGGGAAGGAGGGAAGGAGGAAGGAGGGAAGGAGGGAAGGAAGGAAGGAGGGAAGGAAGGAAGGAAAGAAAGCTATATTGCCTAATTGACCAGTTCCAGTTTGATCCCCAGAAGGCAGCTCATTTTCTACTTACAGAGGTTATTGTTTGTCATTTGTTCTCAAAAAGACCATGACATCAGGGAAGTGATGCCGTGATATGCAAGTGATTTGGATGCAAAGTCACGAGCCTCAATTTATCCTACCGAGTCATCTGGGTCCAGTGGCTAGATATAGATCAGGACAAATGGAGATGACCCACCCCTTGATCCATATTGTCAAAATGAAATGTAGTTCAGAAAGGACAACTTGTTTTTAGTGAAATTATGCTGACTTACAGTGATTGACACTTTTTTCAGTGCTCAAAATCAAAAGCCTTTTGCTTAACAGTTCATTCTAGAATTTCACTTGGTTTCAACAACAGTCAATGATCAATACTTTACAGAATGTTTCTCCTTCCTATTTATGAAAACCAGCATGAATAGATAGAATATAAACCTTGGAGTCAGGTGAATATGAACTTATTCTACATATTTGCAGGGGACAAAAAAAATTAATCAATATGTGTGATAACTAGGGACACTTAGATTCCACATATGGAAGAACTTTTTTTTTTTTTAACAATTAAGAAACACTTGATACTTTCATGATAGCAAAAAGGTAGAAACCAACAGATTGGGGAATGGCTGAATAAACTATAGCATATGATTATAAAATAAATTTTACTATGTGATAAAAAAATAATAGATATGAAAACTTAAGAGAGGCTGGTAAGATTTACATGAACTGATACTGACCAAAAAAAGCAAAACTAGAACAATCACAACATAAAGGAATGCAATAATAAAAAAGGAACTGAACTCAGATTAAAATGTTTTGGCTAAAATTAGTTGCATATATTAGATACTGAAACATACCTCCTTCCTCTTGGTAGCTGAGTTGCAAGTGGGAGAACCTTCAGGTGAGGTATTATGTTTGTTTGTTTTTTGCTTTAATTAAAAAAATCTTTGTAATTAGGGTGACTTTTATGGGGAGAGAGACTGAGGCTATGAGGAAAATTATTGTGATATATAAATGAATAAAACTTTCTAGAAATAATTAAATCTGTCAAAATTTGAATTAGCTGCATCATAAGGTAGTGATTTCCCCAGGAATGAAAGCATTTAAGCAAATGGCTCACTTGTCAGCACTGAGGCAGAGTGCATCCATACTTTGGGGAGGGGCAAGACCATAGAATGCCTTTCAATAATCTTCAAATTTAAGGACTCTATGATTCTTACTCTAACTCTGTTATCCACTACCACGAAAACATCCTCTCTAGGAAGTTTCCACATCACATTCTATTCCACTTCTTCCTATAAATATATAGGATTTAGAGATGGAAAAGATCTTAAAGGTCATTTTGCCAAATGCCCTCATTTTACAGATGAAGACACTAGGATGGAGAAGTTAAGTGAACTGCCTGAGGTCACAAAACTAGGAAATGTCGAGGATAGCATTTGAAACAAGGTCCTGCTGGCAGCAATCTCAGTGTACTATTCACTGAATCACACTGCCTCCTTCTTAAATGTGTTTATTTACAATTTGAGCTTTTAACCCTTCCAAAAATTATTCACAGGGAATTCATGTCACTCATGAATTCAGCCTCTTGGTGATCTCTGCATTCCTCTCACCATCCCCACTGCTTCATATCACCAAACCAACTAGCCATGCCTATTTACTCAGAATTAGGCCCAGGGTAGCAATCCTCTTTTTCACATCATCCACATCTTGAGAAGTGAAACTGTTAGAAAAGTGATTTCATACTGCCAACTACATCCAGAGAATGACAGAACATTGAGAATGGTCTTAATATCAGGAATCTAAACCCTTCAACAAAAGTGCTTGTGAAACTTAAAAGTTGTTTTCCTGAAACTCTGTCCCTTCCCTATCCATTTATATATATGTAATATATATATGTATGTATATATGTAATATATGTATGTATATGTATATATATGTAATATATGTATGTATGTATATGTGTATATATACATATATATGCAGATAATAATGACCTTGTAAAGGGATTGGAACAGGGAAGACTGGGCAGGGATCATGTGCGCTTTTGCCACCATGTATTGGGAATGTCAATGAGAAAGGATGTGTACTCTCTAGCAGGGGGAAATCTCAATACATCCATGAAGTTAAATCAATGAAATATATTTTCCCTCCTGTGTCCAGTTTCAGCATAGATTATCTATGCACTCTGGAATTTTTCACTATCTGGGAATTTTGTGGTAAAACTATGACTTCAAGAGAATAGAGTCCATTGAATCTTCAGCTCATTGCAGGGTACTCTGAGAACAGCATGAAGCCAGGATGTGGAGGACTAGCATCAGTGTCTATAGAACTGGATTCCAGGTCTGCCTTCTCCACTTCACCTCCAATGTGTTCTTGTGAGAGTCCTGGAACTGCTCTAAGCCTCTTTTTACTCCTCTGTAAAAGGAAAGAGTGGGACTGAATTATTTCTAACAACCCTCCTAATACCATATCCTAAGATCCTTGTGAGGTCAGTGTAAGAAAAGCTTTCTTACTGGCTAGACTTCATTGCATGAACACAACTTCTTCTTCCATATAATCATGAAAATGAAAATGCAAAACTAGTTCAAATGTGGCCAAAATAAAGCCCTTCCCCAAAATTCCCCACTAAATACACACACACACACTCACACACACAC
The DNA here is from genome assembly GCF_028583685.1 of Petaurus breviceps papuanus. Classification (NCBI taxonomy): domain Eukaryota; kingdom Metazoa; phylum Chordata; class Mammalia; order Diprotodontia; family Petauridae; genus Petaurus; species Petaurus breviceps. The sequence continues at coordinate 20,275,819 of NW_027185698.1, read as the reverse complement.
AGCCCCCCCCCAAGGAATGTACCCAAAGTTTTTTGCATTTTAAAATGCTTAAGGTACTCCTAGAAATTTAGAACACATTAATAAAAACACATAACATGTAACAAAAACCCATTAGGTACACTCACTTCAACACATTCTAAGTTTTGATTTTACCATCAAATTACATATAGTTGTGTTTAGGTAAATAGCAAAAAATCAAGAGAATAAATAGGGGTATGCAAAAGCATTGAATAAGCTTTCTTTTATTATTACTATTATTTTAACATATTATGACCCCTCAAAATGTTCCAGGTTTATAGAAGCAACTCAAAATTTTTTAAATTTGCAAATTGTCAGACATTCCTCTTTATCCCTCAACATTTTATTGTTTATTTAAACATCAGTTATGACTAAAAAATGGTTATTTTGCATTCTATCAGTCAATTTTTAGTAAAGCAACAAATGTAGAAAAAGCAAATACTAAATTGAACTCAATTATGCATAAGATGCTTTTTATTACTTATGCAATCCAAATATCAGTGAGTTGAAAAGGAAATAAACATGATAATTTAGCCTCTTTGTGGCTTCTAGGCTATGGGGGGGGGGCAGAGAGGAGGCTTCCATTGAATTTTCCACACAAATTTAGCAAAGGCATTGAGAACATTTATTATTGCCTATAATTCAGAATTTTATGACTTAAAGCTGTTTTGTGAAGTGATTAGTTCTATTAGAAGGGACTACTTTGTATCTTAACAGTTTGCCTAGTTGAGCTAATGTTGGCAGCTAAAGGCTGGCTGAATTCCTTTTTCACTTAAAAAATCATTCTACAAGTATGTGCAATATAAGGAAAAGAAAGCAATCATTATTATTAATGAGCTTCCTATTGGGTTCTTAAGACTAGTTCTCCTTCAAGTCTTTCCCAGTTATTGGTCTGAAACAGACCAAAGAGTTACATAAAGTAACAAAAAATCAGGCATGCAAAAAATTAGAGAAAGAGTAAATTTTTAAAAATCTGGTTCCACAGGTATTTTTTGATCAAGTATAAAAACATTTTTATTAATTTTTGTTTTAGAAAGATTGTAGGAAGATGGCAATAGAAATTTTTCTCCAAGTCCTCATATATTCTGCCTAGTACATAGTAAGTGATTAATAAATGCTTGTTCACCTATTGATTCCTTAAGGTACTCATCACAACCTTTATCTACATTTTACACGTACACACCTATAATGTAGGTATCCCTCAGGTTTCTGTCCTAGATCCTCCTTTCTCCTTCTACACTTCTCCACTTCGTGATCTCATCAGCTCTCATGGATTTATTTATGCTGATGATTCTCAAATCTACTAATTCTACAACAACCTCTCTATTGATCTCGAACCTTGCATCTACAACTCCTTTCTGACATCTCAAAGTGCACGTCCAAAAGATATCTTAAACTCAACATATTCCAAACAGATCTCATTATCTTTCCCTCTAATATCCCCATACCCTTACTTTCCCCATTAGTGTGGAGGGCAACACCATTCTCCTAGACCTTCAGGTTCACAACCTAGGAGTCACTCTGAACTCCTCACTCTCTCACCATATCCAACCTGTTTCCAAGGCCTACTGATTTCACCTTTGTCACATCTCTTGAATAACCACCTTCTCTCCTCCTCTGACACTGTCACCACTCTTTTGTAGGTCCTCATCACCTTATACCTCAATTATTCCAGTAGCCCCATGGTGGGTATGCCTGTCTCAAGTCTCTCCCTACTCTAATCCATTCTTAATCAGCCACTAGTGTTATTTTCCTAATCTAAGTCTCATCATGTCACTCCCCTACTAAGTAAACTCCAATGGTTTCCTATTGCCTCAAGGAGCAAAGACAAAATGCTGTGGTTGGCATTCAAAGTCCTTCATAACCTGCCCCCCACCTAATTTCAAGTTTTATTAAACCTTTCTCCCTAAACATATATTCTTTGACCCAGTAATATTGGCCTTCTGACTGTTCCACTGAAAAAGTTAACTCCATCTCTCTGCTCCAGGCAATGAAATGCATTCCCTTGTCCATTCTAATTACTGAGATCCCTGACTTCCTTTCAGTTCTAACTAAAATCCAACCTCCTATAGGAAGCCTTCCCCAACCCCTTTATGTTCCAATACCTTACCTCTTTTAATTATGTCCTATATATCCAATATATAGCTCACTTTTATATACTTATTTGCATGTTGTTCTCCCCTATTAGATTGTAAGCTCCTTGAGGAGAGAGGCTTTCTTTTGTCTCTTTTTGTATCCCCAGAACTTAGCACAGTGCCTGAAACAATTGAAATGTGTGTGTATAATAATATTTCCCTACATGCAAATTATAGAACATGAATTGTCCATCCCCCAATAATCAGCCCCTTATTTTATATGTAAATTGTAAATTTAATAATGCTTCATGTACTCTAATTCCTCAAGATTTAATTATATAGAATGCTATTGACACATATGTGTGCATTTGTGTGTGTGTATAGAGAGAACAGTAGATAAATGTGTGTGTATCTTTTTTCAAAGTTCTTTAGTAAGTTAAAAGAAAAAGGTGTATTATAAGATTCCCCTAGAGCAGCTACCTGAGCACTTTCACTATGCCCAAAACAACAAAACTATTTTTTTTAAAGAGGAAGAACAAGACAGGAGAAAGAAACCACAAATGCAAGTATAAGATCTATATGCACATACAGTCAATCCTAAACATTTCCTAAATTTAACTTTTGAGACTTCAAATATTTGCATGATTTTATTACTAGTCTCACTTTCAATTTTGTTTTGGCAACTGCAATAGAGAAAAAAAAGAAACAAGAGGCACATCTGATGCATCCTTCATGATCTCCAACAACATTCACCAGCTGTGAAGGACAGTGTTAGTGGTGATGTTGAGATGTCACTAGGCTCCCCATTTTCCAACACCAGTTACCAAAGTCCCAGCAACCTCTTCCTTGATTTTCAGAGGGCAGTAAAGGTAGAGAGGTTTACAGCAGTATAATGTACAGGACCATGCCCTCATACCATCAAATGCTCATCTAACACAGTAGAAGATATGATTCAAGTTAAAAAAAAAAGTTTTAGTTTTAAGAATTTTATTTGCTGTAGGGTACTTATGGTATTATAGATTTCATGTGTTATAAAAAGTGAATATGGTCTAAAATAAATATTTTTACTGAGATAATTAGCACAAGAATTCACATAATTCTAGGTAATTACTAATAAGAAAATGTTTTGCATGTTACCAATTTTATTTGGGGTGCTGTATTTTATGAGTTATATATTATAAAGAACTATATGCAGAAAATCTATTTTCAGCAATTTCTACTGAAATATTATAGTTTTGGTGGTTGCAGGAGCATAACCCCCTATTTTCCATAGATTCAATCTAGCAACAATCTAACAAACTTTGCTTTTCACCATTTTCTAGGGATGTTACCCCCACCAAAGTTGAAGACTTATCATGACTTTTTAAGATTGTGTCTCATGTAAAAACAATAAGAATTGCAGCAAGAAAAAAGATCCAAAAGAGAAAAAAAAAGGTGAACTATAAACCATATAAGGTCTACAGTGTAGACAGTCCCTTCTCCCTGGTGCTGTCACTCAGTCCCTAATCACTGGGCATCTATCACAGTAACTGTATCATTCCAACAATGCACATGTCCTTCAGCAAGGTTCAAAGCGAATGCTGAATTTTATAAGAGGTACCTCAATATGGCAAGTGTTATGCCTAAAGGGAACTTTCAAAGACAAATAAGTCCACAATACCAAGATAGAAGTGGCTACTTTCTGATGCCAAAGAGTGGAGATGGGGAATGCCACTAAAAGATAGCAGACTCAACTGCCAATCAGCAAGCCATGGTACTGTGATCATTTTGTATGGTAGCAAGCCCCTTATCCATATCTCAGACATCTGAAGGATCAGAGCCATTACCATCTAGATCCTATACGAAGCAGGGACAATGAAATTTCAATGGGATTCTTAGATCCCCAAAGGCCTCCAAAATTACCTGATGATTAAACAGGGATTGTTCCCTGTATACACATGAATTGTAGTGGGAATGTCACCTGAAATGTGAGGGATAAGACTATACCCTATTTTCCCCCATAACTCATAGTAGGAAGAGGAGTAAGAGATGATTCTCTGCCAGTGCTGAGAACATGTGTTCCCTGGAGGAAGTCCAAAATCCCCAACAGTTGCCTTGGGAGGAAGAAATGGGTTTACAGATGACTAATCCATTTTTGTTTACCTGAACAGGGGATGAGCAAACATCATTTCAAATTCTCAGAACTATATTCTAGGGGCGGCCAGGTAGCACAGCAAGTAAGAGCATTGGCTCCAGTGTCAGGATGACCTGGGGATCGAATCCCGGGCTCAGACACTTAGCACCCACCCAGAAACACCTGGCCTTATAACCTTGAGCAAGTTACTTAACCCCAATTGCTTAGGGGCGGCCAGGTGGCTCAGCGAGTAAGAGCACTGGCTCCATTGTTGGAATGACCTGGGGATCAAATCTGGGCTCATATACTCAGCACCACACCCAGAAATAACTGGCCGTGTAACCTTGAGCAAGTTACTTAACCCCAATTGCTTAAAAAAATAATAATAAAAAAAACTATGTTCTATTTTCTTTCTACTTCTTATGGCAACATATACTTAAACTATAATGTCAGTACATTTCCTTGTAGGTCATATGAAGTTGGAATGAAAATAAGCATCTTAATTAGAAAATTAAACATTAGTTATATTTGGAGATTTCCTTGGAGTTTAAATCCAGAGTGGGAGTGGAGAACCGAAAATCAGAAAAATTTATGGAAGAGTATTTGCAAGGGTTTCTTTTACATTTCTAGATCCTTGAGTGCTCCTGGAGAATGCCACAAGGAAAAATAGAATAATCCCTCTGCTTCCATCACATATCTATAGTGATGGGAAGATGGACACAATTTAAAGAGTGATGAATTATAATCAGAAGACCTGGCTTCAAATCTCAGACCTGCCGACTTCTACCTGTGTGGCCTTAGGCAACTCAAGCTCTCTTTGCCATTAAACTCTTATCTATAAAATAGTGATGTTGGATGAGATGACCTCTATAGTACCTTTAAACCCTAAACCTATCACATTATATGATCATGAAGGTCTATCCTTATCACTCTCTCTATATAAAATGGGCATCATCACCTACAAATTAACATTTCAATGAAGGTTTTGTTGTAGATCAACATAAGAATAAGTGCCATACTGCTCAATATTTCCATTTATTATTTACTGCTTTCCACCTTTGCAAACTGCCTTCTCATATGAACCCAGACAAAAATATCCTCCAATTTTTTGCATACCTAAGTCATATATCACATACATATATATACACACACAATTATATACACATTGTATACTTTAGTGTATGTATATATGTGTCAATAATTATAATGGAAATGCAAATTTAAAGATCTTCCCTGCCCTTAGGCCCTTTGATAGGCTTAAGAGACTCTGAGAACATTCCTTGAGTTGAAAATATACTCTGCCTCCTAACAGGCTGAATGTGGTCATATGGAGCCTGTGGCAGGAGGTTTAGTTTTCAGGAATGCCCACACCTTGATGCTGTGTGATTGGGCAGTGGGTCAAAAGGGTGGTTACATTGTCTGACCCAGGAGAAGGCTATATAATCCCTCATGTGAGGCTTTGCTTTGGGGCTCACTTTGAGAAGTGTTCTGTGATTTGATCAGATGAGACTCTGGGAAGCCATTGTTGAGAGCCACTCCCCCCCCCCCCGGCTTTGAAAAACCCAGATGTTGATTTAGTATGGATGTAATGGTTGGGCAGTTTGGAAACCTGTCTACTTGATCTGTTTCTCTGTCTTGATAATTCTGTCTGTATACTCTGAAGTTCGGGGTGCTGACCTTTTTCCCCTGAACTAGGTACATGATACATATTTGATTGATTAAAGTAATCTTGTTGACCCATTTTGAGTTGCTTTACTTTAACAAAGCAGATCTAAGAACCTCTGTTGGCAGCCACCCTGGGGACACTGGGGTGCTTGCTGATACAATAATGTGTGAGTGTGTGTCCCAGAAAGAGCTATCTACACATGGAAAAGCTCTTAAAAACACAATTTAAGATGATGAAATTAGTCTGCCTACATATTGTCAATCCTACATTGACATCATTCCTATCAAATATGATCAAAATACTCTTGAAAATATTGTATGGTGATGCTTTAGTCTAGCCTTATAAAGAATATTAACTGGATAACTAGTGGATAAAAGAAATAAAGTCTCTCTGAGACTTACATTTCAAGTGATGAAAATCTTTATTTTTCAAGCTAAGTTATAAAAATAATTAATATCCAATATGGAAATTGCATATGATGAAATAATAATTAATTATAGTGATATAACCTATGACTACAATATAAACTATATAAACAATATAATTGTAATAAGTAATAGTAACACTAAAAATACATGCATTTGATGACGACATAATTAATATCAAAATTAGGCAAAATAGTTTGGAATAGAGGTGAGAAGCATTGTTTTTGAAAACAAGTTTAAAGCTGCACTATTTGAGGTAAGAACTTGTGGTTATGGTTTGTTTGTGGGACTCTTCCATTTTATGTCTGCATAACATATTAAGGTTTTAACAAGCAATAGAAACATGCCACTAAAAAGGCACGATCCTCCAATAATGACTTTTACCCATAAAACAAAAATCATTACACTTATAGCTCTTGTTATTTTCTAAAGCAAATTTCTTTCTGACTTGAAATCTCATTCACTGACATACACACAATCTCAAGAAAAAACTGTTCTCTGGGGTTTGATATGAAAGAAAGCAGGTGCCTAATCAACTGGGACCAATGGCATATTTAGCCGGAATTCTGTCTTGGAAAATAGCATGAAGGGATTTATCAGGCACCATAGGTATCTTCAATAATTCTAACCACAAAAAGATTGTGATGTACTAGACTCATCAGTCCTGATTTTTATCTGTCAGTAACATTTTCCCTTAAGCTCACATATCACTCTATTCCACATCTCTTCAATATTATACACAATAATACGTGATGTATGTGCCTTATTGCCTTATTAGACAATTATCTTCCATGAGGGCAGTAACCAAGTGTTATGAACTTTATATCTTCCCTAATACCTGACACAGTTTTCTCCACATAGTAAGTACTTAAAAATATTTTTTTAACTCAACTTTAACAATATGTCATCTCTGAAAGATAAATGAAAATAGCCCAACTTAGGAAAAGCACCAAAATAACAAAAAGTATTTGTAGTTTTTGTGATAAAGAAGTGGAAAATAAGTCGTATATCCATTAATTGTGAAATAGCAGGGCAAATTATGGTATGATATCATGCCATAATAAATGATGAAGGGGGCTGTTTTAAAGAAAACTGAGAAGATTTTTATGAACTAATATAAACTAAAGTATGAAATAGGAAAAATGTGTATAATAAAAACAACACTGTAGAGAAAAAGTATTTTAAAAGACTTAAGGACTCTGAGCAATGCAATGACCAACCATAATTCCAGAAGAACAATGTTTAAGAGTGCTACCAACCTCCTACCAGAGCAGTAAGAGACTTAAGGTACAGAATGAGATTTGCATTTGTGGATATGGTGAATTTAAGAATTTGTTTTGCTTCATTATGCACATTTGTTCAAAAGGTTTTCTTTTTCTTTCTCATAGAAATAGGGAAGTAAAGAGAGTGAAAAATAAATGCTTGCCAATATATATACGCATGCTCATATGTGTGTAAATATAGTTTATGTATGTGTGTTTACGTGTTGCATCTCATATTTGAGTCATAAATTCTTCTAGAAAGTATTTTTCCTTTTTCTAACTATTCCACTTATTGATAGTATGTAAGAATCAAACAAAAAGGAATTAAGGAAACAAAATTGGAATGATTTCTGACCATTTTTATAGCAAACTGTATTCTCTATCAATGACATTTGGACTGAAACTTCATAGTCACAGATATGCTTCATGAGAAAGAAGAAATAACACTAATTTTTAAACAAAGAGCTAAGAAAAGAACAACTGTACTAGACCAGCTCTGCACAAAACAAGTCTTTGTTGGAGATAAAACAATTTTGACAGGGTTAAAAAACTCATTCTCATGGTATCTGAAAGAGGCAAGGACACTAAATCCTTAGGCAAAGAAAAAATCTACCTAATTATTACAAAAAAAGTAAGCGAAAAATATAAATACTAATAACAATTACTTTAACCACTTTCTCATCTCTACAAAAGTTTTATGAGAGTAATTAACACATATATTCAGGTTATCCTTGATGAAGTTACAATAAAGGACCAGGAGGCTTCATAGAAATCATATTTAATAGCAGTTCATATCTGTACACTCACATGATTGAATGAACTACATAAAAATACAGGAATCCATAGTGTTTATTTTTAACTCTAACTATTTGATTTGGTTGAAAAAATACCCATTTAAAACTCCTCTACAATAAAGTATCTTCCATACATGTAAAAATCACACATGATAACTTAAGAGATACAAGAGATAATTTTAAGATTATTTGGTGAAGTATAAAACAGGGAAATATATGCTTACCAAAAGATGTTTCTTACTATCACAGGGGCATATCATATCCTGCACAGAATCCATATGAGAAAGCTATTTTCTCTAGATATGGATGTCTTCTAAATGTGATTGTTTTTGAATAACTTATGAGAAAGAGTGGTGTGAATTATATCAAAACCTGAACCCAGCAGAGCCCCTCTATCTGATAGATATAATCAGTGAAAACAAGTTGATCTAACTCCTTACATGGAAAAATGAAATAAGTGGATGAAAAATGCCTAAACAATTCACAGAGTTGGTCTCTCTGAATCTATCAGGCAAACCTGAAAACAACAACAACAAAAACCGGGTACTGAATTCAGAGCAAAAGGAGAATGGGTTGTATTGCATGTGAGAAAGTGTGAAGTGTTTTTAATTATCCTATATTTCAATAAAACAAAGGCCTATTTTTTGAACATTGATATTGTCACAATGATGTCTATGACTGTAAGCTGTGTCACCAAAGAATTCAGGTTGAAACTTATTCGAGCAACAATGGAGAGATATGTGTACCTGAGTAAATTGTGAGATATAGCAAAAAACTCCACCAGAGGGATGGTACAAAAGATATCATCAAAAATATGTAGAACAGAAAAGAGAAATGACCTAATCCTGTAGTGAGTAAGTAATAGACAGTGGGTAGTGTGCTGCTCCTTTAGTGACCAAAGAATGTGAAAAGTTCCAGATAAAGGCTCCCAGTATGTTAGATGTCTTTCCTGTGGAGGATTTCAGGGAGGACAGAAGCAAGAATCTCAGAGTAAAGTATAAAAGGATAGTAATCTGCACCACTGGAAAAGTGCTCACATGGCTGAGATTATAAATCCATTAAAGTACCATGTCTTGGTAAAGAATTCCACAAACTAGAGGCAACTAGGTGGATGGAGCAGTGTAGAGAGTACTCACCTTGCCTTAAATCTACCTACAAATACTTACTAGCTATGTGACCCTGGGCAACTCAATCTGTCTTCCTCAGTTTTGTCATTTGTAAATTGGATACAACAATAGTACCTACCTCCAGGGATATTGATAGAATAAAATGAGATATTTGTAAAGTGATTTGCAATCCTTAAAACCCTTTATGTTAGTCATCATCATCAACAATACTATATTAACTTCTTCTCTCCTTCCTCTACACTCTCTTGGTGATCTCATTAATTCCTATGGGTTTAGCTATTATCTCTAAGCAGATAACTCAAAGATATGTATGTTTACATAGATATATAGACTATGTCTATATAGAATATTCTACAAAGCACAGTAATTTTATATCTGGCATATCAGGTGATGTAGTGTAATGATATACCAAATGTCCGGGTTAAGAGTTATAAAATAGGGGGCGGCTAGGTGGTGCGGTGAATAGAGCACCGATCCTGGAGTCAGGAAGACCTGAGTTCAAATCCGGCCTCAGACACTTGACACACTTAGTAGCTGTGTGACTTTGGGCAAGTTGCTTAACCCCAATTGCCCTCCAAAAAAAAAGCAAAAACAAAAAAAAGAGTCATAAAATAGGGGCAGCCAGTTGGCACAGTGAGTAAGAGCGCGGGCCCCAGATTCGGGAGACCCAGGATCGGTTCCACCCTCGGATACTTGGCACCCATACAAAATAACTTGTTTGGAACTTTGAGCATGTTACTTAGTCCCAATTGCTTAAAAAAATATAAAATATAACTTACCAGAATTTACCTATTTTTAAAGAATTAAAATCATTCAATATCAATAAAATGAAATATTATTTAAGTCTTATTTTTGATAATTCAGAATATATATCAGTGTCTTTTAGTGAAATAACAATTATAAATATGCAAAAGGACCTGCAAATTTCAAATGGAAAAAAACTGCTAAATAAATTTTGGAGTTTATATTTACTTTGATACTATCTAAACACACTTGCATCAAACTTCAGACATTTCCTATTAGGTTATTTAGTAAAGAAATCCAAGCTTCATAAGGTTTCCTCCTTTATCTTACAAGTTCATTTTGGTTATACTTCTTTGAATCATAATTAGATGTAATGACCATTTTATGTGCCTACTATATCTGAGATGTGACAGTCACTGGAAAAAAAAAGACCAATATAAAGCATCCCCTGAACTTGAGGACTTTACATTCTACTGAGGGAGACATTATCAAAACAGATAAATAGAGGGAGAGATAGAGAAATAGATAAATAAATATTTATACACACAAAGTAACCGAGATGAGGTGTCAATAATACCTGGGGGACAGAGAAGACCTCATATAGGAGACAGCACTTTAACTGAATCCTGAAGAGAGGTAGAATTCCACCAGGCAGAGGCAATGACAGAGACCATTCCAGGCATGGAAGACAGCCTCTACAAAAGTATGTTGGCAGGAAATGTAATATTATGCACAAAGTAAAGCAAATAGGTCAACTGGGTTAGAATTTTGAAGATTTGAGAGGACTAATGAGAAATCATTAAAATAAAATGGTAAGATCTATATTAGGAATTAAAAGCTAAACAGAGGAATCTGCATTTTTTTTTTCCCAGAGACAATAAGAAGCCACTGAAGCATCTTGAACAGTGGAGTACAAGGGTCAGACCCAAACTGTGCTAAACATAGAGTTGACTACTATGTGGAAGATCAGATGGTAAGAGTAGAAACCAATTAGGTAGTTCATAAGGAAGGTAATAAGGTTTTGCAATTCCTCCTCCTCTCATTCACTCCTCAACCCTTTGCAATCTGGCAATCGACCTCATCACTCAACTGAAATTACTTACTCAAAAGTTACTAATGATCTTTTAATTGCCAAATATGATAATCTCTTCTCAGTCTCATCCGTCTCAACATATCTGGTACATCTGATAGTGTTGAGCACCTTTCCCTCTTGGATATGCTCTCTTCTTGGAGTTTTCATGACACTGTCTCCCGATTTCTCTACCTCTCTCTACCTACTCCACAGCAATCTCCTTTGCTGGATCCTCATCCATATCGAGCTGTGAACAATATCTGGTAAATAGTAGACACTTAGTAAATAACTGTTTATTGATTGACTGATAGGATGGTGTTTGGAGAAAAGCAAATAGATTCAAGTAATGATATGAAAGAAGAATTTACTAACTAATTAGATAGCATGGGCAAGAAAGTGAAAAAATATTGGGGATATGATCCTGGTGAATGAGGAGTTTTGTTTTCATCTTTGTGTGCACAGGGCTTTGCATGGTTAATTCCTGATGTATACTATGCCCTGAATAAACGCTTGGTGAATGAATGAGTGGATGAATCAATCAATGAAGAGCCAGAATTTACAAACCTACATGCCTGGTTTACAAGTTGCCCTAATGACACAAATACAAACCAATGACACAATTAGAAGAGGTAAGACTACAGAAAAAGAACACAGGAACTTTGGGGGTATATTATAAATTTGAGGTGCTGCTAGAATGGTGGAACGGAGATATCCAAGCAGGCAGTTGGTAATAGTGAACTTGAGTTCAGGAAAGGGATAAGGACGGGACTGGGAGTCATCTTCATAGAGATGATAACAGAACATTCAAGAACCACTTTGACCTTAAGAGAAGGTTCAGGAAAAGACAAGGAAGTAACTCCTAGAAGAGAACAGACATTTTAGATCTTACTAGTTAGGTCTATTCCTATCCCCTGTCCCCCAGTATAACCAGACCAGGCCAGCAGTCAAAACAACTGAGGCAAACCAACTATGGAGCCATTAAGGAGCAGGGCTACAAACAGTAAGTTTCTTTGTTTCTTCATCCTTCTCTTCCTCCACCCCCATTCCCATTTGGAGTCAGGAAGGAAACTGATAATTTGTGTTAATGATGAATTGCACAAGCAGCTGGGATAGGCATCGCACTATGTACATCTCAGATAGGCTTGACTTCTTTCCCCCAAGATGACTATCAGTGTAGATAGAACAGAACAATATATAAATGAGATTTATTGGCATCAAGAAGCCTAATTTATCAAAACCAAGCATAATAAAACTCTTTTAATAAGAGAACAAATGAGCTATAAGATAAATGCTTTCCAGAAAATTTAAGGCAGATTTAAATTATGCTCAACTATAATTAAAGAATGAGTCAATATCTGCCTTCCCCCTATCTACACACAGAAAGGACATGTAAATTAGAAAAGTGGATTTGTGGCAAAGGAATCAATAACCCAGTAGTGACAAGCTGACAGACTAATACGTATTTCTAGTCAAAATCATTCATAAATAAAAAAAAACTGAGAAGAATTAGAAGGTTATATATAGTTCCTAGAAAAAGTTCAGTGCAATTCAGTTCAACAAACACTAGATATTAAGTGCCTACTATGCATAAGATAGCTATGTCTTACACATAAATAGCTGGCTTATGACTTAGGTGAACCAGATTCAAATTCTGCTTCTAATACATAAAATGGGATTTTTAAAAGTATGTAAAATGTATAGTGACTGTATAATCCTGGGCAAATTATTTTACTTCTTGATATTCCTAGCAACTGTCTAAGACTACAAATTCAAGAACAGGTGCAGATTTACTTTACTGGAGAGATTTTCCACCTACAATATGTATGAAATCACAGAGAGGGAGAAAAATTTTCTATAGAATCATGATAGTTTCTAGGGATACAATAGAAATTTTACTGCCTGCCTTCAGATTCACATATTATTGGAATTTTTTTAAGCAATTGGGGTTAAGTAACTTGCTCAAGGTTACATGGCCAGGGTGTGGTGCTAATTATCTGAGCCCAGATTCGATCCCCAGGTTATCCCGACACTGGGGCTGGTGCTCTTACTCGCTGAGCCACCTGGCCGCCCCATTGGAATATTTTTTTTACCAACTTATTAGCTTTAGGGGTTTTAAAGACATCATGTCTGACCCCCAAAACCCAATATTTGCCTACTTTTTGATTTATTTTTTCCTGTTTCCAAAACAACTCTACTTTGTCAACAAATATTATTGACTGACCTCTTAAAGGGCAACTTCTGCCTTCCTTTTGTTCTTTGACACAAAGGTGGTTTTAATTTTTTTTTTTTCATTTCTAGAAACTCATTCATGAATCCCTTTACATACACTTTCCCCTCCAGGAAGGTTGGTTGAAAAAAAAGGGGTGTGGAAGGACTCATTACCTCTGAATTATTCTAACAAAAGGTGAATTTTTCTGAAGGCACAAAAGTTTTATCTAGAGTTTAAACGTATCCTAAATAAAATGTACCATAGTTAGTCATAGGGAAAGTGCTGCTTCTGACATGAAGAGGACCTGAATTCAGACTTATCTCCTTGAGTTCAAATCTAATAGCTGTGTGACCTTGGGCAAGTCACATAATCCTGTTTGCCTCAGTTCCTTATCTATAAAATGTGCTAGAGAAGGAAATGGCAAACAACTCCAGTATCTTTGCCAAGAAAATTCCAAAGATTCAGATACCACTGAAAATGCTGAAAACAGCAACAATAAAAGTAAGGGAGTAAGGTGGTCCCTTCCATTTCTTAATCTACAATTCTAAAATCTTAGTCTTCATTTTTTTTTGGTTTTCAGCAAAGAACCCTACATATAATAATTAACAAGGGTAAATTAATCAACAAGTATTTATTAAGCACCTACTATGTGCCAGGTATGGTACTAGATGCTAGAGATACAAATATAATAAATGAAAAAATCCCTATTCCCAAGTCAACAAGGCAGTATGCATTTACTGAGAACTTCCTATGTTCCAAGTAGTGTGCTTTCAAAGAAGTCACAATATGAGGCAGGGAGACAACATACAAAGAATAATATTCAAACTACATATATATATATACATATGTGTGTATGACAAATCTGCTATGCTTTCATAGGGAAAGCAATGATAAATTTTATTTGAGAGTTGAAGGAAGGTAGGGGAGTCAGCAGACAGGGTTGAGGAAGGAGAACATTTCAGACATAAAGGCCAATGAAAATGAAAGGACTTTGAGAGGAATGACAATGAGGCCAGTGTCACAGGACTGCAGAATCCATAGAGGGAAGCAAGATGTAAGAAGACTTGAAAGGTAGAAAAAGGGTACATAATGAAAGGTTTTAAAAGTCAGAGAATTTTCTATTTGATAACAGAGATAATAAGAATTACTGGACTTTATTGAATGGGAAGGTGACATGGGCAGACCTGAGCTTCCAGACACTGGCCACCTTACTGTTGGTCACACAAGATGTGCCATCTTTCAGCCCCTTGGCTGCCTCCCTCTTTCAGAATGCTGTTCTCATCTCTACCTCCTAGCTCCCATGGCTTCCTTCATGTCTCAGTGAAAGCTTCACCTTCTCTAAGAAACCTGCCACAGTCTTTGTTAATCTTAGTTCTTTCTCTCAGACTACATCCAGCTTATCCTGTCTATGTCTTTCTTGTACACAGTTCTTTGAATGTTATCTTCCTGAATCCTTAGACTGTCAACTCCTTGAGAACAAGGATCTGTCTTTTTTGGTTTTGCTTTGCTTTTGTTTTTGCTTTTTTATCCCTTGTACTTAGCACAGTGCCTGCCATATAGATGGCACTTAATAAATGTTAGTTTATCAACTGACTGCAAGATGAGCAAAAAAGTATTGGCTGGGAGAATAGCACTCCTAGTCAGGTGCATATCAGCCGGGAGGGAACCCGCATGAGGCAGAAGTCAAATCAATGGACCACATTCAATATCCAATGGTTCTAGTGAATTAGAAGCCACCATGTAAGTAATAGTAAATTGACTGAGATACAG
This sequence comes from Petaurus breviceps papuanus, assembly GCF_028583685.1. Lineage (NCBI taxonomy): Eukaryota > Metazoa > Chordata > Mammalia > Diprotodontia > Petauridae > Petaurus > Petaurus breviceps. The sequence goes on along the minus strand of NW_027185698.1, from coordinate 20,260,544 downwards.
ATATCAGAATTCAGATGAATATAATGACCAGTTTTGATCCCAGAGTCCTACAATGAAGCATATTTTTTCTCTTCTCAATAATAATGACAGAGTAGAGATGTTGCTATTTATGTTGTCAGATATGGTTCATGCATTGGTTTCTATTGCTTATCTGTTTCTCTGTCACAAAGATTCTATAGTGAGGGAGATATTGAGAGGTAAAAGTGACACTTTTAAAGAAAAAAATTCTGTAAATCACAAAAAAAGAAAAGAAAAGAAGTCTTACACAAAATTAGAAATAAAATGACTAAGGTAAGCATCTGAGCAAATTATACACTGCAGAAGGATGCAGGCAGGGGATCAGGTTCCATACAAGAAGTCCAGGGCCAGTGTCCAAGGTCCCATATGGACAAGCAGGTCCAAACTATTAGTGCAAAAGGGTTATGACACTAGCTAATTGCCCTGTGTTTCAGGTGTATGATTTCATTCAATGTGTGTAGACAAGGAGGGAGAGAGGAGCACTAGCAGATAGTCAAGCCTTCTGAAACCCAGAGGATTGTGGCAGCTGATAGATAACTTTAATGTTAGGTGAGCCTAACCTCTGCTGCCACATAAAATTGTGTGTTCATTTTTTTCCCCAGCAAATTTCAAGATACCATATTAGCTATCCCTCAACAGACATCTGAATGCCCTGAGGGTGGCCAGAAGTATACACAGAGGCTACCCTTCAGCAGCCAACATCATTGGTCAAATAAACACACACACCAACAAGCAAAATTACTTCAAGAGTTCATGAATTGTGCTAAAAGAATGAAGAATTGGGGGAGCTCATGGCTTGAGGTAATTCTATATATTCTGTGCTGGCATATACTCCATGAATGTATGAATGCATTGTATGGTGCCTCATGGGGATAGGGACAATATGTGTGTGTGCGTGTGTGATGGGCCTGAATTATAGAAGAAAAGGGACTTATGAAGTAGGCCCAGAAGGTCACAAGGTAGCTGAATGCCTTGGATCAAAATAATTCCTTTACATATTAGTTATGAAGTTCTTTGTGAAGATGATACACCTGCATTTTGTTTTTTCATCACTCAAAACCTGTGAATACTTAGATCAGTGACTCAATAAAAAAGGAGAATGTGTTAATGCTGAGTTTCTTTGAATCCTGGAACTGAGTACGTTTTGGAAATTCCCATTAGGAGACCATCTCACCCTTATGTATCTCTATATGTTACTTCAGGACACACAGGAAGAAATATGATTTGCTTCGTTTCTAAGACTAACAAGCATGCCACTTCTCTCATATTTTCACCTTCAACTTTTGTATTGGGAAAAATACAAAAAAGGGTAAGTACTGTGTTCTATCCACTGTGCAACAAGCTACCTTCAAGTCTTCCCATACTCAGTGGAATTATAACAGCCAATAGTCATTCCTTCTGCTTGCTAAAATTCTCAAGTCTTCTCATTTTTAAAATAACAACCAGGCAACCCTATAACTTGACCTTTCTGCCTCCTTCCCCTCTCTTTCCATTCTTCCAAAACTAAATTTCTAAAAAAGATAACATTTTCATTTTCTTTGCTTCTTATCTACCTTCTCATGTTCCTTCCCTATCCCCCAGCATTCTAGTTTCTGTCTCTATCACTTGACAAAATACATTCCTTGGAATATCATCTTTTGACTTAAAAATCCAATAGCAATTCCTCAGTCCTTGTCTCTGATTTTTTTTCTTTTTTTTTCTTATTGAGGAGCTCTCCTCCCTTGACTAGTATGAGACTGGACAAAGCATTTGGGAAGAAGGGCAGTGCATGGACTTGTTATACAACAGTCCCAAAACTTTCTTTATGGACACATAAGCAAGAGGTATCCTAACTTGCCTGCTCCCTTCAGGAAAATCCAAAAGCAAATCACCCCCTTTGGCACACTCCTAGAAGAAACAATTATAGCATATTTTCAATTATCATGCCACCCTAAATACATAATGGTATTTTATCCTATGTGTAGACAATTACCAACAACCTCAGTCTTGGTGAAATGAGCAGAACCAAGAGAACATTGAATACACCACCACCAATATTGTTTTAAGAGCTACTTTGGGGGACTAAGTCAATCTGACTGTTATCAATACCCAAATTACTGTATTTCACCACGTAATCATTGCCACCATATAATTTTCACAACCTGTTTTTTCACTCCAAAAATTGGTTTATAACCTTTCATAACATGCACCATTGCATGGGACAATGCATGGTACTTTAAAGGTAAACAGAGCACAAAGTGTTCACCAGTGGCATATGGATACACATTTATCTCTTATGCATTGCAAGCCACAAGACTAGAAATCTCAGTTGATGCACACTGTCAGTATTCAATTTCAATGTATATTCATGAGTATTCCATGCATCCTAATCTTCCACCAAAGATAGTTTAGTAATAAATGATTTTAAAGTAATCCCAGTACAATTTTTAAAAACTTCACATAATGGTTGTACCCCATTTATTTTGAAAAAAAATGGCATAAAAATCTGAGATAATTATGTGGTGAAATACATTAACTACAGATGCCCAGTGAAGGAAGAAGCTACCTTCATGCAAAGAAAGAACTGATAAGTAAATGTATAGAATCATTTTATATCTACATTTTTATCTATTCACATATTTGCATCTAACGGTAGTCATCTAAAAGGTGGTGGGGAGGGATGAAAGAAAAAAGAGAAAGTTCTATGTTAACTTTATTATATATTTTTTAAAAATAGCAAGTTTTACATAATAGATTTGCACATTCATGTACAATTACCTTTTTTCCTATTCTATTACAGACATGCTTGTTTTATTTCTTAATTTCAGAATAAATTAAATTAAAAAGTCAGATTGCTCAGAACTGCCTTACTTCTCTGGTAATCTCTAATTCCAGTGATTACTAGTTTATTTGAGGTTATGAACCCTATTTCTGTATATTTGCATTTACATCTGCATTCACTCCTTCCCTGAACCATGGCACATATTTTATTTTAAATAAATTGAAATTTTGTTTTAAGAATTTAGGGAGATAATTACCCTGTCACCCAAGGGTGTCTGCATGGGGGATTATTTTTTTTTTCAATCTATAACACATCTTTTCATTCACAGGTCTTTGTAGCCTTGTTAGTTGTTATTCATTGTTGTTGTTGTTTTAAATAAGAGCTCATACTTAGTAATAATAAGAGTTAACATTTGTGTAGCTTTCTGTTTTGCAAAATGGTTTGCATATATTATCCAATTTGATCTTCTCCACACCCTGTGATATGGATGGTATTATTATTCCAATTTTACAGATAAGGAGACTGACCCTGTAAGAATTTAAGTGACTTACCTAGAATAACATATTTAGTAAGTTTCTGCAACAGAATTCGAACTCAAGTCTTCCCCACTCCAACTCCAAATTCAGCCCTCTATCCACAATATCTACTTGTGCTTTACATGATATTTTAAATATATCACCTCATTTGATCCCAACAACTCTGGGAGAAATAGTTTTGACAGATTAGGAAACCAAAACCCACAGAGATTAAATCATTAACCAAGATCATACTACTAACTACTAGGCAAAAAGTAAAAGATTTAGAACTTGAAGCTCTGTCTTCTGTCCCCAATTCCCACATATTTTCCACTATATTTCTTTATACAGCATAAAAGGACTTTAAGTCACTCCCTTTACAGAAACCCTTTGAAATGTCAGTGTTGAGGAACAAGCACACCCTCCTCAGTTACTGGTTGACCCTAACACAGCTTTGTCTTCACATATTTGTACATGCTCTCTCTTCAGATAACATTTCAGATATTGGGAGATCAAAATCATCTGACCCACTTCCCCTCATTTGAGTCCAGTAGATTGAGAACCTTTATGAAGGAATCATGTAAAGATGTGAACAAAATTTGAACAGAAGGACAAAGTTTGTAGTTTTCTAAATGTGCATTATGGAGCAACAACCGTTATCTAGAAAATTTAGGACTCATCAAAATATAAAAATAAATAACTGACTACAACCAAATCAGACAATAAGTAATATCATATGAGGTTCTCTTGAATTCATATTTACTTCCCACTGCTAGTCGGAATAAGACAGCATCTCCTCATCTTGTTTTCAATAAGACCCAAGTCATTCCTTTACCTATTTGAGTACTCAACACTTGAGTTCTCAGGTGAATCAATTAACTAATCAATCAAAACTTATTAAAAGCCTACTGTTTGCCAGGCACATAATAGCCTTCACTGCCTACATATTTCAAAATTCAGATAAAGTGACTTACTGAGTTGGAAGGAAAAGGATGATTAAAAAGTCCAAAGGTTATAGCTATAGGACTCTAAGTATATCTCTAAATAACACAAGCCCATAGCTTGTATTTCCTAAAAAAGAATTTTACTTCCATGTCCTTGGGCAACATTTCTAAAACCATTGGAACTTATGAGAAGGAACTGGGCATAACTGGCATGATTCAAAGTCTTTTAGCTCCGATTTGCAGTCTTGGACCAACTTTCTAATTTTATTCATGTGAAATCCTACCACATACCCAAGAACTGAAAGAAGCAGATAGCCATGTGTTAAATTATATTATTTTCTAACCAACCGTTTCTCATTTTTGCAGTAGGCAGTTTCATCTCCACTGTGGAGTGTTAGCTGATTTTTGCATAGAGTTTTCATCACAACTTCTTCCAACTGAACAAGTTCATTGTTTATTTTGTAAATGCTTCTTTCCTTTCCTTTTCTTTTTTTTCATTTTTCAAATGCTTTATTAACTTCTAATGTCCATCATTCATTTCCATGAGATTTTGAGTTGCAAATTTTCTCCCCGTTTTTCCCTCACCCACCACCCCAAAATAGCAGTTCCACAGGATATCCCCTCCTCCAATCTGCTCTCTCCCATATTTTCTCCCATACTCCTTTTGACTTTTCCAGTAGATCTCTATACACCAGTGCCTGTATATCTTATTTCCCAATTACATGTAAAATAGTATTTATAATAGCATATATATATTTAAATATTTTATTTTCAAACTTTGAATTAGAGATTCAATCCCTTCTTCCCTTGTCACCCACCCTTACTGGGAAGATAAACAATTAAGTATAGGTTGTACATGCGTGGCTAATGCAAAACAATAAAATAGTAGATATATTGTAAAAGACTGACTATATTTCCCTCCCTCCTATCCCACCTCACACTTGTTCTATTCTCTACTTTGATCCTGTCTCTTTTCAAAAATGGGTGCTTCCAACTTCCCTCCCCCTCAGTCTGCATTCCCTTCCATCATCTCCCCTCTCATCCCCTTCCTCCCCATCCCCTTCCCCCCCTACTATCCTGGAGGGTGAGATACCCTATTTAGCATGTATTTCATTCCCTCCTCAAGCCAAATTCAATGGGAATAAAGTTGACCCATTCCCTTTTTTCCTTCCTATTCTTCCCTTCCATTGTAACCATTTCCCCCTGCCTCTTCTATATGAGATAATTTACCCCATTCTGTCTCTCCCCATCTCCTCTCATTATATTCCTCTCTCACCTCTTAATTTCACCTTTTAAGTATCATCCCTTCCTGTTAAATTGGTCCTGTCCCCTCTATTTATGTATACCTATAAACATGTATACACACATTCACATATGTATTCATATACCCTCATATATAGACATATATATATATATATATAACATATATATATATATTTATATTACCTTCAACAACTGAGAAAAGTTTTATAAGTCACAATTATTGGGGTTTTTTTCCATGTAGGAGTGTTAATAGCTCAGCTTTGATAAGTTCCTTATGATTTCTTTTCCCTGTTTACCTTCTCATGCTTCTCTTGTTTCTTGTATCTGAATGTCAAATTTTCTATTCAACTCTGGTTTTTTCAACAAGAATGATTGAAAGTCCTCTATTCCACTGAATGATGATATTTATCCCTGAAACATGATACTCAGTTTTGCTGGGTAGGTGACTCTTGGTTTTAATCCCAGCTCCTTTGACCTCTGGAATATCATATTCCAAGCCCTTCGATCCCTCAGTGTAGAAGCAGCCAGACCCTGTGTTATCCTGATTGTGTTTCCACAATATTCAAATTGTTTCTTCCTGGCTACTTGTAATATTCCCTCCTTAATCTGGGAACTCTGGAAACTGACTAAAATATTCCTAGGAGTTTTCTTTTTGGGATCTTTTTTTCAGGAGGTGATCGGTAGATTCTTTCAGCCTCTATTTTGCCCTCTGGTTCTAAAACATCAGGGCAGTTTTCTTTGAGAACTTCCTGGAGGATGATTTCTAAGTTCTTACTTTGGTCATGGCTTTCAGGTAGTCCAATAATTTTTAAATTATCTCTCCTGGATCTATTTTCAAGTTCAATGGTTTTTCCCATGAGATATTTCACATTGCCTTCTATTCTTTCATTTGTTTGGATCTGTTTAACAGCATCTTGATTTCTCATAAAGTCATTATTAGCTCCCATTTGCACCAATGTAATTCTGAAACAATGATTCTCCTCAGTGAGCTTTGGAGATTCTTTTTCCATCTGGCAAATTCGGCTTTTTAAGGCATTCTTCTCCTCATTGCCTTTTGGAGCCTCTTTTGCCATTCGAGTTAGTCTACTTTTAAGGTATACTTTTCCTCAGTCAGGCTGTTGACTCATTTTGTAATTTTCTTGCATTGTTCTCATTAGCTTCCCAATTTTTCCTCCACTTCTCTTATCTGCTTCTTAAGGTCCTCTATGGCCTATAACCAGCTTGTGTTTTCCTTTGAAGCTTTAGGTGCAGGAGTTCTGACTTCCCTGTCTTCCTCCTGTTCCATGCTTTGCTCTTTTTTGTCTCCAAAATAGGAGTCTAATGTTGAAATCTTCTGTCTGCTTTGTTTCCTTTGCCTGGTCACCCCTCAGTCACTTGACCCCTGGCTTTTTGCTGCAGTAGGACTCTGTCGAAAGATAGAGGAACTTTAGTCCAAAATGCTGGGGTTTTCTCAGCTGCCAGAGGTATTAGATGGGTGCCCTCTCTGAGGCCTCCACAAGCTCTGGCAAGCTGGACACATACCCTAGGACCTCCAACCTAGACTGCAATCCAGATCCAAGAAGGTTAAAGCAAGAGTGATTACCCTTCAGACTGGTGCTTGGTCCCTCTACACTCTGCAGGCCAGGAGCTGAAGCAGTCACATGGAGCTGGCTGGCTGTGCCAGTATCTCAGGGGCTTCTTGCCCTGGGGACAAAAGCCATGCACTCCCACTTACTGGGTCCCAAAGTCGAGACTGCACTGACCTCTCACTTTGTCCTTCACATCTGTGTGTTGATAAATCTGGAAACACCCACAGGTGCTGCTGATCTGGAGTCCCTCTGGACGGCTGCTGGTCAGGCCCACCCTTGGGCTAAATAAAGCCTTGGTGTGTGGCTGGGCTTGGCTCCCAGAGCACTGCACTGGATGATTCCTGCTGGCCTGCCGGGCTGTCCTCAGTGGGAGGTTAGCTTCTCAGTGTCATGTTGTGCATTCTGCAGCTCCAAAGTTTGTTTAGAGTCACCTTTTTACAGGATTGGGCAGGTGGAAGCCAGAGCTATGGGGAGGTCCTGCTTCTATCAGAAATGCTTATTTTCTACCAGAATTAATATTGCCCACTGCAATCTAACTAAGAGGTTTTCAAAGCATTTGGCAGACATTCCTATATCTTATATCACCAGGTATGGTGTTGTTCATTCCCATAAAGCCCTATTTTACTAATTAGCATTATTGATTCTTTCCATATCTATGCAATGTTTCCACTTAAAAATACAAAGCAAATATCCTCAAATCACCAAAGGGTGATACAACATTTTGCATATTAGCTCATTCCTCTTCCATGATTCTTGAACCATTTCTGAGTTCTGTTTGCTTGATGTTTATAATTCCCAAATCTTCTCATCTTTCCAGACTTTCTGATTAATGGGATGCACCTGTGTTTTAGGTTGTGAGCCAATTTTCAGAGAACATAACTCTAGCAGGAAACTACGATGAAATTGGACCACAAGAGGAAAAAGAAACACTAGCATATTGCTCATAACCCTTTGTGCCATAGCAAAGGAGTGGTATCTCTGACTTAGGAGGAAGGGTGATGTGGAAGCATCTACACTGGTCAAAGAGTGATATGGGAATTATTTTGAAAGGTTTCAGAAGAGTTTAAGCAGAAGCAATGCAATTTTATGAGTGTAATTATCATTAGATAATGCATAATATCCTTCATGGCTTTTGGGGCAAGTGATTAATTCTAGCAGCATAATTGAAAATTTTAAGAGATACGGTGTTTAATTTTAAAATTACTACATTGTCATATTTTTTTTAAATGCCTTTAATTTCACTGGAACATTAAACTAGGCTATAAATGACCAAGAAGCCTTGAATTTTTTGCGGGGTTTCTCCCCTGAAAATGTTAATAATCATTAATAGAATCATGAATTTTTAGAGATAGGGCTTATTATATGGTCCAAACTTATTTTACAAAAAGAACTGGAATTGAAAGAAGTTAAGAAATTTGCCCAGCTCACACACATAATTAATATCCATTTTCAATTTTTCAAACTCAAAAAGTTCATAGCACCAATTTTATTAAAATCCTAATGCCTATGTTCAGAAAGTACCTGCTTCAGATAAACTTTATTTAATATATTCTAATAAGTTTTAATCTCCTAACAGTTTTATGTCATAAATAAAAAGAGCTCACATATATTGTCATATAGAGGTTATGTCTATGCACACATACATTATTATTTTATCTTCACAATAATCCTGAGAAATAACTAATAAATATTTTATCCGATTTTACACCTGAGAAAAAGTGCGGCTCAAAGGATTATTTAATAACTTCTCTGTACTCACAGAGATAAAAAAAAATAACAGAGCCAGGATTCAAACCCAGGTCTTAAAATTCATAGTCCAACCTTCTTTCCATTACACTATTCTGAAAAGGTAGTCATAGAGAAAGTTATATAAAGTAATATAAAGCACAAAGATTAAATTAAATTAATGCTTCCCCCAATATCTTTTATAGAAAATAGAAATTTCAGCGCTGGAAGGGACTTTAGAAGTCATTTAGATAAATACAGAAATCCCTTCTACACCTCTGACAAGTGGCCATTGAGTCTGAGATGGTAATTATTTAGTGAGGTGGATCCCACTATGTCCTGAAGCTGTTCACTTCACTTTTAGAGAGACCAGTAAGAGATCTTTTTTCTAAATGTTTCACAGAGGTGAAGGCAGAAATCTGGTAGAGGTAACAGTGAAACGGCAGATAGGCAGATTACATTACAACATGGCATGGCAAATAAAGCAAGGGAGAGAAGCAAAATGAAAAAGAGGAGTGAGTGACTCACTGATGTCAAATGCACAAGTACTATGAATGAGGTCAGGGTGACTTCTGTAGTCTCTGAAAGAGAAGAGATTCTAGGAGTGAGTGATGAGGAGGGTGATTAGAAAAGGGAGGGGAAAGAGGGAGGCCCTACTTAAGAGATGAGAGGGGGTTATATTGACAAATGTATCTATAGATTAAGGGAGATGAGGACCCTACACTGGATGAGGCCTGGGGCATTTGTATTTGAAATATCTACTTGCCCTGGGGTGAGCTGTGGGGATTGGAAAATCTAAGGGCAATTGGCACCTTGAGGAGTGTGAGAACATGGACAAAGGGAGAAGATTTCAAGGCAAAATATGCCCTTTGTTAATAAAGTGAATGACAGAAAAAATATAATATGGTATCGACAGCAGGAAAGGAAATTTTGTAGTTGAAAAGCTTCTAAATAGACAACATTAATGCATCTAGAATAAGATGGGAAGTAGTTGGATGGGAAAAGATCTTTGTACAAAATTTCTCCAATAATGGTTTTGTAACCAAGCTGTATAAACAATATATATGTACATATATGTATGTATATATGTGTGACTAAAAGTCATTTCCAAATAAATGGTCAAAGGATACAAACATCTCTCAAAAGAAGTAAAAAAAAAAAGTAAAACGTAATTCATTATCACATAAAATGTTCCAAATCACTGATAATAAGAGAAATGTAAATCAGAACACTAAGGTTCTACCTCACACCCTGAAAATTGGCAAAAATGACAAAAAATGGCAGTGGTCAATGAGAGAAAGTTGTAGAAAGACTGGCACACTATGTAATTGTTGGTAGATCTGTGAAATGAGAAAATATTTTTAAATCAATTTGGAAGAATGTAAATAAAATCACCAAAATATTCATACTCTTTGAACCAAGGACCCCATTATTGAGTTTACACACAAATGAAAACATTGATCAGAAAAAAAAATGTTTCTATATGCTCCAAAACATTTATAGCATTATTTTTGTGTGTATGTGTGTGGTAAGTATGAATTTATAAGAAAGAATATACCCATCAATTGGGTAATAGGTAAACAAATTGTGATATATAAATGTAATGGAATACTGTGTGAACCATGGTTTTTCCATTTTGTTTTGATTCTTCTTTCAGGACATGACTAATGTGGAAATAATATGATTGTACATGTATAGCCTATATCACTTTGAATATCGTCTTGGGGAGGAGGAAGCGAAGGGGGGGAAGTTGTAACTCAAAATCTTATAAAAGTGAATGTTGAAAACTATCTTTACATATAATTGGAAAAAAACAAAATACTATCAAGGGGGGAAAATAAAAGAAAAAAGGAACATATGATGAATACAGAGAACATAGAAAAATCTCTATGAATTGAGAGTGAAGTAAGCAAATCCAAGAAAGCAATACAGGACAATATAAATGTAAAGAACAATGACAAACCCCATAATCACAAATAGATGCCACAAAATTATAAAGATCAAGAGGGACTCACATGAAGAGATGAGAAGACACCCCCAAACCACACTTTTGCGATGATGAGAGATACACAGATAGTACATATTGCACATGTTTTCAGGCTGTTTCAATGAATCAATCAGTTGTGCTTTTTCTCTCCAAAATAGTATTTATGATATGAGATGACTGAGAGGGAGAGGGAAGGGATATATGAATACTATGGTGATGTAAGAAAAAAAAAACTTACTTTAAAAAAAGAACACTGTTGTGAGCCAAAGGTAGATATTATTACCCTCACTTATATAGATAAGGAAAGTGAGTTATATGGTAGTTATAATGACTAAAACCCATCTTTTCTATCACCTAGGCTTTTTAGGTGCTTTCTAGGTGATTTTACTGCTACTCAGAAACAGCCATGAAAGCAGGAATACAGAAAGGTGAAAAGAATGAAGTATTCTCTCCAGAATATATCACAGTGGGGGACCACAGGTAGTTAAGATACAGCCAGAGAACAGGAAGAGGAATGTGGCAATTGTTTGGGGGGAAAAATTCTTAAAAGTTATTCCATCATCTTGCTGATTTTGCTAAAGAACAGCCCAAACATTAATAAAATGCAGACTTTGTTCCAAATATTTTTTAATTTAATCTCCTTGTACATACTTGCATTTCAATTGATATTTTAGTCCTAACCTTAATTATAAGTCCCTTACAGATCCCTTATATGTTCAAATATTTATAAAAACCTCAAACTTGAGAAGGAATCAGTTTTATAACATGACCTCTGAAAAGGCATTGATACAAACTAAGCCTTTGTAATTTTCTCTCTCTCTCTCTGGGTGGGCCTCATCTTGCTCATTTATAAAATGAAGTGTTTAGACTAAGTGACCTTCAGGGTCCCTTCAACTCTATATCCTAGGGAACCCTTAATATTCACATCTGCATTAACTACCAACCTTCATGTCCATTACTATATATCTCACCAGACTGTGGTCAAGTCACTACCACAATAATCTTTTTTTTCTCTTAAATAATGGGTTGGACTACATAGCTGTAGAGGTTCTTTCCCATTGTCAAATTATACAATTCTGCAAATGGTAGCCTAGATCAGAAGTGGTTCAGATATCAAAATTCAGACTCTGAAAGCCACAATGGAAACTCCTGGTGAGCATCAGCTATGGTATAGGTCTACACCCAAGTATATTACCTCTGGACCATATCACCTGCTTCTCCTTTTCTCCCCCCCCAAAAAAACCCCCAACACTTTTCATGTGTCCTTAGTTCTGTGCCTTTGCCAATCCTGTTCTATATTTCTCTGATGCCCTATATTTCCCTTTGTGCCTATTAAATACCTACACGTCCTTTAAAATTCAATTTAAATGCCACTTTCTTCATGAAACCTTCCCAGATTCGCAGTCCATATCAGCCACACTCTCAACTCTCACATGGCATTTTGCTTTGCAATTCTATAATGTACTCTTCATGTAATTTTGTTTGTAAGAAATGAGGAAATATATCCTTTGGGATATAGTGTTTTCATACGCAGCACCTACTGTTATAATTTCTAGTTGTCTTTGGTTCCAGAATGATGTGAAATGGACTGATGTATGTGTGTCTCATTCTTTTTGAAATTATAAACTCAAGGAGGAAGGGACTAACATTTTATTTAAACCTTTCACATCTGTAACCTCAAACCCCAGTGTTCTACGGTTTTAATAAAAGTTGAATAAATGAATGAAATCTAATCTTGGTTGCAATTTCATTTGCAGACAATATAATTTCTTAAATAGGCTGAGTTATTTTAAAATCCTGGGGAAATGTTAAGTGTCGACACCCCAAGATATGTCTTTTCTTTTCCTTCATGAGCTTTTTAAAGTAAATTTAAAACCCCCATGGTGTGCATGGTGTGAATAATAATCCCCTAAAGACTTTTTAATTCACTATTCATGAACAGATGCACCATCAATATGGAAGTTCAGACTTCACTCAACTAACAAAAATTCCAAGTAGGGAAAAGTTATGGGATTTTTATAAGATATTCCCAATATTTATCATAACAAATAACTGAAGTGTGAGATTTGAAAAGAAGGTTCTGGCGAGAAATCATTATTCAATATATCAAATAATAGCACTGAATCTAATGACTGAGTTCCAAAGAGAGACCCATTTAATCTCACTGGATATATACAATGCAATAAAAATGTTTTTAATCAAATGAAAGAGCAAGTACTACATTTGGCAAATTCTGTATTTGCAGACACTTGTATAAATTGTTCTGCTTATGTTTGGAAAATTGGGGGAATCTTTCTAAGGATCAATTGCTCTAATTGGAATAATGGGAAGCTTGAGTGAAAGTGATTACTCCATCTTATAATGTGTGTTAGAGAAGACAAGGAAAGCCAGTAGTAATCAGAGATGTTCCTTAGATTAGGTGAGAACAGAATTCAAATGACTCAGACAAAAATAGACATGTTCCGATAAAATAAAATTCTTCAGAGGAACAAAACCAAAAAAGCGATGGGAAACAATCAAAAAACGAAATTTGAAAAACACAAAGAGAAACCATTCTGATGAGTACAAAAGGGGACTTGCCTAAAGAAACTAATATAGATGAGTAGAGAACTTACTGACCAAAGTAGATATTAAAAAGACATATAAAGGAGGTGAAAGACAAAAACAAGTATTTGAAAAGGAATACAAAAAGTATGACAATCCTTTAAAAATATAATTAGGATTGCTAAAGTTCAAAATGAGCTGAAGTTAGTAAGGAATGCAGAGGGCAATAAAGAGGGGAGATAGATATACTGAGAAGGGGGAAGTAGATCAAAGAAGGATTAGGACCATTATTCAGGGTGGATAGGATAGGGATAACAGATGATGAAGCGAAGGAAGAGGTGCTCAATTATTTTTGTTTCTGTTTCTGCCAAGGAGAATAATATAAGGTTTTAAAAAAAGACAACGGCTAGGTAGCCTTGGACAAGGATAAAAGCAGTATGATACATTGGACATATTACTGGCTCTCAAGTAAAAGGACATGGGTTCAGATTCTATTTTTAATGTTTATTATCTATATAGCCTTGAATAAGACAACTTAATCTCACTGAGCCTCAGTTTCCTCATTTGTAAATGATGGAAATGGTAATTTAAATGGCCTCCCTTCCAATGCTAAAACTGATACTGTAAAATGTGTATGAGTAGCCCTTTCCTAAGTCCACTTAACCACTCAGTGCTCCCCACCAACTGTCTAAGACAACTCTCCAAGTTGAAGAGAAATTGCCCACTACCAGGAGTACCCGATACTTCTAAAGCCATAGATAAGATTAAAAAGAAAAAAGACAAGTTAATGATGGTTACTGGGGTGTTGAAAACTAAGATTTGTGGTGAGACAGTTTAGCCACATCCTGGGATGCTAAAAAAACTGGCACATGGAGACCAGTAACTAAATTATTCATACCCTTTACTCTATTAATTCCACCACTGAGCATAAAGAGATCAGAAACAAAAACTAAGGATATATGCCAAAATATTCCTTGCAATACATTTCATGGCAGCAAGAAATAGGAAACAAAGTGACTATCATCAGTTTGGGAATGACTAAATGAAGTTAGGTAAATGTAATGGAATATTTTGAAGAAAGAAATAATGAACTTTGAGAATTCATGGAAAATTGATAAGGTTTGCATAGACTGATGCAAAATGAAAAAGCAGAAGCAGAGGAATGATATAGGTAATGACTACAATAATATAAATTTTAAAAAGAACCCTAAATGGGAACCGAACTTTCAATGACTGCAACCATCAGCCTTTGTCTTAGAGAATACATAGTGGATTATATCTATCTCCTATTGGCACATGCATAGACAGTGTGCTAGTTAAGAATGGAATGGTGGTTTTATCTACAAATATGTTCTTAATTGTTTTTGTTTGACTATCTTTGTTACAATGGCTGTTTCAGTGCTGGTAGAGCGGGCTGTCAAAAATGGCATATCCAGAAATCACTGTGATGTAAAAGGCAAAAGATATTATTAAATATTATGAGAGATACAGACATAAAAACAGATACAGATACTGAGAGATAGAAAAAGGAAGTAGAAAGCCAAAAAAAAAGCTTCAGGGATGAAAAAAGGCAAATGTCCCCATTTTCAAAAAAGGGACAAGCAGAGAATTCTTCAAGATATAGACCTATCAGCTTTACTCTGACCTAAGGCTATATTCTAGATAATATAATTAAAAGTATGCTTAGTGAATATCTAGAAAAGGAATTTGTAATAACAAAAAAAATGATAGGCATGGTTTCATCAAGGTCTTATCCTGCCAAATTACCTTATTTCCTTTTAATACAAGATTACTAGACTGGAAGATCAGAGGAAAACTATAATGTAAGTTTTATTTCATTTCAGCAAAGCCTTTGATAATGGCTTACCTGATATTCTTTAGGATAAGATATAAAATGGTGGTTTGGACAATAGCAGATATAGGTAAACTCTGAACTGAGTGAATGACTGGAGCTAAAGACTAGTCATTATGGTTCAATGTCACTTTGGAGGCAGGGCTTGAGTAGAGCACCACAATGATCTCTCTTTGGTCCTATGCTGTTTAACATTCCATTAGTGAATCAGATAAAGGCATAGATGGTATAATTATCAAATGTATAGGTAATGTGAAGGTTGGAGGGATAACAATAAACCTTTCACAACAGTGTCAATTCCCAAAAGACTTTGACCTGATGAATCTAAGATGAAATTTAGTGAGAATAAATGTCAAATCTTACACTTGGGTTCAAAAATCAAATTTCCTAGTAAGATATGGAATAGGAGTAGATAATATTTTAGTTGAAAATATCTAGCAGATTTATTGCAATGCAAGATCAATTTACATACACAATGTGATAGGTTATTTAAAAAGTTCATGTGATCTCAGGCAACATAGCCAGTTTCCAGACTGAGAGGGGTAATAATCTGACACTACCATACCACAATCTGACCAAATCTAGAGGATTAACCCTAGTGCAGGGAGCTACTATTTAAAAGGGGCATTGATAAGCTGGAAAGCATCCAGAGGAGGGTAAACAGAAAGATGAAAAAAGCCTAAAGATAAAGCTATGTAAGTATTAATAGAGGTGTTTAGCTGAGAAAAAAATTACTTAGAGTTGATCTCATACCAAAATTCAAGTATTAGAAAGGATGTCATGGAAAAGAACTAAGACTGGTGAATGGAATGAAAAATTTGTCTTGATTTAAGGAAAAACCTATCAATTGGAGCTGTTCAGTGGTATAATGGGATGCCTGAGGAGATAATGCCTTCTTTTTCACTTTAGTTTTTCAAGCAAAGACCAAATGACAATTTTCTTAATATGTCAAAATATCGGTTAAACACGATCTGAGATTCCATTCAACTCAGCAATTCTGTGAATAATTTCATATAAAATATGTATTTATTACTATTTACAGAACTTTTATCAAAGGGGCCACAGTGGAATGGGTGTTGCAACCACAGAAAAGGTTGTATCATCTGCTGCCAACTATACATTACTAATATTTCTTTGCTCAAACCTCCTCCCCCCATCTCTTTCTCTACCATTGCTATAAAGTCTAACATGGAAAGAAACAGAACTTTGAAAATAGCCTCACACAAATATGTTCATTTGTCTTCCCATCATATTCATCATGAAATGTCTCACATTTTTTCTTCCTTTTATTTTCCCAAAGTTACCATCATAGTCCAGTATTCTATCATATCAAAAATGCATTGATGCAACAGTTTTACAACTGGTCTTTCTATGCATTTTGCACAAGATTACTGGTACATCTAAAATGCCACTTGGATGATATCACACCTGTTTAAAATATATCCTCTCACTGACTATTGGATAGAGACTATACTCATATATAGTCTCTCAACATATACTCGTATACTCAAGGCCCTTAAAAACATTCAAGGTGTATGATTGGGGGTAGTAAACTTCTACAAAATATTTTGATAACTGTACTTCAGTATAATTGGCTTACTTTGTAAGGCTATCAATTTTATTTTATTCATTTAAAAAGGATTATTCAGAGAAAGGGTCCATGAGCTCATGAGACTGCCAAAAAATACCTAGGACACTCCTCTAAAGTCTGACAGAAAACATATCCTTCCAGCCCTTGTCTCTCTACCAAAAAAGTCTTTTTAAGCAAGTTTTTAACAACTCATTTGTTTTTTCCCACCCCTACCACCAGAGCACAGACCCAACCTTTTCACTTTCTTTTATTTTTGGTCACTTATTTCCCTATCTGGAAAGTTCTCCCTCTTCCCAAACACTGACCATGCTTCAAAACTTAGATCAAATTCATACACTTCTGTTAAGCAAACTTTGTCTGGTCATAAAATATGAAGCGATTTCTCTTTCTCTTTGAGCAGGATATATTAGAGGAAGGAATATCAGCAATATATGTAAGTCCCTTGACAATCTTCTTTGTCTTTCAGGCAAAATCAATATCTCTTGAAGACAGAAAATATCTCCTCCATATTTTCATGTTCTGACATATCCTACCTACCAATAGCATTTAATAAGCATTTATTAAGCACCTCCAATTTGCCAGGCACTATGTTAGGGCTGAGGAACATGAACACCAACACACACACACACACACACACACACACACACACACACACACACACACACAAACGCGCGTGTGAAATTGTTCCTGCCTTCAAACAGGTTACAGTGCCATGAATATCATAGGAACCTAAATCTTTTATCAGTCTTAAGCAGTGAGGTACAGTCCACTGTTCATCCCTATGTGAGTCAGTATACATTAAATGTATTCCTGATTTGGCATCTAATTTGATATGTAACTTCGAGGAAGTCACTTTAACCATGCTAGACCTAAGTTTCCTCATCTGTAAAATGAAGGGATGGAGAAAATGTTTTTTTTTCCTAGCTTCATCTAGGATGCTTGTATTTTACAAGGTTGGATCTTTGCCAATCAGTATGGTGACAGATTTGGAAGCCCTTAACGGCAGGAGTTCTTAACTTTTTTTGTCATGGATCTCTTCACAAGTCAGGTGATGACTATGGACCCCTTTCTCAGAATAAAAGTGCTTTGTTGTTGTTTAAATTATAATTGAATAGGGGTGGCCAGGTAGCTCAGCGAGTAAGAGCACCGGCTCCTGTGTCGGGATGACCTGGGGATCAAATTGGGTCTCAGATACTTAGCCCCACACCCAGAAATAACTGGCCGTATAACCTTGAGCAAGTGACTTAAAAAAAATTAATTATAATTGAAGGAAATTCTAAATTTCAGTTAGGGATCAGTGAAAATAAAGATGTATATACATTTTTTTTCTTATCTAATCCTGGGCCCCCTGAAATCAGTCTGTCAACTCCAAGTTCTCAGCCTGCTTTAAAACAGACCTAAGACACATCAACAAGGCCACACTCTGTCATGATGGTGTCCAGAGACCTCCTCTCAAACATTTGTTTCTATTATCAGAGCTAAAGTCAGCAGTACTTAGAATTGCTCCTTAGAAAACTCAAGATTGTGTCCTCTGCTCAAGAAGTTTCAGTCACTCTCCAGGCCCTTTGGGATAAAAGAAAACTTTTCTGATATTTTAAGCCCTTCACTATCTAGCTCTAGCCCAGGAAGATCACACATTATCCCTAGTCTTCATTCACTCCTTGCTTCAATCAAATTGGCCGAGCATCTATTCCCTGTACATAGCATTCTGCACATCACCTTTATATATTTGAAAAGGCTATCTTTCCATGCCTGGAATTTTCTCCCTTCTTCCTCCCATTTTTTGGAGCCCTCACTCCCTTATATGTTCACCTCAAGTGCCATCTTTCTCAAAAGGCCTTTCATGACAACCCTATCCCTGTGCTCCAACAATCCATTATTGTGCATTCATTTTGTATACAGTATGTATTTGCTTATCTATGAATAGGTTGTATTTTCCCCCTCTATTCTCAGCCCCAGAAGAATGTAAGATTTTTGAGGATAAGAGATGTTACTTTTATCTTTGTGTTCTCAGCCCCTAGCAAAGGGCATGGAATACAGTAAATGCTAAATAAATGCTTATTGGCAAACTTTATTAGCTCTCTGTGTGCTGACAAAGATAAAGGAAGAGAGATAAGCTTGGTTTCAATAATCCTTTAATAAGTAAAGACACATTTTCCACAACCATGCAAGCAGAGAAAAAAATGTATGATTCTTACATATCTAGCAAAGGACTAGAAAGGTTTTCCAGAAGAAATATACCAAGGCTCCCCTCCTAGGTGTGCCAGGAAAGTGTTGACTGCAGACAATTTATCCCATCATTGGCCCTGGAAAAAGGGGTACAGGGAGGCATGACCTGGAGGCAGTCACAAAGAAGGCTGCTAGTTCTTGCACTATATCAGTAGACCCACCATATTTCTGCTTTGTTTGGCTTCAGAAACAATGGAATCTACCTCCACCTATGCATGGTTCTTGAGACACACAAGGGCAGATCTCAGAGGTGACAAGTACAATTATTCGGGCTAGACTTGGAAGCAGGTTCTTCATGTCCCTCAACCTATAGGAAAATGCACATTTCAGATAGAAGGGTCAAACAACCAGAACACAGAAATGTAATTCTAGACCTTGTTAGTTTAGATTTGTCATGAGGATGAATGCTAATCAGATCCAACAGAGGACTTAACATTGAGTTGCAAGAAAACCATTTCCAAAGACAAAAAATAATCAGACACAACTTCCTCTAGCAACAGAGACTTTTTAAAACATTCAGTTTGTTGATGACTTTTGCTTCATTTCTTTTTATTTTTTCCTATCTCTATTACACATATATAGATATAGATATAAGTGTTTTTCCTATTACATATTCATATGGAGGACCTGTCAAATAGGATTAATTTTATACAAGTTTCTCCAGTTATAATTTATTCCAAACTAAATTTGCAAGAAGATTATGTGAAAACAAAATGTTCAAATAATAATAATGATAATAATAATTTTAATAATAACAACTAACATTTATACAGCCCTTTAAGGTTTGAAAAGTGATTTACAAGTCACTCATTTTATTCTCGCAGTAACCCTGGGAAATTGGTGCTATTGTCATCCTCAGTTTTACAGACAAAGAAACTGAGGCAGGCAGATCTTAAATAACTTGCCCAAGATCATACAGCTACTAAGTGGTCAGATTTGAAGTAAGTCAAATGTTTATTAATATATGGTAGATTGCCCCTACCAACTTGAAAATTGGTGTCCAATGTTTTGATGATACCCTTTCTTTAAGAAGTATGGTTCACAGGTTACTTTTCCTAAAGTAAAAGAAATTGATTGAAACAATACTAAGAAGTACTGTCAAACAATTTATATGTGTGTATTTACAAACAAGCAGAAACTTCACTTTTTATATTTTATATATGACATTCTATGTCCTGATGCCTCCGCAGTTTTATTCAAGAGATCTCCTATTTCTACAATTTTCTCCTCTCTCACCTCTATCTGTTGGGAGCTATGACACTCTTCAAAGCTCAGTTCAAGTGCTGATTTCCTTTAAGAGGACTTTCATGACTCCTTCATTTGTACATGAGCTATTATTTACAAAACCCACTCAAGCAATGCAACCATGTTGTGAGTAGAGTGAGCACCACAAACCAACTAACCAACCAACCCAATTTTTTACTAACAGGCACAGTTATGCAAAAGAAATAAAGCATCTATAACCTTGAAGTACTTTTTATGGTGAAACATTTTCTCACATTCTGAATGAGGGAGGCTATTAGGTAAATAAACATTCTTGGTTATGAAATATTGAAGAATGTATTCTACTGAACAACAATTTTCCAACAAGGACAAATTAGAGGGATGAAAACATTATGTCCCAAAGGGAACAAATGTTTCTGATGAAGGAGTGAACCTTCAGTATATGCAGTCAGTATCCAAAATAAATGTCTTAACAAATATAGACTATGGTACATATCAGAATTCATGTAACCATGCTCTATACCACATACCTCATTAATTTCTAAAAACCTAGCATAGTCATTTTATGGAAGAGCGCATATTCTGTAGATGAAAAAAGGCTATCCAAAGAGAGAAAAACTCTTGAATTTTTAAGACAATAATATATCTCTGTATATATATATACATATATATATATATATTTGTGTATGTAAATAAACACATACACAATCATTAACACCAATCATTTATACCATAATTTTTCATCTCAGAAGACCTCATATTTTTCTTTATCACAACATAAAAGAAAATTTTAAGTATCATACAATGATATAAGTATCACATAGTTAATATGATCTGGCATGAAATTATTAATTGACTTTGGCATATCCTTAAGGAATTTTTAATGAAATATAAGTAGAGATCATATATCCATCAAGCCATAAATACAAAACTGAAGATATTTCCTCCCATTCTACCATTGATACACATGGAATATTACATCACATATCATCTGTCATCTCTAATTTAAACAATACAATTAGCTCATCAATAAATAATTCGGTAGGGCTTTTCCTCCTATGGTCTTATATCTAATTTTCTTTTTTTTAAGTATCTTGGAATTATCTTTTTTTTCCTGCTATATCTCCAGAGGCATGTGGGAAAAGATATATAATTTTGTGTCTAGGGAACAAGGTAATGGGCATAAACATAAGAAAGATATTCCGGAAAGATTTTTGACTGTATATGGTGGCTAATGTGGATGAGTATGAAGAAGGGAAATAAATACTGGAATCCAGAAGAAGTCTTTTCAAAATAAATTTACTTTTTATAGCAGATTTTTTTCTTTTCTTTATCATAACTTGCTCATTTATTTTATAAGCATTAAATAACTACATTAACCTTGAAATTATGTTGATTGAATAAATTACTAAATATGTCACCTGAAAGAGGGGCAAGAAAAACAAAGATAGAGTTTTTGTGGATTTTTAACTAAAAGTTTTGTCACAGCAACCCTCTTCTCACAACTCCCCAAAGTTTTCTCTTCTCCACTGATATCATTTCCCCCTCTGTTCCTTTCTCCAAAACATATACATCCCCATGCCCCAAATCATCTCAAAATCATAGACTCTTGGGGCAAGAAGAATGCCTCAAAAATCATCCATTCCAAACTCCTTGTCAGTAGAGAAGACCGCTCTTATTATACTCTGGACAGTCTCTGTCTAGCCTCTACCCCAACCTGTCCAACTCCCTTGAAACTGGATAATGTTACTACATATACCTGAACACACAATTCTATCAGAAATGCTCCTTCATAGAAGCACTTCCATTACAAAGTCTCCACTTAAAATTCTTCTAAAGAATTATCATGTGACTTACCACCTGTGGCACACACATTTAAAAGAAAGGCACTGGAAACTTTCTATTTGAAAAGTCACTATGCTTTCATTCCATCCACACACAGACCCATAAAGGGCTGACAATATGTATCAAATTAGAATCTGTTATTGAAGTCCTCCTTTTCTGCCTCAGGCTTAGACAAGTTAGGGATGAATAGTTTTCACTGGAGTACCCCTAAAACAATGAACTTGGCCCATTTCAGGCAAGGCTATAAGCCTGAGTCCAGCTGTGTTTCTATTAAGCAAATTGCATCTAAAAACTCCAAGTGACCTGATTTGAGGAAGGTTAATAGGGCCAGGTCCATTGACTTAGTTAATATATAGTCTACTTAAGGACAAGCTTTTAGCACCAGCAATCACAATTCAAACAGTATGTGTTGTAGAGTCATACTGTCTGCCTGTCCAACTCACTGAATGAAACTTCATTTGGTTATAAAGTTTGTCAGAACATGGGGGAAAAAAAGGTTATTCATGGTATCCCCAAATCTTACAGCATTGTTCTCATTTCTTCAGTCAGGATAGCACTTTAAAATGAAAACACAAGCTCTTAATACTTTCTTTAAAATTCCCCATAGGAAACCATATCACTGCTCTACTCTAATTTTTAAAATAAAGTAACTCATTTAGTAATTTAAATGTGATATTTTACTCTTACAGAGTTTCCCCTATATACATACTAACCTGAAATTTTTCAGAAAAACATATTGATGGATAGGGTGGACAATGAGGGACAGTAGACATAAAAAATCATTCCATGAACATATTTACAACCTCACAATCTTCAGAAATGATTCTTACAGCATTTTTACTGGGTTAAAGAGGCACCAGAAACAACCAGGAAGTTCAAGCTATCACTTAACCCAGAAACCTTCTTTTAAAAACCTCACATCCCTAAAACAGAAGTAAATCCTTCAATTTGAGACCCACTTTAAGATAAAAAGGGAGGGATGGAGAGAGGCATAAAGCATGGAAAACTTTATTACAAATAATGGAACAAGATCTGCAGAAAACCATAGTTAATTTTGGAAGAGTCTGACTGAATTCTTCAGACTAAATTTTCTCAATCAATACAAACAACAAACATGGCAAAAACCTTAGTGCCTCGTTTCCTCACAACCTCATTTCACAGTTCTTAAGTCTCCCCCCCCCCAAAGTTTTGGGTTCTACAAACTAAAACTACACTAACGACTGCAAGGACTTATTTAAAAAAAATAAGATGGTAAGAAAATATTTTGACATCACGTTCATCATATTTACAATCCCACTACAACGTGAACATTAAGGCCACTTCCAAACAAAATCTCTGAACCAGAGATGTTTATGTCTGGGGGTACCATTTTTTTTAACGTGGTTGGTTCGTGCACCACCGAGTCTGTTCTGCTAAATACGACTGAACGTTTACCTCCCCTCCTCTCTCAAAATGCAAGTTACCGTAAAACCACAAGTTCAATGGTGCAGAGCCATCTACCTTTCCAAGGCTAGATATAAATTATTTCCAAATGTCACCGAGGACCATTTTCTCTGAACACGCTAAATTGAAGCTGGCAATAAAACAAGACATACGGTCGTGCCCACGAAATTGGCAAGGGAAAGATTCTGGTTTTATATTATAAGTGAGGGCGATGGGGTGGGGTGTAATGACGGGATGTTCGGGAGCATAAAGGAGAAGTGCAGATTGAGGATCAATAGGGTTTTGGAGGAATTCTCTCCAGGTATTAAGGGAAGGAACTCTGCAACTGGAGTTCTCCGGCAGGTGCATAAACAACCTGGGGCATTTCAGAGAAGGCAAAAGTATCCAACAGGATCGCAGGGGACCTTTCCACCTCTGAGTTTCAAACACACTTCAGACATTGACATTGCTTTTTTTGTTGTTGTTGTTGTTTTTGTTTTTGTTTTCCTTTTCGGATCTGGATCTTTCATGCACTAGTCCCTCCACCCGTCCCCGCCCCTTTCCCCAGCCTGCAGGGGTGACTCTCATGCAGCAGGTCTACAGCGTCCCCTGACAAGTGGCAGCAGCCACAGCTCAGCTTTGAAGGAATAAGGGCACAAGCCCGCATGCTTATTGCGTCCTACCGCCTGTAGAGCTTGCTTCCTCCAGCTGAGCGGAGATACTTTCCACCCGCCTGACATTCATGCTGCTGCGCGAAGAGGGCTGGCTGGCTGGCTTGCTGGGCTGGGCTCGGGAGGCAGTGTCTGGAGGACTCTGGTTGGACTCCACAGCCCACCCCGGCACACTGGCACACGCGCGCGCACACAGAGACACACACTCGCGGAGGGTGCCGGCTGCGCAGAGCTCTGGGAGCGCTGAGCCGTGTGCAAGGCTGAGTCCGAGCTGGGGGCGAGCTGCCTGCGCGCTTGCGACTGGACAGACAGGGAGGGCGGAGGCTGGAGGGGGGAGGAAACGGTGGCAGCTACTCGGTGGTGCTGGACCCTTCGGGCTGTGAGCGGGGCGAGAAGCACCAGCCACGCACTCAGGGAGCCTGAGAGCGCGAGCCCCACTAGGAGAGAGGCAGCGTTATCGCTCCCCTTACTGCCTGCCCGGGCGCCTCCCCCTGCCACCTGCTGCTGATTCACTTAAAGCAGGGGCAGCCACTTGGATCCTCTGGGCGGCAAAAGCCGGACCCAAAATAGACCGTAACCTACTTAGTGGAAATCTGGGCACAGCTCTCTTCATCAGGGGAGCCCACCTAAGTTAAGGGCACTGCCTCCATGGTTCAGTCTCGTCTTCATCAGCCGGCACGAGTGGCCACCTTGGAGAACCTGGGCTTCCCCCGTGGGCAGGTATCTTTCTCTGGGAGAGATGAACAGAGAAGGTTTTATTCCCCAAGTATTTGCTTCAATTCTACCTCCTGGCAAATGGCATTTTGGCGTTGGGCTGTGTGCAATAGAGACCAGGAGGCAGAAAAAGGGAGACTAGATTTGCCTTCTACATTTGGCAAAGGGCTAAGAACAGACTAGAGTGGAAACTTCACTTTTGCGATTCTAACCTGCTTTGCCAAGGTTCCTGGCCCGCACCTGAGGTAAATAACCCGTGGTCACCAATTCACTGGTCATTGTGAGCTGTATGATAGGCCCTGAGGAGAAAAAAAAACGCGAAAAGACCCAGCTGAACCCACTCATAAGTTGGCGTTAAGAGTCCTGGAAAATACAACACTTCTGTGATAAATTTAGTTTTCTTGCTGGGGTCTCTGGCACGTTGCTAGTATTCAATGCCCAGGTTAATATGCCTTCCCAGATACACAAGAGTCAGAAGTAGTGTGAAAGGTTATTTACAAAACGATCATGACAGACTAAGGGCACTTCAGTCCTAGAAAGTTAGTAAGATGGGAGGAGGAGAAGGGTTTTGGAGAGAAGGAAGAAAACTTTCTTCTATGTAGAAGACAGACTAGAGCATCAAAGTAAACTACACATTTATGGGGACACAAAGATTGTTTCTTAGGTTTCCCAGTCTATGTCTTGGAACAAGCAATGTCTCTTTATGTCTCTTAAGCTTCCTTCCCATTTCCACTCTTCTTTAATATATTCTATTTTTTTTGTTGTTGGTCCCAAACGTCTACCAATAGGCAAATGCAGCTGTAAATTGCTGCTAAGAGAGTTACATTGGGCACTGAGAAATAAGTGACGTGCCCATCTTTCCTAAAGTAGTATTAGATAGAGGGCAGGGCCCAAGACACCAAGATCCTGTTTTTCCTAACCCATACTGCCTCTCGAACTCCACTGTTACTCAGAACTAATTTAGCATTATAGTATTTAGAAATGGAAGATGCCTTAAAGATTATCTAGTATAGGTGCTTCACCTTTTTTTTGTTACACATCCTGTTGGCAGTGTGGTGTAACCCATAAACTCCTATTCAGAAAAAAAAACAATGTATTTAAAGGCATAAAATAAAAAACACAAAATGACCAAAGAAATAAATGACATTGAAATATAGTTATCAAAATTTTTTTTTAAGTTCTTGGACCTCAAGTTAAGAATTCCTAACCAAACCTCTCATTTTAGTGATGAGGAAATAGGCCTACATAGTGATGGGACTTCCCAAGGACTCACATGTAAATAAGAGGGAGAGCCAGAGTTTGAAACCCGGTTTTCTGATAAATCCAGTCCTCCTTCCTCTTTTCTAGTCACAGAAGTGGCATATTGCATTGAGCAGCAAGGGTGAGATTCAGTCATGAAGATAAGTCCCACTTGTGGCTGTAGCTGTGTGACTATTAGATTAGACCATTAGACCACTCAGCCTCTTTAGGTCTCCCTCAGTTTCCTCATTAGTGAAACAGGGAAATATAATGCCAGCAGTACCTCTCTGCCAAGGATGTTATGAAGATCAGGTGAGGTAACTTGTGTAAACTACTATGGGAAATACAATTATTCTAGCTTTTGTTAGCTGTAGTGTTTGATGTCAAGGCTATTGGTTCTGTTCATCCTCACCAACTTTTACTTCCATTATTTTTGTGTATTTATGATCAGGCTTTAGTCCAAAGTAATTAAATAAAATAGAATAAAAGGAGAGAGACAAGGACCTGGGGATCTAAGACCTAGGGATTGGGAGAGGCTTTTGGTGTTCCAAGCTAAGTGTTCTAAGAGGTAGAGATCAAATGGGAGTCCATTAAAGACATGGAGTTCATCAAGGGAAATAGAATGCCAAGTTCAGGGAACAGCAGGTAGGCAAATTTTGCATCAGCAAATGGATAAAAATAGTCTCAGATGCAGAAGGTTGAATCAACTACAATGATAAGATAAATATGCCCTTCTCCCCAAGTTCAAAGCATCATATCCCCTTGTAGCAGCAACCACCCCAGCATTCACAGGGTGGCTGCCAACATAGGTTCTTAGATCTGCTTTTCTATAGGAAAGCAACTCAAAATGGGTTAACAAGCTTACTTTAATCAATCAAACATACATCGTTTACCTAGTTTAGGGGGAAAAGGTCAGCACCCCAAACTTCAGAGTGTAAAGACAGAAACATTTCAAGACAGAGAAACAGATCAAGAGACAGGCTTCCAAACTGTCCAACCATTACATCCATACCAAATCACAGTTACCAGAGAGGGAAGCATCAAAATCTGGGTTTTCAAAGCCCAGGGGGCTCTCAACAATGGCTGTCCAGAGTCTCATCTGGTCAAATTACACAACACTTCTCAAAGTGAGCCCCAAAGTAAAGCCTCATATCAGGGCTTATATAATCTTCTCCTGGCTCAAAGAATGTAACAACCTTCTTGACCCACGGCCTAATCACAAAGTATCTCCTGAGAAACAAGCCTCCCACCACAGGCTCCAGGTGTAATTAAACCTAGAGGCAGGGAAGATCTTAAAAATTTACATTCCTATAAAACCCCTCTGGACTTCAACTCCACATAAACCCTAAAACAGTACTATTTAGGGGCAGCTAGGTGGTGCACTGAGTAGAGCACTGGCCTTGGAGTCAGGAGGACCTGAGTTCAAATCCGGCCTCAGACATAACACACAAACTAGCTGTGTAACCTTGGGCAAGTCACTTAACCCAATTGCCCTTCAAAAAAAAAAAAGCAAAAAAAAGATACAGTACTACATAAAATCATTGGCCATGAATGGATGAATGGATAAAAATGTTATTTCTTACACACAAGACTTTTAGATTTGCAAATCATTTTACAAATACATTCTCATTTTATTCGATCCTCACAACCATATTGTGAGATAGGTGATATAATTGTCCCCATTTTTGCAAATGAAGAAATTAAGCATAAGAGATATGGAGTGTCGCTGTGAGAATTCAAAATGAGGAGTGGCCAGGTGGTGCAATGAATAGAGCACGGGCCCTGGATTCAGGAGGACCTGAGTTCAAATACGGCCACAAAAACTTAACACAAAACTAGCCATGCGACCTTGAGCAAGTCACTTAACCCCAATTACCCTACCTTCCCCCTCCAAAAAAAAAAAGATAGAGGATTCAAAATATGATCTTACTTGATGTAAGTCCATACTCTACCACCAATTATTTCAAGCTATCATTCTGTAGTAGCCCTATATGTTGCTATAACATCATACTTCTAATTATTTTAAGACTGTTGACTCATATTAAAATTGTAGTACAATAAATGCTATAGCTAATTTTTTTCAAAACTCTTCTTAAGACATACCTTACCCATCCTATACTTGGGAAGTCAAAGATGTAGCACTTTAAGACTTTCATATTTCTCTCTCTCAAATTTCATCTTATTTGGAATGTCAATTTATTTTTGGATTGTGTTATCCAATAGATTAGCCATCTCTCTCAGCTTTGTGAAATTTGTAAATTTTATAGAAACTTCTCTTACAAGTCTTGAATATATTTTGTTTCCTTAGTTTTAATGACAGTGCCTTCTTCTGACTCTCTTCCTACCTATCTAATCACTCCTCAGCTGTCTTTTTTTAGAGGGGGAAAGGCAGGGCAATTAGGGTTAACTTACTTGCCCAAGATAAAAGAGCTAGTAAGTGTTAAGTATCTGAGGCAGATTTTGAACTCAGATCCTCCTGACTCCAGGGATGGTGCTTTATTCACTATGCCACCTAAGTGCCCCATTATCATAATTTCTTTTTCTTTTTTTTCTTTCTTAAAATATACTTTTATTCTGAGACAAATAATCATTACAAAAATTTGAACAAGTTAATGCTAATTTTCTGTCTTGTTTAAAAAAAAAACATTGGCTTTTAAAACTTTGAGTTCCAGAATTTTTCCCTTCTTCCCTCCCCACCCACCCCCACTGGGAAGGTAAGCAACTCAATATAGGTTGTATATATGTAGTTACAAAAAACATTTCCATAGTAGTTATATTGTGAAAAACTGACTATAATTCCTCCATTCTATCCTGCCCCCCACTTATTCTATTTTCTCCTTTGACCCTGTACCTTTTCAAAAGTGTTTGCTTCTAACTACCCTCTCCCCCAATCTGCCCTCTTTCTATCACCCCCGCTCTTATCCCCATCCCCCTATTGTCCTGTAGGGTAAGATACCCAATTGAGTGTGTACTTTATTGCCTCCTTAAACCAAATTCAAATGAGAGTAAGGTTGACCTATTCCCTTTCACCTTCCTGCTCTTCCCCTCCATTGTAACAGTTTTCTTTTGCCTCTTTATATGAGATAATTTACCTTAATCTATCTCTCCCTTTCTCCTCCCAATATATTTCTCTCTCACCTCTTAATTTTATTTTTTAGATTATCATCACTTCATATTTAACTCATCCTGAGCACTCTGTCTCTATATACATGTACATACATAAGCACACTTACAGGTCTTTTTTGATCATGGCTTTCAGGTAGTCCAATAATTTTAAAATTATCTCTCCTGTATCTATTTTCTGGGTCAGTGGTATTTCCAATGAGATATTTCACTTTGCCTTCTGTTTTTTCATTTGTTTTGATGTTTTATAGTATCTTGATTTCTCATAAAGTAATTAGCTTCCATTTGTTCCAATATAATATATTTATACATACATACACCCTCCTATACATACATATATGTATGTATGCACACAAACACACACACACATATACCCTTCAACTATCCTCATACTGAGAAAAGTCTCATGAGTTACAATTATTGTTTTTCCATGTAGGAATATAAATAGTTCAACTTTAATAAGTTCCTTATGATTCTTTTTTTCCTTTTTACCTTCTCATGCTTCTTGTATTTGAAATTCAAATTTTCTGTTCACCTCTGTTTTTTTTTTCATCAAGAATGCTTGAAAATCCTCTATTTCACTGAATGACCACATTTTCCCCTGAAGTATTATACTCAGTTTTGCTGGGTAGGTGATTCTTGGTTTTAATCCCAGCTCCTTTGACCTCCAGAATATCATATTACAAGACCTTTGATCCCTTAATGTAGAAATTGCTAGGTCCTGTGTTATCGTGATTGTGTTTCCACAATACTACAATTGTTTCTTCCTGACTGCTTGCAGTATTTTCTCCTTGACCTGGGAACTCTGAAATTTGGCTAAAATATTCCTAGGAGTTTTTTGGGGAGGGATCTTTTTAATGAGGTGATTGATGAATTCTTTAAATTTCTATTTTGCTCTCAGGTTCCAGAATACCAGGGCAATTTTGCCTGATAATTTCTTGAAAGATTGTGTGTAGGTTTTTTTTTTTTTTGCTTTTTGGAGGGAAATTGGGGTTAAGTGCCTTGCTCAAGGTCACACAGCTAGTTTTTTTGTGTGTTAAGTGTCTATGGCTGGATATGAATTCAGGTCCTCCTGACTCCAGGGCTGGCGCACTACTCACTGTGTGACCCAGCCACCTAGTTCTTTTTTTGAACATGGCTTTCAGGTAGTCCAATAATTTTAAAATTATCTCTCCTTTATTTATTTTCCAGGTCAGTGGTATTTTGAATGAGATATTTTGCTTTGCCTTCTGTTTTTTCGTTTGTTTCATGTTTTATAGTATCTTGATTTCTCATAAAGTAATTAGCTTCCATTTGTTCCAATCTAATTTTGAAGGAATTATTCTCTTCAGTGAGTTTTTGAAATTGCTTTTCCATCTGGGTAATTCAACTTTTTAAGGCATTCTTCTCCGCATTGGCTTTTTGGGACTCTTTTGCCATTTGAGTTATTCTGTTTTTTGAGGTGTTATTTTCCTCAGTATTTGGGGGGGTCTCCTTTAGCTGGCTGTTGATACATTTTTCATGATTTTCTTGCATCATTATCATTTCTCTTCCCAATTTTTCCTCCACTTCTCTTACTTCATTTTCAAAATCCTTTTTAAGCTCCTCCATGGCTTATAATCAGTTCATATTTTTCTTGGAAACTTTTGGGACAGGAGTTCTGACTTTGTTGTCTTCCTCTCATTCCATTCTTTGATCCTTTTTGTCACCAAAAAAAAAAAAGGAATCTATGGTGGGATTGCATTTCCTCAGCTTGCTCATCTTGTCAGTCAATTATATGACTTTTGAGTTGTTTGCAATAGTGGAAGTCTGCTTCCAGAATGGAGAGAGTTGTGTCCCAAATTGCTGGGGTTTTAGCAGCTGCCTGAGTGTATCAGCAATGCCAAATTCACAATGCCTATGGAAATTATAGATATGCTGATATAATTATCCATCACAAAATACATCAGGGGGAATAAGCTAGAAAATTTATTAAGATACCAAAAGACTGAGTCCCAAAACCAGAAAGTGAAAGCCATCAGAGTAGTTATGAAATTGGCACAGGTA
The DNA here is from genome assembly GCF_028583685.1 of Petaurus breviceps papuanus. NCBI lineage: Eukaryota > Metazoa > Chordata > Mammalia > Diprotodontia > Petauridae > Petaurus > Petaurus breviceps. The sequence goes on along the minus strand of NW_027185698.1, from coordinate 20,229,284 downwards.
GATAAAGTAGAAAGCACCCACATTCTCAAGCCTTTAAAACAGAACAGGCTACCTCAGGCAAAGGTCCTCCTC
>NW_027185698.1:20164401-20229112 GCF_028583685.1 Petaurus breviceps papuanus | reverse complement strand
CCTCCACCGCTAGCCACCGCAGGAGCTCTAGCTTGGCTTCCGCTTCCTCTTGCTCCACCCTTTCCTGCTATGTCAGCAAGTCCAATGGGGCATGGAAGATCTTTAAATCCCATAACCCTTACACTGAGCTACTAGGAGGGCACCCTCTCTAGAGCTGCCACAAGCTCTGGCGCACTGGCCACACACCCCAGGACAACCACCCAAGACCACAATCTACATCCAAGCAGGGTAAAGCAAGAGCAATTACACTCTGAATGGTCACTTGGTCCCCCTATGATGTGCAGGCCAGGAGCTCTGGAGGCAGCCATGAAGCAGCAGCTGCAGCCACCACGCTTCTGCCACTTCTCGCCATAGAGGCAGGGGCCAGACCATGCTCTTTGGTCTTCCCTGTTCCAACAGAGTTCCCTACTGACCTTTTATTTTCTCTTTGGTGTGTATGGGTTAAGAAGTCTGGGAACTGCCACAGCTAGTGGTGATTCACTCTCCTGAAGTCTCCTCTGGCTGCTGCTTCTCGGGGCCACCCTGGGGCCAGAACCATGTGGCCCATGGGGGACTGTCCTTGGCTCCCAGTATGCTGTGAAAGACTCTTCCTGTCAGCCTGCCAGATTGCCTTCAGAGGGAGATTTGTTTCTCTCTGTCACTTTGTGGTTCTGTAACTCTTAAATTTGTTTAGAGTCAATTTTTAATATATATTAGAGGTGATTGGAGACAGAGCCACACAGAGGTCCTGTTTTTACTCTGCCATCCTAGCTCCACCTTCAAAGATCTAATTTTCTGTCTTTTTTTTTTTGGAACCACATCTGCTATTTCATTGTTATAGGGAAATCTTGGTAAAGAAACACTTTGCCAAATGCAGGTTAAAATTTACTCTGTAACACAGTCTTAGAAATTTGAATAGAACATCGAGAACTTGAGTTATTTGTTCATGTTCACACAACTGATATTCTAATGAAGAAGACAGAGGCAGTAACTATATAGAAGGATAAATAACTAGCAGATTTAGACTTTTCTTCTAGCAGACTCTAAAGTGAGCTCTGCTGAGCTCTGTTGTCTTGTATATGCATAGGTCTTTGCAGCGAAATAAAGAACATTGTGGGCTCATCAACATTTCTTAACCCAAATGACAGGCATCCACTATCTACATTGGATCCTCTTATCTCTCCCTTCCCCTCCTCTTTTCTTCTGTACTCTCATTCTCCCTCCTCTCCTGTCTTCTTCTCTTCCCTATCTTCCCCTCTACTCACTTCACCTCTCCTCTCCTTAATTACCTTTTTAGTTTTTTAACTACTCTATGTTCCATTTTCACCCTTTCTCACAATGTCTCTCTCTCTCTCTCTCTCTCTCTCTCTCTCTCTCTCTCTTTAACTTCATCCCATCTCTCTTTAACACATCCCCAAATGCCTGCTGACATCTTCAGCTGGATATCCTACAGGTAGGAAATCTGCATGTCCAAAGTTAAATTCCTCACTCCCTAACAATCCAGTCCCATTCCAAACTTCCCCAATTACTTCCATGGACCCCATGGTCCCCATCCAGCCCATGTGGTAGTCCAGTTTTCCAGCTTTGGAATCATCCTTTCCTTTCCTTAATACCTGAGACTTGTAAGTTCAATATTCTTAGGCTCTCCAGATACCTTCCACCTTAGTTTAGGATCTCATCTCTCAACCAGACTATTGCCAATATCCTACTCTAAATTAGAATAAAGGAAATATATATATATATTTTTTATTTTCTCTAATCTCTATGTAATATATAATCTTTAAATTATATATTAAAAAATTTAAAGTATTAAAATTATAAAGTAAAATGGAACATTTCTTTCAGTCATGAATATAAGCAACAAACCATGGGGCAGTTAGATGGTGCCTGGATAGAGTGCCAGGATTGGAGTCAGGAAGACTCATCTTTCTGAATTCAAATCTAACTTCAGATACGTATTTCTGTATGACCCTGGACAAGTCACTTAGCCCTGTTTGCCTCAGTTTCCTCATCTATAAAATGAGCTAGATAAGGAGATGGCAAAGTACTCCAGTATCTTGCCAGGATAACCCAAAATGGCATCACAAAGAATTGGACATGACTGAAGAAAGATTGAACAACAATAACACATTATAAGCTCCTCCACTCAAGATAGGTCTGATTTTTTTCACTTTTCTCCTTATTTCCCTAGTACCTTACTCCTAGGAGATCAGCAAATATTTGTCAAATTTAATTTGTCATTGATAATATGCTAGGAAATGAAGATAACATAAAAACCAAATACATTAATAAAAATCTTAAAATAATAAAGAAAAAATATTGATAAAAATATTAAAACACATAGAATTAAAGACCAATCAATCACTGAGACACACTTTAGAAGCATCTCAACAAATTGAAATTGATCCATTTATGACTACTTTTTGGATATTGATATTCAAACATCTCAGAATCTGATTTTCCAACTATGCTGTTACTTACCCCACATTTCTTCATCTTGTACACTCAGATAATTTTATAGAGGAAAAATTGACTAAAAAGAATTGGGAAGCTTTTATGAGTGAAATCCTGTGAAGACAAGTGCAGATGACTCCAGCAAATGAAAAAGAGAAGCTATTTGATGAGACCAATTTGAATTTACAAGGAAATAATAAGCTGATACACATTTTAAATGAAATATAAAATGTAACAAAGCCAAATAGTTGAGAAATTCAATTTGAAACATTTATTAAGCACCTACTGTGTTTGCAACACTTTAATAAGTAGTAGATATATTCATGAATCTATTCTAGAGTTAACGTTCTATGATAAGAAACAAAATGATAAGATGTCATTTTACTGCTCTCTATGAGTTCAGGTCACCAAATTTGGACAAATTTCATTCCAGGGAACATAAAATAAGCTTTAGAATTGATTGAGCCAGTATTTGAAAAGTAATAAAGAAAGGTCACTAGATTGGAGATAGACAAGCATTGCTGTAATTTTCAGAGATGGGAAGGAGATTGGCTATTTAAACTATAAACTGGTGAGTTGGACTTTGATTTTTAGCAATATTATGAAATGCATTATTAAAGCAATGGTTTATTATCAGGAGCTACATGGAAGAGTGGATAGAGTACCATTCCATGAGTCAAAAAGACATATTATGGTGAGTTAAAATCTGGCCTCAGACACTAACTGTGTGACCCTGGGCAAGTAACTTAGCCCTGTTTCCCTCAGTTTCTTCATCTGTAAAATGAGCTGGAGAATAAAATGGCAAACCACTCCAGTATCTTTGCCAAGGAAACTCCAGAGGGGGTAAAAAAAAAGACAGTAGGGAAAAAACTGAACAATTATTATTATTTATAATGAAATGTAATGATCACTAAAAAAAACTATAGAGACAGCAATATCATGGGTTCATCCAGAAAAAGCAGGCAACATCAGAATAATATTTCCTTTCATGACTATGACTTTTATGACTAACAATATCAGATAGATACCTTGAACTTAGTATACCTGAATTTCAGCAAAATATTCAGAAGTCTTTCAAAATGTGGTTTTATTTTTTTTTATTAATTAGGTGATTGGTTCAGGACTCAATGAATGACCAGATAGCAAGAAAAGTAATTAAATGATAATTGTCATCATCAAGAGAGATCTCCAAGGGAATGTCTCAAAGAACTATCCTTGGTCCTGTTCCATTCAACAATTTTATTAATGACTTGAATGAAATCATAGATAGCATGATGATCAAGCTTTTGAATGACACATAGTCGAGAGGCATATTATAAGAATCAGTACCCAAATTTTCAATGAGTTGTATTTAATAAATAAGATTTAATATGGATAAATGAAAAACCCTACATTAAGATTCAAAAATTAATTGTACAAGCCCCAAAAGCAGCAGGCTTGGCAACTTAACAGTAACTTGTAAATGTCCCAGAGATATCTAATGGACTGAAAATGTAACATGAGTATGACATGGCAGCCAAAAAAGACTAATGGGATATTAAGTAGCATTAAGAGAAGCATACTGTTGGGAGGAAAAAATTGGAGCTCTCCCATACTCTGTGCTGCTCAGACCATATCTTCATTAAGGTATTCAGTTTAGAATGTACTCTTTGGAAAAACTGTAGTTGGAGTTTGACAACCAGGGTGAAACAGAGTCAAAATCATGCTGTAAAATTCCTGGTTGAAGAAAAAACAACATGATAAAGAACCTCTTCTACTTTTGGCCAGTTCTACATGTTGGGAAGCATTTTCCTTTTTGTCACTTTCATCAGCTGACCCTATTTCTTATCCCCTGTCTATGTGAGAACCTGTCAGGTAACTTAAAAATTGCCGTCATGTGTCCTAAACTTTCTTTTCTTCAAACTAACCATTTCCAGTTCCTTCAACTCTAAGTAATAAAAATATATTGTATTACTTTGATGGACTTAGCTCTTCTCTCCAATGTAATGATCTAAGGCAATTTACAAAAGATTCATGGTGGAAAATGTTATCCGCAACCAGAGAAAGAACTATGGAGTCTGAATGCAGACCGACGCATACTATTTTCTCTCTCTTTTTTCTTTCTTGTGGTTTTTCCCTTTTCTTGTTCTTCTTTCACAACATGACTAATGTGGACATATGTTTAATATGACTGTACATGTATAGCCTATATCAGATTGCATGGTGTCTTGGGGAGAGGGGAGGGCAAAGAAGGGTGAAAATTTGAACTCTAAATCTCATAAAAGTCAATGTTGAAAATTAAAAATAAATAAATTTTACAATAATGACACTATTGCTATAAATAAAAAGGAGGAGATACAAGGGGGAAAGAAATATACTGTATTACTTTCTGAAGCTAAACATAGAGGGGTAATAAAAAGTATAAATCATCCTCCTATCTTATACCTATTAAACTGCTCTCCTCATACAGTAATGTGAAGTATCACCACACTATGATCTTCATGATCAAAATCTCAGGGACATCTTTAGTTCCAGTACTGGTAAAATGAACTTCTTCAACACTTCAACACTTTTACATTGGATCTGTCACTAAGCTAGATGTGACGAGCTCTTAGTATCATATGACAACTAAGTCTAATTAGTTTTTTTGTGGCTACAAAGAACAAGGCTATACCTTAAAGAAGTTCATAATTTCCAACCTTCCAAAATATTTGTAGACCCTACCCCTTTTCTTCATCCCTTAATATTCTTACATATCAAAAATTTCCTTCAAGAAGCTCTCACAAATGACTTTCCCCTCTACTTAAAAAATAGTGTAGGATAGAAGAAAGAAGCCTGGATTATAATTCTAAAGATCTGAGTTTGAATCCTTGCTCTACTATTTATTCTTTCTGTGACTTTGGGTAAGTCACTTCACTTTGAGAACTAAACTTTCTCTTATATAAAATAAGTGGACTGAGCTATGAGGTCCTTTCTAGCTCTAAATATTATGGTGATAAGCTTTCTAGACAAGTACTTCCATTGCAATTCCTAACCCATTCCAAGGGGAAGTCCAAGTTACAGAGTACTAATCTGGGATGATCCTTTTAGTTATGCAGTGCTTACACTGGATTTATAGCTACCTTAACCAGCTGAGTGAGACACAGTCATACAAAGCTGTCACATTTCCTGTCACTTTGAATTCCCACCACAGTTTTGTCTGGTCTTGGATTTCTTTTCATTTAACCCCTGCGGATGGGTCATATAAACATAAGTCGTGCATTCACCTTAGAAGACCCCTAGAACTGAGCAAGTTTCACTCAACTCATTGATTTTTCTATGCTGATTCAGTCTTGTTCAACTTATATGTCAGCGTCTACTCAAACTGATTGAATCCCTTTTTGCCTCATTAGTTTTCAATCAGCAAATATATGTACCTTCAGTCTTCTCTAACTGCAGCTGGCTCATTTCTTATTTCTCTTTGAACTTCTAGCACAAAGCTTTATAAGTAAAATGCTTTGAGATCTTTGAATAAAAGAGGTCATTGAATATAGGGGATGCTTGAGCACTATAAGAAGGGCGTGTTCTGGTTACTTTGCTCAAGTTTTATCATGCCTCCTCCCTCCAACAGAACTTCAGAGATGCAGGGTCATATTTCCATCCATTGTAATATAATTTGAAATCCTATGCATCCTATAAGGCCTAAGTTGAGTGACAGCTTCACCATGTATCCTTTTAACCAGAAGTGATTCCTCTGTTCTGTAAATTTTATATACTTTTTGTGACACCTTTATGCACATCTACAACATACTTTGTGTTAGATTTGATTGTATATTACTTCTGAATCTACTAGATTATAAGTCCCTTGATACTAGAAAAGAAGCTATAAAAATAAGCATGCAACAACAACAAAAATAATCTCACCATAAAAGACTACTATAGTGACAGGGATGTTAAAAAGGCAAACCCAAAAAAATACAATTATGTCATAATAGCTACAAGCAAAGCCTCAAAGAAAAATGAGAATTTGGCTAAAGACTAACAAATAAAAAATATTTTCAAAATCAAATAAGAGAGGTAAATGAAAATTTGGGAAAAGAAATGAGTGATGTAAGAAAATTATGAAAAGAGTTAAAAAATTCACAAAAGAAACACAAAAATACTGAAGAAAATTACCCTTTAAAAAGAATTGGAAGAATGGAAAATGAGGAATAAAAGCTCACTGCAAAAAATCATTCCTCAAAAATTAGAACTGGGCAAGTGGTAGCTAATGGTTCTATGAGACATTAAGAACCAATAAAGTGAAGTCAAAAGAATGGGAAAAAATAGAAGATGTAAACTATTTCAATGGATAAATAACAGACCTGGAAAATAGGTCAAAAAGAGATAACTTAAGAATTTCTGAATCATCTGAAAGTCACAATAAAATAAAGAGCCTAGATATCATATTTAAAGAAATTATAAAATAAGAGCACCCTGATACTATAGGAAATATCGAATCACTCCAGAAGCTTTGCTAAGAATCCCACTCCCAACCCAAATGGAGTTACAAAGAGGTAGACATAATTGAAATGACTGAACAACAACATCATCCTAGAACAAGATGCTAAAATAAAAATTGAAAGAATCCACTAAACTCTGATTAAAAGAAATTCCAAATAAAAAATTCCCAGGAATGTAATAACCAAATTTCAGAACTCTCAATTCAAAGAGAAAATATTTTAAGCAGTCAGAAAAAAAAATTCAATTACCATGGAGCCATTTTCAGGATCACACAAGATGATATAATCTTTCAAGGGAAAAATAGTATGTAATGAAATAAAGACTTTGAAGCATTCCTGGTGAAAACAATAGAGGAAATAGAAAATTTGACACAGAGAGAAAGAAAGAGACAGAGAGAGAAGGAAAGTGATATTAAGGTAGGCAGTGAACAGAAGCAAAACAAACTTTTAAGGAGGGACAAAGTAAAGAAAACAAAAAGAGGATCAGGCAGCTAGGTGGCTCAGTGAATAGAGCAACAGCCCTGGAGTCAGGAGGACCTGAGTTCAAATCTGGCCTCAGACACTTGACACACTTACTAGCCATGTGACTTTAGGCAAGTCACAACCTCAATTGCCCTCCAACAACCCCAAAAAAAGAAGATAAAGAGAATAAAATAGGATGGAGAGCAATGAACAATCAGTAATTATAACTGTGAAGGTAAATGGGGTGAATTCACCTATAAAATAAAAGTAGGTAGCAGAATGGATGAGAAACCAGAATTAAAAAATATATTGTTTACAAGAAACAACATTTGGAATAAAAAGACAAAGTTAAGGTAAGCAGAATCTATTTATCTCCAGTTCAATTAAAAAAGGCAGGAGTAGAAATGAACATTTCAGACAAATAAAAAGCAACAATTGACCTAATTAAAGGAGATAAACAGGTAACTGCATCTTGCTACAAGGTGCAATGAACAATGACAGCAAAGACAATTAAGAATTATCAATACTCAACAAAGATGTACCTAATTTCATAGAACCCAAATAAAAAAAAGTTAAATGAGATAAAGGAAGAAATAAACACTTTCCCCTCTTGGAGCTAGATAAATATAACCATAACATTTATAAGAAAAAAATTAAGGAGGTAAATAGAATCTTAGAAAATTAAGTATGATAGATCTCTGGAGAAAATTGAATGTGAATATAAAGAAATATACCTTTTTCTTACATATACATGACACTTTCACAAAATTTGATCATATATTAGTGCATTAAAAACCCATGAACAAATGCAGAAAAGCAGAAATATTAAATCCATCTTTTCCAGATAATATTGCAATAAACTACATTCAAAAAAGACTGTGGATTAAACATTATTTGGAAAGAAAATCTAATTCAAAAGAATGAGTGGATTGAAGGACACATCATAGAAACAAAAATTTCATTAAAGATAATGATAACAATGAGATAAACCAAATTTTGTTTGACACTGCCAAGGCAGTAATTAGGGAAAATTTAAAAATCTCTAAATGAATTCATCATTAAAAAAGAGAAAAAGCAGATCAGTGAACTGGGATGGAAATAAAAATCCTGGAAAAACACCAAATTTTAAAACCCCAATTAAATACCAAAATAGAAATACTGAAAATTCAGAAAGATGAATAAAATTAAAAGTAAATTAAAACCATCACACCAATAAATAAAACAAATATCTAGTTTTATGAAAAACCCAATAAAATAACTAAAACATTGGTTAATTTGATTTAAAAAGAAGAAAATGAAACTATTAATATAAAAAATGGAAAGGAAGAATTGCCTATGTATATGCCAGTATAAATGACAATCTAAGTGAAATGAATGAATATTAACAAAATAAAAATTGCCCAGATTAACAGAAGAAGAAATAGAATACTCAATTAACTGTATCTTAGAAAAAAAAATGAACAAGCATTCAATGAATTCCCTTGGGAAAAAAAATTCCCCGGGGACCAGATGGATTTAGAAGTGGATCCTACCAAACATTTAATGAACAATTAATTCCAATACTACATAAACTATTCAAAAATAGGTAAAGAAGGAGTTTTACCAAATTACTTTTTGTGACACAAATGTAGTTTTGATACCTAAATATGGAAAACAAAAACAGAGAGAGATAAGTATAGGCCAATTTTATTAATGAATATTGAGAAAGAAATTTTAAATAAAATACTAGCAAAAGATTACAGCAATATATCTCAAATTTCATACCCTATAACTATGTGGGATTTATACCAAGAATGTATGGCTGATTTAATATTAGGAAAATCATTGGCATAATTGAACATATAAATAACAATAACAACAAAAATCATATAATTATTCCAATGCTTGCAGAAAAAGGCTTTTGAAAAAATGCAAATCATTTCTATTAGATAATCTAGAAAGCAAAGGAATAAATTTAACATTAAAAAAATAAGTAGTACCTTTCTAAAACCAAGAGCAAGCATAAACTCTAAGGGAGATAAGCTAGAAACCTTCCCAATAAGTTCAGAGGTGAAACAAGGATGCCCATTATCACTATTATTATTCAACTTTTTACTAGAAATGCTAGCTGTAGCAATAAGACAAGAAAAAACATTGAAGGACAAAAAATAGGCAATGAGGAAACGATACCATTGCTCTTTACAGATGATATGATGGCATACCAAGAGAACATTAGAGAATCAACTAAAAATGAAGGGAAACAATTTATGACTTCAGAAATTACAGGATATAAAATAAATCCACATAAATAATTAGAGTTTCTATATAATACCAAAAAAAGCCATGGGGAAGAAAGAACTTTCCCTTAAAATAACTGCAGATAATATAAAATATTTGAGGATCTGTCTCCAAGACAAACCCAAGAATTGTATGTTCAAAATTACAGAACACTTCCAATGCAATAAAGACAGATATAACAATTATAAAAATATTAATTGCTCATAGGTAAACCAAACCAATATAATAAAAATGATAATTCTACCTAAATTAATTTACTTATTCAGTGTCATAACAATTAAAGTGCCAAAAATATTTCATAGAGCTAGGGGGAAAAACAAAATCAAAATTCATCTGGAAGAATAAAAGGTCAAAAATATCAAAGGAATCATTTGGAAAAAAATGTGAAGGAAGGCAGTCTATAAATAGCAGATTTCAAACTATATTACACAGTGATAATCATTCAAACAACTTGGTACTAGAGAGGAAATAGAGTGGTGGATCAGTAGAATAGACTAGGTAAAAAGAGACATCAGTTAATTACTAAAGCTATTTAGAGTTGATAAACATAAAGCTCTAAGCATTTGGGGTAAGAACTCACCCTCTGACAAAAAAATTGTTGGGAAAACTGAAAGAGTTTAGAAGAAAGGCATAGATCAACACCTCATCCTTTATACCAAGAGAAGGTCAAAATGGATAAATTATTTAGACATAAAGGGTGATATCATAAATAAATTAGAGGAACATAGAAAAATTTACCTATCAGATCTATGGATAAGGGAAAAGTTTATGACCAAATAAGAGATGGAGAAGATCGCCGGAAATAAAATAGATAGCTTTGAGTACATGAAATTTCAAAGGTTTTGCACAAACAATATCAATGAAGTTAAAAAAAAGCAGGAAACAGAAAAAAATGTATAGCAAATTTTTCTAAAAGCCTCATTTCTTAACTATATAGAGAACTGAGCCCCAAATGATAAAAATAAGAGCTACTGCCCAAATGATAAACAGTTGAAGGATAGTATATGAAGAGGCAGTGTTCATAAGTATAAATCAAGCCTATCAATAAAATTAAAATTCTCTAAATAACTATTGATTAGTGAAATGCAAATTAAAATAACCCTGAGATGCCACCTATACTTAAGAGATTGGCTAACATGACAGAAAAAGAAAATGATAGATGATGGAGGGGTTATGGAATAATAGGTACAATAACGCACTATTGCTGAAGTTGAGAACCAACCCTTCTAGAGAACAGTTTGAACTATGCCCAAGTGGCTATAAATCTGTGTATATCCTTGACCCAGAAATACTACTATTATGGCTGGATCTCAAAGAGATTAAAAAAGGAGAAAAGCTCTATTTGTAGAAAAATTTTTATAGAATCTCTTTTTGTGGTGGCATAGGATTGGAAAATGAGGATAAATATGTCATTCCCTCCCTAAGCCAAAATCAATGAGAATAAAGTATACTCATTCCCTTTTGCCTTTCTGATCTTCCCCTCCATTGCAACAGGTTTCCCTTGCCTTGTATATATGAGATAATTTGCCCCATTCTGTCTCTACCCATCTCCTCTCATTATGTTCCTCTCTCACCTCTTAATTTCATCATTTAAGAATCATCCCTTCCTATTTAATTGGTCCTGTGCCCTCTATGTATACCTGTACACATATATACACACTAACATATGTATTCATAGGCCCATATGCCCTCTTTTATAGACATATATATGTATATATACATACATATATATACATATATATATATACACACACACATTTCTATTCCCTTCAACTATTCTCATACCAAGAAGTTACAATTATCCTTTTTTCCATGAAGGAATGTAAAAAGTACAAATTTGATAAGTTCCTATTTTTTTTCAAATGCTTTATTAACTTCTGATTTACATCATTCATTTCCTTAAGATTCTGAGTTACAAATTTTCTCCCTGTTTTTCCCCTACCCACCACACCAAAATAGCAGTCCCACAGAATATCCCCTCCTCCAATCTTCTATCTCCCATATCTTCTCCCATACCCCCTTAGACTTTTCCAGTAGGGCATGGTGGATCTCTATGTGCCAATGCCTGTATATCTTATTTCCCAATTACATGTAAAATAGTATTAATAATAGTGTGTGTGTGTATATGTATATATATACATATATATACATATATATATATATATTTGATTTTGAAACTTTGAATTCCAGATTCATTCCCTTCCTCCCTTGTCACCCACCGTTACTGGGAAGATAAGCAGTTGAGTATAGCTTGTACAGGTGTGGCTAATGCAAAACAATAACATAGTAGATATATTGTATAAGACTGACTATATTTCCCTCCCTCCTATCCCACCTCCCACTTCTTCTATTGTCTACATTGATCCCATCCCTTTTCAAAAGTGGGCGCTTCCAACTTCCCTCCCTCTCAGCCTGCCCTCCCTCCCATCACCCCCCCTCTCAACCCCTTCCCCCTACTCTCCTGGAGGGTGAGATACCCTATTTAGTGTGTAGTTCATTCCCTCCTCAAACCAAATTCAATAGGAATAAGGTTGACTCATTCCCATTTTCCTTCCTATTCTTCCCCTCCATTGTAACCATTTTCCTTTGCCTCTTCTATATGAGATAGTTTACCCCATTCTGTCTCTCCCCATCTCCTCTCATTATATTCCTCTCTCACCTCTTAATTTCACCTTTTAAGTATCATTCCTTCCTATGAAAGTGGTCCTGTGCCATCTATCTATGTATACCTGTAAACATATATACACACATTCACATATGTCCATATACCCACATATATATATATTCCCTTCAAGTACTGACAAAAGTTTCATAAGTTACAATTACTGTATTTCCATGTAGGAATATTAATAGTTCAACTTTGAAAAGTTCCTTATGATTTCTTTTCCCTGTTTACCTTCTCATGCTTCTCTTGCTCCTTGTATCTGAATGTCAAAATTTCTATTCAACTATGGTTTTTTCAGCAAAAATGCTTGAAAGTCCTCTATTCCACTGAATGACCATATTTGCCCCTGAAATATGATACTTGGTTTTGCTGGGTAGGTGACTCTTAGTTTTAATCCCATCTCCTATGACCTCCAGAATATCATATCCCAAGCCCTTTGATCCCTCAGTGTAAAAGCTGCCAGATGCTGGGTTATTCTGATTGTGTTTCCACAATATACAAATTGTTCCTTCCTGGCTGCTTGTAATATTCTTTCCTTAATCCGGGAATTCTGGAACCTGGCTATAATATCCCTAGGAGTTTTCTTTTGGGGATCTTTTTTCAGGAGATGATCAGTGTATTCTTTCAATGTCTGTTTTGCCCTCTGTTTCTAAAACATTAGGGCAGTTTTCTTTGAGAACTTCCTGGAGTATGATTTCTAGGTTCTTACTTTGCTCATGGCTTTCAGGTAGTCCAATAATTTTTAAATTATCTCTCCTGGGTCTGTTTTCCAGGTCAGTGGTTTTTCCCATGAGATATTTCACCTTGCCTTGTATTCTTTCATTTGTTTGGATCTGTTTAACAGCGTTTTGATTTCTCATAAAGTCATTAGCTTCCATTTGCTCCAATCTGATTCTGAAGCAATGTTTCTCCTCATTGAGCTTTTGAGATTCTTTTTCCATCTGGCAAATTCGGCTTTTTAAGGAATTCTTCTCCTCATTTCCTTTTGGAGCCTCTTTTGCCATTTGAGTTAGTCTATTTTTTTAAGGTATTATTTTCCTCAATCAGGCTCTAGACTCTCATTTTGTAATTTTCTTGCATTGTTCTCATTTCTCTTCCCAATTTTTCCTCCACTTCCCTTGTCTGCTTCTTAAGGTCCTCTATGGCCTGTAACCAGCTCATATTTTCCTTGGAAGCTTTAGGTGCAGGAGTTCTGACTTCACTGTCTTCCTCCTGTTCCATGCTTCACTCCTTTTTTTTCCCCAAAATGGGAGTCTAATGTTGGAATATTCTGTCTGCTTTATTTCCTTTGCCTGGTCATGTCACCCCTCAGTCACTTGATCCCTGGGCTTTTTGCCACAGTAGGTCTCTGCCACCAGACAGGGAAGTTTTATTCCCAAATGCTTGGGTTTTCTCAGCTGCCAGAGCTATTAGAAGGGTGCCCTCTCTAAGGTCACCACACACTCTGGCAAGTTGACACACACCCCAGGACCTCCACCCTAGACTAACTCAAATGGCAAAACAGGCTCAAAAAGGCAATGAGGAAAAGAATGCCTTAAAAAGTTGAATTTGCCAGATGGAAAAAGAATCTCAAAAGCTCAATGATGAGAAACATTGCTTCAGAATGAGATTGGAGCAAATGGAAGCTAATGACTTTATGAGAAATCAAGATGCTGTTAAACAGTTCCAAACAAAAGGAATATTTCTCTTCAGTGAACTTTTGAGATTCTTTTTTCCATCTGGCAAATTTGGCTTTTTAAGGCATTCTTCTCTTCTTTGCCTTTTTGAGCCAGTTTTCCCATCTGAGTTAGTCTATTTTTTTAAGGTGTTCTTTTTCTCAGTCAGGCTGTTGACTCTCATTTCATAATTTTCTTACATCCTTCTCATTTCTCTTCCCAGTTTTTTCCTTTACTTCTCTTATTTGGTTTTCAAAATTCTTTTTAAGCTCCTCCATGGCCTGTAACCAGCTCATATTTGTCTTGGAAGCTTTTGGTGCAGGAGTTCTGATTTCACTGTGTTCCTCCTGTTCCATGCTTTGATCCTTTTTGTCCCCAAATAGGAGTCTAATATCCATTTTCTCTGCTTGCTTTGCTTCCTTTGCTTGTTCATGTTGCCACTTAATTATTTGACTTTTGAGTATTTTGCCACAGTAGAACTCTGCTACCAGAGGGGGGAGCTTTGTCCCAGTCACTGGAGTTTTCTCAGCTGCTGGAGCTCTTAGTTGGCTGTCCTCTCTGAAGCCTTAACACACTGTGGCAAACTGGTCACGTACCCCAGGACCTCCACCCTAGAATGCAATCCAGATCCAAGCATGATAAAGCAAGAGCTATTACCCCTAAGACTGGTTGCTTGGTCCCCCTACAATCTGCAGGCCAGGAGCTATGAAGCAGTTATGTGGCAGTGGCTACAAGGCAGCTGCACCTCAGTCACTTCTCCCTCCAGGGGATAAAGGCCGGACCACACTCCTGAACTCTTGGTTCACAAAGTCCACACTGTACTGATCTCTCACTTTGTCTTTAGCATCTATGAGTCGATAATTCTGGAAACTTCCACAGCTCCTGGTGATCTGAAGTCCCTCCAGCCAGTGGCTAAAACCTCTGTCTCAGGTGGGGCGGGATTCAACTCCCAGAGCATTGTGCTGGCCCCTTCCTGCCAGCCTGCCAGGCTCTCTTCAGTGGGAGGTTAGCTTCTCTCTGTAATTTTGTGGGTTCTATAGCTCCAAAGTTTGTTTAGAGTCCTTTTTCACATGAATTGGAGGATGTGGGAGCAGGAGCCATGTGGAAGTCCTGTTTCCACTCTGCCATCTTGAATCTGCCTCCTTACTTGCCTTTCCAATGGGTTTTGGAGGAGCTGGAGGGAGGGAGATAATTTGGAACTCCAATTTAAAAAATAATGTGAAAAAACAAACTAATTACATTTAAGATATCTAAGTGCATTGCTTTCCATTTATCTCTATTAAAAAGGAAGTAGGGTTACCATGTAATGAGAACAAGGGATAAATAATGGACAACTTGCATGCCACATTGTTATCCAAGCATTTTCAAGTGCTGGAGAAAGTCACTAAGATGTTGAGTGAGTCCCCTGTAGAGGATTTATAGGAGTTCATAGACAAGAGTCACACAGAATGAGAAGACATGAATCAGATGCAATATAACATTGTAGATAGTATACTCATATATATATATATAAAAGATTCCAGGTCCATCTAAATATACAAAGATAATAGATGTCCCTATCATTAATGCCAGGATTGTAAATGACTGCCTTGAAAAGAATCACTAATCATCACTCCCAGATATATCTTCTGCTGCTCCTTATTAGATGATTTCTTTCCTGATGTCACTTGTGAATCCATATCCTCATTCTTTAGAATCCTCAAGTAACTTATATTCTACTGGGAGCTAAATATGAATGAATGGAATTTAAAAAGCTTTTTTGGTGCTTACTATGTGCAAAGCACCAGGCTAAGAGCTAAAGTACACAAATAGATACAACTAGAAAAGGGAAGACAGTCTTAGCTCTCAAGTAGTTCATTTTCCAATGAAAACCCTCATAGTAAGTTTCAACTACAAGTCAGAGGAAATGCTCTATGTTTCTTAAGTGTCAGCAGTAAAAACATGGTAATATGTCTTAATTAATGTCGTTTCCATTGATAAAACCATATGAGTTTCTGATGTTGATAATGAACCATTTGACCACACTAAGGATTTGATGGGAGACATTTTCCAAGCCTCCAGAAACTGTGACCACTGAGGAGCCAGGATCTAAGACATCTACAGAGATGCCTGCCACCTCCTGTCTCCACAAGGGTTACTTCTCTGGAGGATAGCAGAAAGGCTGGAGGCAGATGTGTACACAGAAATGTAAATATTGGAGCAGCCTGTTCTGTGACGGTAGAGAGCCTCTGAAAGGCAAGAAGACATAACTTTAAATCCTGCTTCTGATACAAGCTAGCAGTTTGGCTGGGGGAAAATCACTTTAATTATTAGTGCTCTCAGGTAGCTCTCTAAAACTGCCAATCACACAGGAGTTATTAATCATTGTTCTGTAGAGAGAATTTACTGACTGGAATTTCTCCACTATGAATCTGAAACCTGGACCAAAACAGGTAAAGAAATAAAAGATTTACCAAAGAATACAATATAATTTGAGTTATTAATACCTAAATGGATTGAGAAGTGCTTGTGAAGAAGGTGTTACCTGATCTAAGCCTTGAAGAAAAAAAAGAATATTTACAGGTAGAGAGGAGGCAACAAGAAGCATATTCCAGACATGGGGAACAGCAGTCAGACTTCAGGTAACAGGTCCAGTTTGTCAGGAGCACATAATGTGTGAAGTTGGATATGTGAAATTAGGCACAGAATGTATGTTGGAACTGAAAACCATGCTAAGGACATTATATTTTACCCTATAAACAATAGGGAGTCACCGAAGGATTTTGAGAAGGGAAGTGAAATGGCCTATGTCTTAGAGAGATTATTTTGGCAACTCTGTGGAGGCTTGATTAATAAGAGGAGAGAATGGAGGCAGGAAGACCAAATAGAAGTCTCTTTCAAGAGCCTATACAAACATGTAAGGCATGCCTGAACTACGGTGGGGGAAGAGTGAGTGGAGGCAGATACAACACATTGTGTGGATATAGAATTGATAAGACTTGATAACCAACTGCATATGGGAAGGAGGGTGAAGAAGAATCAAGAGGAAAGGATTAACTCTAAGTCATAAATCTGCCTGAGTCAGTGAATGGCAGTGACCATATAAGAATTGCGGCCATTTGGAAGCAAGGCATATTGAGGAAGGACGAATGCTGAGTAGGTATGGAGTGTTAGGTGTCAGTGTGATATCCATCAATTAGTCCATGCTTTAGCATTGAGTACCTATGATGTTAGAAAACACGTTGCTGGGCCCTTGAAATACAAAGATAAAGAAAAACAAACAAATAAAACAAAAGCACAATCTCTATTCTCAAAGAATTTATATTCTCCTGGAATACAAGTAGCAGTGTCAAATAGGCAGTTTGTGATATCTTCCAGGAGTTTGGAGGGGAAAGTTTGGAGATATTTGCTTATTACTGCTTTTAAAATAAAGGGAGAAATGTTTTTTTCCAAGTTGTATGGTATCTTCTTACTCATTCTAAAGGGATATACCAACAAAATGTGATGTGCCTGATGCATGATGTAATTAAAATGCCAATCATATTTATACTTTTTACTCTCCCACTCAGTTAAAAAAAAAGTGCACATCATGAAAACTAAAGAGAGGAATATATCAGAGCGTACTTAGCTCATGGTCAGTGTTTATTGGCTTGAATAAATCTTTTTCGAAAATGATTTTGTATAACTACATGAACCTCCGTGTAGTCAAATAGTCCTTAAAAATATTTTGGCCAAGACCCAATAATTCAAGCCCATTTCATCCCACATTTTTTCAAATATCATACCACAAAAATAATATTCTTTAAAAATGATGTTTCATTGGATGACCTGCAATATTTAATATTTTAGTGATTCTATATACTCAGAAATATTAACCTTGCTATTTTGACAGATAAAATTAAAGTTACTATTCTATAGTTGTTTTCAACTAGTTTTCAATAAGTTATTTCTTAGGAATAGACTTGCTTACCCCTTATTCTTAGCAGAGTGTTTATTTTTATTTTTTATTTTTTATTTTTTTTGCTTTTTGGAGGCCAGTTGGGGTTAAGTGACTTTCCCAAAGTCACACAGCTAGTAAGTGTGTCAAGCATCAGAAGCCAGATTTCAACTCCCTGACTCCAGGGCCTCTATTCACTATGCCACCTAGCCACCCCAAGAGTGTTTATTTATAGCAAAATATAAATTTTTGGTATCAGGAGAAGTGGGGTATGGAGCCAAGTTTTTGCCTCCATTAAAAAAATTACCTTTTTTTCAGTTTTTAAGGTTTGGTAATTAGAACTAGGAGTGCCAATCTGTCAGATTTGATAAGTGAAACTTTGGCATTTCCTACTGCTAAGATCCATAAAAAGTTTGCTGCTTAGGTTCTGATATTAGTTTATATCTAGCTCATAAATAAACCAAAACTAGTTAAGCAAGTGACAAAGATGAATTACTGCAACATTAAAAAATGCAGTATGAAGCCTGAGGAGCAAAGTTGTAATAGACATAAAAATACTTGAATCATCAAAATAACATAACTGTGATTTTTTTTAAATGGCAGCTAGGAAAGGAATATAATTACCATGAGAGCGATTATTTCCTAAATGCATGTCCTGAGGCTTAGTTAATAACCTCAGGAAATTTGGGAGTCCTGGCCCTGGCTCTGGATTTTGTGGACCTGACAAATATGAGAAAATTATAAGTGAATTAAGAAGATCAGATGATGTTATAGATAATGTTAGGAATAGATGGATTCTAATGTATTTTGTTACAACCAGAAATATAACACGTTCATACTTGAAGCTAGCAAATAACAATGTTTCTTTCACCTATAAGTATAGAAATAACTAAGACAACTATGATGCCCTAAAAATGATAAGAAAGAATCTAGGAATTCAGAAACATAGACAGGTGAGTCAAAGGCTACTTTTTTGTATATACAAGGAATACTTAGATACGTAAAGGAGCTGTGATTAAATATGACTGTCATCAGCAACAGAATTACATTAAATATGAGCGTAGAGCTTCCTAGAGTGTTCAATTAGTGACCTATT
This sequence comes from Petaurus breviceps papuanus, assembly GCF_028583685.1. NCBI lineage: Eukaryota > Metazoa > Chordata > Mammalia > Diprotodontia > Petauridae > Petaurus > Petaurus breviceps. Next base: position 20,210,148 of record NW_027185698.1, on the reverse strand, counting down.
TTTTTTCAAATATAAACAAGACTACCTTTATTCTCTACACCTTGGTGGGGTGAAGCATCTCAGTGTTTACTTAAGGTCTTTGAATCTGGGCCACATATATATCGTTTAGTATTTCATTAAATTTCTGTATTTTTCCTCCCTGACCAACACAGGGCTTGCATTAGTAGTCAATAGCAGCCAAAGTTTCACTCCAAAGACACATGAATATGACCTACCCTTCTAAGTTATATGTTTGCTCTAGGAGAGTTTTATAGAACAGATTTCCTTGAAAATATTTCATAATTTGTCATTCTCAAACAAAAGAAGATAATGGGCCACTCAGAAATTGGGTAGTTCATTCTTTAGTTGTTTAAGACAATATTGATGCCAAATTATTCCATCTCTTTTGGCTCATTTGCTTCCTCTTATCCTAGTTTGTACATCCAATATACCTGTATTTTAAACCAGACCATTGGGATATCAGATGTGACAAAATCATACTGAAGATGGCAAATAAATGCCCATCACATAAGAAATTATAAAATTGATAAGCAAACACTATGATCTTTAAGCTTCAACTTTATTTTCAAATCTTTTTTCTTTATTTATTCAACAAACATTTATGAAGGGCCTCTCATATGCTATAGTATAGTGCTAGGGATTTAAAAAGGTGAAATGAATAATAGATGTAGCCTTTACCCTCACTGAGTTATAATCTTGAAGCTCAACTTAAGATATTTATGCAGAGCAGCACAGTACAATTTAGAATATGACCCATTGATAAGATCATGTACATTATGAAATCATAGAGGTGAAGAGATTCCACAGGTAGCGCTGATGCAAATCATGCATCCCCATCTATAACATCCCTGGTAAGTGACTGCCAGCACTTCCAGTGATGGGAAACTCATTACACCCTGAATAAGCTTATCCATTTTGGGATAGCTCTTATTTCTAGAAAGTTTGTCCTTATGTTGAATCAAAATCTACCTGATTTTAATTTCCTTCCATTGGTCCTATATCTCCCATATCAAGTTAAATGTAACTAGTCTAATCCCTGTTCCACATAAAAACTCTTCATATATTTGAATATTGCTAACCTGTTCCTTCTAAATATCTTCTCCAGGCTAAATAAATCTTTCTTATATGCTGTGGTTTCAAGTTCTCTCACCTGGTAGCTCTTCTCTGGATGATCTGCAATTTCCCAAGTTCCTCCTAACATGTGACACCTTGAAATGGATATAATACTCCTGATTTGGTATAATTGTGATAAAGGTCCATCACATACCTAACTCTGGGCATTATGTTTCTATTAATGTATCCTAAAGTGGTATAAGATGAGAAGATAAATTATGTATATGCTTTATAAAAGAGATATCAGGAAAGGGCTTTGTGCAAGAGGTCATATCTGAGCTGGCCCTTGGAGGATGGGTAGTCCTCCAAGATGATGAGATGAGACAGGAGAGATGAGGCAGGCAGAGATAAAGTGGAAATCAGACTTGAATTATCTTCTAAGGGAATAGGTAAAGGAGAGACAATGAATCCACAAGGAGGAAGGATACAAAAGAAGGAAGTTAAGCAGTGCCAGATCTTAAATTATATTATAAGGCAGTAATTATCAAAACTATCTGGTTTTATCTGCTAAGAAATAGAGAAGTGGATCAGTGGAACAGAGTATACATACAATACTCAGTGGCAAATGATTACAGTAACTATGTTCAACAAATATACAACTTTAAGCTTTGGGGAGAAGACTATACTCTTTGGTAAAGGTTGATGGGAAAACTGGAAAGCAAGCTGAAGAAATTGGGCCTAGATCAATATCTTACACCATTCACCAAGATACAGTCAAAATGGATACATGACCTAGATATAAAGGGAGATATAAGAGAGCTAGAAGAACATGGAACTCATTACCTATATGATTCATGAATAGGAGAATTTATGGATAAACAAGAGATAGAGAGCATTGTGATATGTAAAATGGATAATTGAATTCTAAAAGAAATATTTTTCACAAATAAAATCAATGTAGCCACAATAAGAACAAAAGTAGAAAATTGGGAGGGGATAATTTTATAGACCATTTCTCAGATAAAAGTCTCATATCTCAAATATATAGAGAATTTGTTAAATTTATAAAAATATGAGTTATTCCCCAATTGATAAATCATAAAAGGATATGAAAAGACCATTTTTCTTTTTTTTTTATAAGCACTCAGGGTTAAGTAACTTGCTCAAGGTTACAGGGCCAGTTATTTCTGGGTGTGGTGCTGAGTATCTGAGCCTGGGATTCGATCTCCAGGTCATCCTGACACTGGAGCTGGTGCTCTTACTCGCTGTGCTACCTGGCCACCCCAAACAGACCATTTTTCAATGAAAAAATCAAAACTACATATAGTCATAGAAAAAAAACTCTAAATCATGATTGATTAGAGAAACACAAATTTAAATGATTTTGAGATAACACCTCACAACTTAGGGATTGGTTAAAATGATATTAGAAAATGACAAATGTTTGACATTATGTGGAAAAATTTGGACACTAATATACTATTGGTGGGATTGTGAACTCATCCAGCCATTTCGGAGGGCAATCTGGAATTATGCCAAGTTATAAATCTATGTATACCCTTTGACCCAGCAATAACACTATTAAGTCTGTCTTCCCTGTATTCAGGGAAAAAATGAAAAGAACCTATACATTCTAAAATATTTATAATATCTCTCTTTGTGGTGGCAAAGAACTGGAAATTAAGGGTATATTCTTCATATGGAGGATATGGCTAAACAAGCTGTGTCTTATGATTGTAATGGAAAACTACTGTGCTGTAAGAAATCATGAGCTGGCTGACTTTAGAATAAACATGGAGACTTGCATAAAATAAGAAAAAGTGAAAAGAGCTGAACCAAGAGACTATCGTATACAGTAACAACAATATTGTTTGAAGAATAATTGAGAATGACCAAGTAATTCTGAGTGTTATAAATACTCAAGCTGCAGTGGACCTATGAAGCATGATGCTATCAAACTTTAGAGAGAGAATTGCTAAATAGAAGTATGCATAGTATGGTTTTACATATATTTATAAATCTGTGTCAAATGGTGACCTCTAGTGTGGGTTGGGGAGGGAGGAAGGGATACAGTTTGGAATTTGAAATGTAACAAAAATTGATTTTTTTTAAAGAAGATACATTTCTTTGTAGTTGCAGGTCTTAGAGACATTCTGGTTTTGAAGTCAGAGACCTGAGTTCAAATCATTTCTCTGACATTTACTAGCTGAGAAATCCTTCCCAAATAACTTTACCTTTCGTAGCTGCAGGCAATTCTCTAAGAATATAAATTACAAATTAATTCTCTCTACATTAGGTAGAGGGAAGTTTTATACTAGGGGTCCTCTACAATGTGATATCATAGAGCCAAGATTTCTCCCCCTCGCTACGAAAAAAAAATCTTTATAAGAAGAATAAATGAGAAGTTAAAGAAAAACCTGGAATACTATTTTTTCCTCTTCTCTCTTTACCAAGAACCTTATTCAAGGGAGTGATAATAAGAACAGACAGATGACTTTTATAGGAGTGATAGTCCTAATTTTCACACTGTATGAGATTGCAATTGCAGAGCAAAGAGCTAGGACTAAAGATCTATTTGGAACATTGCTTCAAACAAAAATTAGCCAGTAGAGGCTGATTAAAGAACTCCCTCCTATCACAAAACTCACACTTAGGAAGGATGGGATATAACTTTATTCAGTGATTAAAGCCTATGTGCCAGGGGTTAAGTAACCATCACAGAGAACAATAAAAAATATTCACCCGGATTCTCCCCACTCTTAAATCAAGGAACTCAGTAGGTGGCTTAGGGGCCACACAGAACCTGTATTTTTGTCCTAGGGAAGGTTTGAAAATCATGCCCTCTGTGTATTACTTGTCAATGGAAGGCAAGCTTTCCCTGTAATGAAAGACTTGATTTGACAGGAAATAATTACCTCTACACCATGAAAAACATAATTCCTGAACCATAAAAATATTTGCCTTTATAAAAAGTAACATATCTCCATGTATTCTGTTATATCCCTAAGGGTGTGTCATGCTCCAGTCAGTTGTCTATCTTTTCTTGCCTCTTGTCTAAGGTAGATGTCTCCTTCACCACAACCCAGAATCTTTTCTTTTCCTTAGGACTCAGGTGCACAGATACTTCAGGGGATTTTCTAAAGAACACTTCAGGCAGTGAGGCATCTTCATTTCTTTTGACATACTTAAGCCATAGCCTTCAGCACACAAATCAGGTCAATATTATCTGGCAGAATCTCCAGAAGTCTTTACCGACCAATCCCTTTCATCCCCACTCAATGACAATGCAGTTAGAGTTATCTGAGGTGTGGAGTGACTAATTTCTAAGCCCCAACAGAACAGAATTCTGTGTTGGCATGGCCTGTGCTGGTTATAATAACTTGCTCCCACACTCCCCCAAGTGTGAAATAATCAAGTTGATTATATTCAGCCTAGAGAGTGGGGAGAAAAAGGCAACCAGAAGGAACAACCCAAGATCTTGGGGGAGGGTTGAGCTATAAAGTCAAGCTGCCTTCTATAGATGTGGCTGTGGGTGTTGCTATTTGGGGATGCTTCCTATCAATCAGCTCATAGCTCTGAAAGGGCAATAGCAAAGTTAAGAGCCTAACCCAGAAACCCAAGATTATATCCTCTAATGTAAATGTTCTTAACCTGCGGTCTATGAGCTTGTTTTTTTTTTTAATATTTTGATAACAATATCTCGAGATGATTGCTTTCCCTTGTAATTATATATATTTTATTTTACGCATTTAAAAATATTATTCTGAGAAGGCATCCATAGGCTTCATCAGCCTGGCAGAAAGGTCCAAGGCATGAAAAAATCTAAGAGCCCCTGGTCTATTTCCTTTCAACCTTGAGTCTCATAATGTCTGGAATAAAACAAGCATTCCATAAATATCTGTGACATTGTAATTCCAGCCTCTTAGCTCTTCTCACCATTTCCCCCTACACTCTGATGTTGATACTGTTTTATCATTAAGTTGAAAAACTAGAAGGAACCCTATAGATGCTCCTGTCCAAAGCCCTCATTTTGTAGTGAAGGTCAGAGAGGCTAAAAAAGTTACCCAATGTGGGGAAAAAGCAAAACAAACAAAAGCATTTCACTTGAGGCAGCTAGTAGAGCACCAGCCTTGGAGTGAGGACTGAAGTTCAAATGTGGCCTCTGACCCTTGACACACTTACTAGCTTGTTACTTTGAGCAAGTCACTTAACCCCAATTGCTTGGTCTTCTCCCCTCCAAAAAAAAATTTCATTTGTCATTATAGAACCACAAAACCCCATGGCAATAAACTTTCAAAAACAAAAGAAGCAACTTAACTCTAAATGTTTCTCATTGTCTTTTTTCCTTTTAAAAATATCAATAAGCATTTGTTTTCTCTCCCTCTGACTTCTCCCACATGGAAAAACAGAAAAGCAAAAAACCTTGTAACAAACTGAAGTGATTAGAAAAATAATAATAATAATGTAGTTGAGCTTCCCTCACCTTGTTTCACTGCACAAGATATTAAACATGAATAAGTTAAAAGCCATTATCATCTGTATCATGGTGGTGATCTGAGAAATGAGTCATGGATTGAGGACAACGATAAGTCAAAATGTCCTTGCGTTGTGTCTATCAGTTTAAGATCAGGATACAGGGCAAGGAGAACTGGTAGATTGGTTGAAAAAATACCAATTCCATTTTGAGAGTGCCCAGAACTCTAAGTAAACTTTTATAACACAGATTCCAACAGCAAAAGAAAGAGACTGTTTTTGGTAAATCAAGTTAAAAGTTGAAACTTTCATGTCTCAAATGCTTTTTCTCTTCAATATATTTTTATCATAGCCACTATTTCTTTTCTAACTTTCCCTATTGCTCTTTCTCTACAAACTGGTGATAGCATCTATTGCTTCATCACATCCCTTTTCTTTACTCTGAACATCACCTTGAAGATAGGATTTCTACCAAGATTTAGAAGGACTCTTCTCAGCTCTTAGGCAAACACAGATTGTTTTCATCTTTCATCAATCAGGATCTTCCCTATTCAATTCCTAAGGTTGAAAACCCTTATAGTCAACCAAACAAGTCATGGTTGCTCTAAAAGAAAAAGTTAGGATGGTAAGTGAGTGGGTAGTAAGCAATAGGTGAATAAAAATAACATCAAGAATATATTTTTTAATGTCATGAAGAAAAAAATGAAAACAGAGAGACACAAAGCAGTTTTGTTACTAATTTGTTAAACTTACATATACACTAAAAAAAATCTATAAAACAGGTCCACAGTTTCTTACACAAGCTTCATTCTTTTTGAATATTGAAATGTTGATATTTTTGAAGATTTAAAGTTCAACACTAAAAAGAAAATTTAATTGAAAAAAGAAAGCCTCTTGGGAAATAAAATTTTTCCTCTCCTTTAGACTATAAACTCTTTGAGAACAGAGAGCTTTCTTTATCTCATCCTTCCTTCCTTCCTTCCTTTCTTTCTTCTTTCCTTTCTTCTTTTCTTCCTTCCTTCCTTCCTCCCTCCCTCCCTTCCTTCCTTCCTTTTTATTCTTCCTTCCTTCCTTCTTTCCTTCCTTCCTTCCTTCCTTCCTTCCTTCCTTCCTTCCTTCCTTCCTTCCTTTCTTTCTTTCTTTCTTTCTTCCTTTCTTTCTTTCTTCCTTCCTTCCTTCCTTCCTTTCTTCCTTCCTTCCTTCCTTCCTTTCTTTCCATCTTTTAGCACTTAGCACAGTGCATTACATATAGCAGGTGCCTGATACTTGATCTGTAGATTCCCTTGATTTTTCAATAAAGCCTTTAATTGTTATAACTTGCTTTGAGACTTCCCCACAAGTGTGAAATAATCCATTTACCTAAATGTGGTGTATAAAGCTATTTGGTGTAGAGGATAGAGAGCAGACCTCAAAGTTATGGGGTTTATTTCCTGCATTTGACATGCTGCCTGTGTAGGCCTGGGAAAGTGCTTTAAGCCTCTTAATTCCCTAGAGAACTTTCAAAAACTGGCATGTATAGCACAATTGCCAGTTTATATTGGTAGGGACAGTTTCCTATACAAATTAATTCATAGCTTGCATCCTCCCCTATCCCAAAATTATGTAGGATATGATTATTATTACATTATTCCATGTTGTAATCTTTTGTTTCCATATTATGATCATTAAGAGGATATTCTCTTCCCTAGTACAGATTGCAATTCAATCATGACTTCTCATTCTTTGATTTTTTTTGCTCATAACCTTTCATGAACTCTCCATTGAGGATCTATGCAACATATCAAATAATTTCTTTTCTTAATATTTCATGGATACCAGTACATGTGGACCATAAATCTCTCACTGTATATATATGACTGATCTGCCTGAGTTTCAATTCATTTATGATTAAATGATTTTAGGAACTTTTAATGTCTTTTTTTAATCACTTCTCATTCAGAAGTATTTATTGGTAATATACTAGAGCCTATTCATACTCACCATACCTTTGTCCTCACTGAGAGCACTGTGTTCTATGCCTTGCAGACAGAAAGCATCACTGGGAGAACATTGATATGAAAAAGATGGGCTTTGGGGAAGGAAGCACTTTGGAAGAATTGAAAGGTCTCTCAATTTTCCAAATGTAATCCAATTCTCTAGAACACTGTGGAGATGTATTCATCTGGAAATATTTGCTTTTATTTTTAAAAGGGACAAAAGTGCCTGTAATAAATCAATTAATCAGTGTTCATTAATTATCTTGCAGCTTGTTCAATTTCAAGATTCAGGTGTCATGAGAAATTTTCTCAACAGAATTAAGAAGGGGATCTTTGATTCAATAACCTGGAAATCTGTAATAAAGTCCATCACCTTGAGAATGGTCATTGCAGTGTCACAAATCACCAGGTAGCAATGGCCACCAGAATGAAAAAACCTTTATCCTGCTTCCTCCCCCACCCATGTAACTTCCCCTTAACTCACTAACTTTGTCTTACTTGTTTTGCCTTGGGCTACATAGAAGCAACCTTGAATATACATTACTAAGAATCAGAGAGTCACAGACTGGGATTCTGTGATTATAACTCATCCAGTCTATTGTGAGACCCAACATATAGAACCTCCCTGTAACATCCTCAACAAGTGGTCATGGTGTTTCTCCCTCTAATAACAGGGAACTGCTGCCTCCCAAGGTAGTACAATTCTTTTTCAGACAACACTCGTTATGAGTCTATTTTCCTTTTATCCTACATTTACTCTCTGAGACTGAAAAGAATAAATATATATCCTTGTTATACATAACGGGTCTTCAAATTAGAGTAAAGAATTCTGAAAACTATAAGCTAGTGAGCTTAACTTCAACTCCCTGTAAAATTCTCAAATGTGTTATTAAAGGTATGATTACTGAACATAGAAAAAAAGCAGTAGATATGTAAAAAAAGGGATGACTTCATCTGACTAACCTTTGATAAGATAACTTGACTGATATATCTGTATCCGCACACATACATATATTCATAAACATGTGTATATGTATATGTGTGTACACATATGTGTGTATATATACATAAAATGCATGTATTCAGCAATATCTCTCCTACTATTCTGCACAAAATGGAGTAATGTGAGACATAAGATAGTGCTATTGGATGGTTTCCAGATGGGTTGATTTGCTAGGCTCATAGTGGATTCATTAGCAGTTTGCTGTCAACTTAAAAGGATGTCTCTAGTAGGGTGCCCCAGGGATCTATATTCCTATGTATTTAATGATTTTTTTTCTCAGTGATTGGAATAACGGCAAAGAGAGCATGCTTATCAAATCTGCAAACACAAAGCTGTGAGAGAAAGCTAATATACTGGATAATAGAATAAAGGGAATAGTATTTACAGACTAGAAACATGGACCAAATCCAAAAATATACAAGTAAATGAAGATGAATGTAAAGTCTTGCTGTAAGTTCAAAACTGGCATGGTGTGACTGGGGTTTTCACAGATATCAAGTTTAATATGTTGGTAGTATGAAAAGGTAGCAAAAAAGCAAAAACAAACAAAACCCTAATGTAAACAACTAAGATTAATGAGAGGGATTGGGATACATGATTGTCTCATTGTAGCTAACCTTTGTCACAACAGAGCTACAATATTTTAGATAGGTGTAAATACTAAAATTTAGGAAGGGAACTGAAAAGTTGGAGAATTTGGAGAGGGAGTCTTCAAGAATAACGAGGGGATTCAAGAATATGGCATACAAGAATTATTTGAAGAAACTAGTGGTGTTTAGTTTGAAAGAAAAAAAAGACTTGTAGGAGATATGATGACTGTCAAAGTATTTGAATGGCTGTCAAGTTAAGGAGTGACTAGATCTGTTTTTCTAGGACATAACTAGGAACAAAGGGTGAGAGTTGCAAAGAGAAAAGTCTGGACTTAATGTTGTGGAAAGACTTCCTAATAATTTGAGTTATCCAGAAATAGATGAGGTTGCCTGGGGAGGTAATAAATTTGTCTTGATTGGAGGTCTTCAGGCAAGGGAAGGATGGCTACTTATTGGCTATGTGGTCAGGTTGGAGTAGATGGTCTCTGAAGTCCCTTCAAATTCTGATAACTCCATGATTCCTGACTCCAGGTCCATGGTTCTTTCTATCATGCAACAATGCCTCACAGGGAAAGCCATCACAACAAGAAAAGTCCATTGAAAATATACCTAGCAATCTAAAGGTTTGCTTTTAAGTATTCTTTGGGATTCCTAAAAGGACTTAAAAAATGTACTTTGGTAAATCAGACATTTTATGAGGTTTCTATTTATAACAAAATCTTATTCTAACTTTTGTAAACAACTTATAATAAAAAGCCTTTGGGGTGGCTAGGTGGCACAGTGAGTAAGAGGCAGGCCTGGATTTGGGAGGACCCTGGATCGGTTCTGGCCTCAGACACTTACACACACACGCGCACACACACACACACACACACACACACACACACACACACACAAAACTGGCCCTGTAACCTTGGGCAAGTTACTTAACCCCAATTGCTTAAAAAAAAAAAGCCTTGATTTGTAGATTTATCTATTTTGCATATATATATGCACTTCAAACAAATCTAGAGCAAAAAAATTTTCATCTCAAAAGGTCCAGATAACACTTAAATTTGTCATTTATATTATAGTGATATTAAATAAAACCTGCTGATGGATTTTTCACTTTCCTAGTGCAATATAAATATTCCTGGTTCAGTTAGAATTTATTCTGTGAGCCTGAGACACATTAACTCAGTTTTGGGGTACTTTGTTTCTTCCACAATTAGAATAACTAAGTACTCTGTTGTCATGGAAACCTTCCCTTCTCTAAAATTCTTAGAAGAAAAACTTTCTTGATCTGCGAATTTCCTGAGACACATTTCAGCAACTATGTCAAACTTTACAAACCTTTCTCCACATTTATGAATGAATGAAAAAATACATACATACATACATACACACAAATATACATATATATATATACCTATAATTCCATTATTTTATTGTTCTACCTACTTGGTGAACATTTTAATGTTATTTTTGAATAATTCATCCATGCCAAGTAATAGTAATATTTACAAGGGATTCCATTTCCTGCTTTCTCTGCTTTCAGAAGTTAAAATTGAAAGTAAATAAAGTAGCTCAGAATTTTCATTTACCCCTTTTTCCAAGTCAAATGGTCATCTAATTTGAAAATACTTTGAAAACCTTAAAACTTTATGTAAATGTGAACTAGGGTTATTATAATGCACTTGTAATAAGAAGTTCTGCTGACCTAATAACCTCTTGGAAAGAAACTACCTTAAGGAAAAATCAAAGCTAAAGAGGACCTACTAGGCATTATGTCCTAAAAGCCTCCTTAAAGTTTGGGAGGTTCTGGCAGCACCTCAGGATATTCACTGGGAGGAGAGATCCTCCATCAAGGCATTTAGAGTCTCAGGTTCCACTTTAGAGATAAATAATTTCTGATTACTTTGAATACTAGTGAACAACAGGCTGAATGTTTCTTCTAAGAGTGGGTCCATTGGTAGTTCTTTTGCCTATTTAAGGTACTGCCCCCAAAGTAGACTCAGCAAAGACTATTAGACTTGGGTCAGGAAGACACCCTACTGCTTAAAGTAATAAAAATAGGCAAAAGGACCTGGAAAAACCATTTGTGTAATTGATTTTATACAAATGGGACCCCATTTTTAAGAGTTAAGTAAAAAGGTCCCATTAGCATGAAATACATGAAAATTGGTTTCACCAAAATAGGAAACTTCTTTTATGTACAAAGATCATCACCTCTTTATGGCTTAGTAGATAAATCCCAGACGTGGCTGGGGCACATAGAGGTATAGTGATCTTCTCATGGTTGTGTAAGGTACATTTCTGTTTCAATGGTAGCAAAGGTTGATTACCTGAGATACTAGGGAAATCACCCTCATTGCTTTTAAGTGCTGAATCTTGGGTTTATACTCTGTACTTAGAGGTTTTGGACTTGCCCAGCTGATCTTTGCAAAAGATTGCAAAGTGTTTCAGCCCAGGAGAGAAATGTAACCTCAGTCCCAAAGTCAGATAGTAAGGGAATTTCTCCTCATTGGTGTAGGTGAAGACTCTCACATTCATGAGGGACAGGCATGAATTTGGGGAGATTGGGAGAGAAGAGGACTCTATGGCTGTCTTTAGATCATTAAGTCACTTTGGGCTCTCCAGTTAACTTTGGGAAATTCTGGCTTCCAGCTGTAAGAGTGAAGACGGACAAGATCAACCTCACTTCAAGTTGCTAAAGGAAAAGACTCTGGGAAGACATGAGAAGAGCTAGCAGTCTTTGCCATGTCCCTAGCCCTAGCTTGCTACAATAGATTTTGAGAAACTTTCCTTCAGGTGAAATCTAGGATTCTCTCTCTTGGTTGAATTGAATTACCTTGCCCCCAGAGAGCTCCTTCATGCTGTATTGCCTGATTTTATATATATATATATATATTCTGATTGCTGTTTTCTCATGATTTGAATGTATTTCTATCCTGTTACCCATCTCTCTGAAAAGAGCAGAATGTCCTCTATTTCCAACCATTTTTCTTCCCTTTCTAGCATGAATTAAAGTGTCCCTTGGAGAAAGGTGGGAGAAAACAGCTTAGATATGTACATTCTGCTTCCCTTCAAATCACACAATGACACCCTCTTGCTACATGTGAGGGACATCTCTTGCAACATTTGGTCTCATCACAGTCACACAGCTAATAATTGTCAGATGTTCATTTTGAAATCCATCTGCCCTGACTCCTAGCCCAGGACTCCATCCATTCACAGTTTCATACTGCCTAGAAGCATTCTTTTTAGGATGAGATAATGTACTAATAGAAACTCCCAGACTCACAGAATATCAGTGGCCATCCTGAACAAGAATCTTTTCTACTATATAACCCCTCAAGTTCAGGTTCAAGTGAAGAATGACATAATGTTTCACAAGGCAGCCCATTCTGCTTTTTGCACATTGGTAAATTTGCAAGTTATTAGGTAAAATTATTGGTAAAATGCAAATTATTAGGAAGCTCTTCCTTATATTAGGCACAAGAAACTTTGGGGAGAGGGAGGGAGAGAGAGAGGGAGAAAGGAAGAGAGAGGGAGAGAGTAAGAGAGAAAGGAGTGAGTGAGAGAGAGGGGAGAGAGAGAAAAAGAGAGAGGGAAAGGAAAGGAGAGGGAGAGAGAGAGAGAGAGAGAGAGAGAGAGATTTTTTATTTGAAAAGCTCTTGGAGGTAACTACTGTAGTCTGTATATGATATTGAAAGTTAACAGAAAATGGAAAAAATACCACAAGATTGTATAAGAAAAATGAAATCAACTTTTTCAAAAAGGGGAAAAAACTGAACCTATGAATTTCTAAGTTCTAAGTCAGTGACGCTGATTTTGATACCTCGAAGAAGTCATTAGAATGTGAGGCAATAATTATAAAGAGCTAGGTATGACTTCATCAAGAACAAATCATGCCAGACTAAACTGGTTTACTTTTTTGACAGGATCACTAAACTAGAAATTAGGGAAATGTTATGATTATGATTTTAGTTAATGAAAAAATGAAAATCCATTTAACTACTATTTACTATGTTTAAAGTCCTATGTTAAGCATTGGGGATACAATGGCTTTTGTTAAAGTATCTCATACTATAGTTTTATATAAAATAGTTTGATAAGGACTAACCAAGAACGCAAATATAGATATTCAGAACTAGTTGGGTAGACAAATATTTGTTAATGGTTCAATGACAATTCAGCAAAATGTCTCTAATGGAGGTCCTCAGGGATCTGTGCTTGTTCCTGTACTATTTACCATTTCTATCAATACTTTGAGTAAAGGTGTAGATGGCATGATGATTAAAACTATGAATGTCCCAAAGCTCAAAGGAACAGATAACCCACTAGAAGATGAAGGTAGGATTCAAAAGGACCTTGGCAGGCTAGAGCATTAGCCTGAATCAAATACCATGAAATTCAACAGGAGTAAATGTTGAATTACACTTGGGTATAAAAATAAATTTCATAAATATATGATGAGGGTTGCTTGGACAGACAGCAGTTGTTCTAAAAAGGATCAGGGGATTTTAGTGAACTGCAAGTACAATTAAACCAGCTGTTTGATGTTCCAGTTAAAACAAACAAACAAGAAGAACAAACAAACCACCAATGTAATCTCTGGAGGCATTTTTTAAAATTTCATAGCTTCCAAGAAGAGAGAGAAGATATCTCTACTGCACTTTGCCCTCATCAAACCTCATCTGGAACATAGGATTAAATTTTGGATGCCACAATTTAAGAAGGAAATTGATAATTTGGAGAGTGACAAAAAAAATGACAAGGAGAAAAGGATGGTAAAGGACCTGAATTCATTTCATTATGGGGACTATTTGAAGGAATTAGAGAAGGGCAAACTCGACTGGCACATAACTGTTTCCAGCTATGTGAAAACTATAATGTAGAAGTATGTTTAGTTTTTTTTGTTTTCCTGTTTAACTCCAGGGGGTAGAACAAGGGGAAATGCCCAGAAGTTGTGAAGAGGTTCACTTAGGTACAATATCTGGAATTGTTTTTTCCTGACAATGTGAGATGTCTAAAAGTGAAATGGGTTGCCAAAAAAGGTGGCAGATCACCTTTCATGAAGGTCTTTGAGTGGACTGGACAACCACTAGTTAGGCATAGTATAGTGAAAATTTCTTTTCTGTATTGACTGGGTTCACTAGAGTCACTGGAATCCCTTTGGATACACCTATCCAGTGATTCCATGAATGTCCATTGGGGAGGGAATACTCAACCTAGGCCTCAATTTCTGAAGATTTCAACATAAAAAGATGACCAGGCAATATCAGGCATAGGGGTTAGCCTAAATCAGTGTATGGGGGATGGCAGAATTCCAGATTAGATTGGAGCAGAGCTAAGTAGACCAGCCTTAGCCTACTTAACTAGAGAAAACTCCTTGGAAAATGATGAAAATAAAGTGCCTTTCCTATATGTTAGAAATTTAGTATCTTGCCTTTTATGTCATAATAATATTTGGTTACCTAATCAAGGAAGAAAGGAAATATTGAACTTCATTTGGCCCTATTGTATGGGAGCATTTTCTTGCTTCTTAGAAGAGAGGCATTATATAAATCCAAAAACCAATGAACACTACTTTCTATTTTTGCATTTTCTTGGTACTTTGGAAATACCCTGGAGCCATGCTTTAATACTATCCCTGGAGTCTGCTGAAAACCACTTTACAGGTAACACTTCCTTTATAATGAAGTCCTTTTGGTATACCAGTCATTGAATCTCCTTGGATGGGGTCCAAGAGAGACTTGACTTATGAAAGAAACTGATGTTCATAAAACAGTGTATGTAAAGGTTGCAAAGTACTAAATGGCTCCTATTTTATTCAATATCATATATTCTTCTCTAAAATGCAAATAGATATTCAGCTCCAATCTTTTCATATCATATGTTCAAAAACATATCATGTCTCCACAAACCTTATGGAATATAATTGGCCATTATCTTTTCAACAATATGCATGGTCTCTGGGGAGAAAGTTTGGACCTTTGTGGGGCAATGCAAGTTGGACTTTTCCCAGTTTTCTAAATTTCAATCTATCAGATAGTCAGTAAATATTTATTAAGTGCCTTCTATGTTCTGGGGAAATGCTAGGCACTGGAGATACAAATTCAATAAATAAACCAATCTCTACTCACAAGGAAATTGGACTATAATAAGGAAGATGAGTGCATGTACAAATATATACAGCATATGAAGAAATTAAAGCTATCTATATTCATATGAAAAATGCTCTAAATCACTACTGATTAGATAAATGCAAATCAAAACAGCTCTTAGGTATCACATCATACCCATCAGATTGGTTAAAATGACGAAACAGAAAAATTATAAATGCTGGAGAAGATGTAGGAAAATTGGAACACTAATGTTTTTTTTTAATGGAGTTGTGAATTGATCCACCCATTTTGGAGAACAATTTGGAACTATGCTTAAAGGGCTATAAAAATGTGCATAGCCTTTGACTGATCTTATCCTAAAGAGATCATAAAAATGGGAAAAGGACCCACATGTACAAAAATATTTATAGCAACACTTTTTGTAGTGGCAAAGAATTAGAAATTGAGAAGATGGCAGAGTAAAAGCAGGAACTTGCTGAGCTCCTATTCCAACCACCTCCAATACCTGTAAAATATGACTAGATAAATCTGAGAGCTACACAACCCACAAAGTGACAGACAGAAACAAATATCCCACTGAAGGCAGCCTGGCAGGCAGACAGGAAGGGTCTATTGAACCAGGCTGGGAGACAAGCACAGTCCTATGTAAACCACCTGTGCCCAGACCTGGGGCAGCCCAGACCAGTGGCAAAAACGAGCCAGAGCAGACTTCAGAAGAGTGAATCACCAGTAGCAGTGGCAGTTTCCAGACTTCTCAACCTATAACCACTAAAGAGAAAGTAAAAGGTCAGTAGGGAATTCTGTTGGAACTAGGTGAGAAAAGAGTGCAGTCCAGCCCCTCACCCCAGGACTAGAGGTGCATAGCAACTCAGTGGCTCCAGCTGCTGCCAGATAGCTGCCTCCAGAGCTCCTGGCCTGCAGATCATAGGGGGACTAAGTGACCATTCAGAGAGTAATCACTCTTGCTTTGACCCACTTGGATCTGGGTCACAGTCTTGGGTGGTGGTACTAGGGTGAAGAATTCTAGTGTGCCAGAGTTTGTGGGGGCTATAGAGAGGGCACCCTCCTCACAGCTCAGACAACAGCTCTGACAACATTTGCAAAACCCCCAGCAATTTGGGACACAGCTCTCTCCACTCTGGAAGCAGAGTTCTACCATGGTGAAGAGCTCGAAAGTCAAGTAACTGACTGCCAAGATGAGCAAACAGAGGAAGCACAATCAGAGCATAGAATCTTTTTTTGGGGGGGACAAAGAGGATCAAAACATGGAGCATGACAACATGAAGAAGACAACAAAGTCAAAAATCCTTCATCAAAAGCTTCCAGGAAGGACCTGAGTTCAAATCCAGCCTCAGACACTTAACACACACACAAACTAGCCATGTGACCTTGGGCAAATCACTTAACCCCAAATGGTCTCCCTAGTTAATTTAAAGACAAAGCAAGGCCAATTATACCAGACCTTTTTGCCTTTCCTGAGGTTTATCATAGGCCCAGAGACATTGCACATGGACAGCTGTTATATGGTGGGCATTCACAATTAGGTACAAATAAAACAATGTAAGGATATTTCAGCAATTTCTCAGAAAATACCTCATAGACCTGAATTTTATTTATAGAATAGCCTACTTCTAAACTGAGGCAGAATCTATTGCCTCCTGAGACAGCCCTTGCAACTTTGGGGTAGCTTTATTTCCTTATATAAAGCTTGTTTGTTACTTCATAGCTTCCAGTAAATGTCCCTCATTCTGCCCAGTATTGTGGTGCATGCAGGTACTTCTTGATTCCAGAGGGGCTAAGACTGGTTGATTACTTGAGCATGAGCATTTTGAACGAGAGAATTAGGTGCCTGCACTGCCTGACACCCGTATGGTTAGCTCCTGAGAGCAAGGAGCCAATAGACTCCCTAGAAGAGGTGAACTTCTCCAGGCAAGATGGAACAGGTGACAGCTTCCCTGCTGATCAGTGGTGAGATCAGACTTTGAGTGGATGCTGTACTTCCAGTCTAGTTAAGATAAGGAGACTGAGTCTCTTTTAAAAAAGATATCACTCACTTTATTTTCTAGCACCAAAAAGGACAAGTCAAATACCTTTTCCTTATGATTTTCAACAACATTTTTGAAGACAATTTGAAAACTTTACACATTTGAAGACAACTGTCATGTCCCCTACAAGACCCTTGTTCAGGTTAAACATCTGTAGTTCTTTGAAGTCACCCATATATGACATTTTGGATGTATTCTTCTGGGTGCTCTCTAGCTTATCAGTGTTATTCCTAAAATGTGGTTCCCAAGATTAATGACACTGGTACACATAAAGATGTGGTGTGACCAGAGCAGAGAATAGCACTCTAATCACTACCTTCATTCTGTGTACTATGTTTCTCCTAGGAGAGAATTTGATTTACTAACTTTGGGGGCTGCCACATTGCAATGTGGACTCCTTGCAATTATAGTCCATTTTTAGATAAATTATCATCCTACACTGCCTTACTTAATTTGTACAAATAAAATTAATTTCTACTTATTTATTGGCTAACAAAAGTGAGAATTAAAAAAATTCATCTGGAAAAGGTTATTTTCTATTTCTTATGTGTTCTCAGTTGACTTTAAAGCCCATAGAATTATCTCCAATGGTATAAAACATCCAAACTAACAGAATATCAGACTTATCTTTAGTAGAAATAATCAAAGTTGTAAAAGAACTAGCAATGATAGAATATTTCCTAACCCAGATGGATGCACAGGAAAAAGTCTATGAAACATTTAAAGAAAAATACTACCTATGCCTCACAAATTCTTTTTCCCCTTTTTAAAATAACATTTTATTTTCCCCAATTACATGTAAAAACAATTTTGACATTCTTTTTAAAAAAGTTTTAAATTTTAAATGTTCTTTGTCCTTTGCTCTCCACATCCTTCCCTGAAAGGGTAGGCAATCTGATATGTTATATATGTGAAATCATATAAAACATTTTCATGTTAGTCATTTCTCACAAATTGTTTTCAAAAATTGATGAAATACTCTACCAAACTCCTTTAATGAGACAAATATTGTCCTGAAACTTAAACCAAGGGAAGTTGAAGGAAAGAAAGATAACTATAGATGAATATACTTGTGAATATTGATTCAAAAATCTTACTTATAAAGTTAAGCTCTTGGATCTGAGTATTTTTTATTTTCCTTGTTAAATTTCATTTTATTGGGTTGATCCCAATTTTCTAGACTTGGAATATATTTTTGGAACCTCACCAAGATTTATGTCATCTGTGAATTTGATAAGTGATGTAATATTCTTTTATCCAAGCCACTGATTAGAAAAAAGGGTAGCACAGGGACAAATACAGATCCATGGCATTCTGCATAAGAGACCTTCATGGGGCAGCCAGGTAGCACAGTGAGTAAGAGTACCGGCTCCAGTGTCAGGATGACCTGGGGATCGAATCCGGGTTCTGACACTTAGCACCCACCCAGAAACACCCGGCCGTGTAATCTTGAGCAAGTTACTTAACCCCAATTGCTTAGGGGTGGCCAGGTGGTTCAGCAAGTAAAGAGCACCAGCTTCAGTGTCGGGATGACCTGGGGATCAAGTCTGGGCTCAGATACTTAGCCCCACATCCAGAAATAACTGGCCTTGTAACCTTGAGCAAGTTACTTAACCCTGATTGCTAAAAAAAAAGAGAGAGAGAGAGACCTCCTTCAAGTTAATATTGAAGTCTACACTTTGCTTCTAGCCTTTTCCAAATTCTTCCAATAGTGCAACAGACTATTTCATATCTCTATATCTTATTCACAAGATTAGTATCCTCTATTAAAATTTAGGAAAACTCCATATACAGCAATTATCTTACATATGATTAGACTTCCCAAGTTAAAACCAATTAAAACAGAGATTTTGAGAGAAGATTAGAAGAGAATGAGAATAAACTGCTTCTGAAGAAATGTCTAGAAGAGCTCCAGAAGCACTTCATCTTGAACTTGTGAACCTCCAGCATCTGTATCATCAACAAAGATGGTGTCCATGAGCTGGACACCATTCTACCTTCCAAGAGGAGCTCTTAATCCACAGCCTACTCCCTAACTATCTCATCTGACATTCTATTGACTACCTCTGGAATCGAACTTTTTAAGGGATGACTTAGTTCTTACTCAAGAATAGCCAGTTATATTTTAAAAAAAAAGACTGCCACTGCCTTAATCCAGTCATCTAGCTGACTGAGTCATATGTTCCAAGATACATTATTCTGGTGGAAGTTGAGTAGGCAAGAGGAAGAGTTATGTCCCCCTCCATTCTAAACAGCTAGAGTTGGGATTATAAGACTTGGATAAGATTGCTAAGTAAGCAAGCTCCTAACAGATATCTCCATTACCAAGATAGAGAAATATAAGTTTAATAACAATGAAATTAATAGAAAGATCAAAGCTGCCTGGAAAGCCAACACCAGAGTGTTGACTCACTAATTTGTTTCAAACTGAAGGAATGCATCTAGATGTGATAATTCACTTGGTCCTGTCTCGTGCAGTATTTTTTTTTCCCAGAAGATTTCCATGTAAAGTCTTGAGCACATTACTGGATATATTCAAGCAGATAAAGGATGAGAATCTATTAAAGATGACAGAGGAAGAACCCTTTCATTGGCAATTTAACAAGCATGTATTGTGCCTGATACTGTGCTAGGGGCCAAGAATACAAAGAAAGGTATGGGTCCTAACCCTCAGGGATTTTTCAAATGATGGAGTAAATATGCAAAAAACAAACAAACAAAAAAAAAACCACGTGCATACAAAATATAAACCGTGTAAATGCAATGTGTCTGAAGAGGGCGGGCACTAGCAATAGGAGAGAGAGTATAAGAAAGACTCCATGCAAAAGAAATTATTTTAGTTGAGTCTTTCAGAAAGCTAAGGAAACCAGAAATCAGAAGGGAAGGGGGAGAACATTCCAGCTTTCGGAAACAGTCAGTGAAACAGCAAGGAGTCGAGTGATGCAGCAGCGTAAGACCTGTTTTGATGGATCACTAGCAAAGGAATAAAGACAAGTGTAAGAATACTAGAAAGGTAGGAAGGAATCAAGTTGTGAGTGAATTTAGATGACAGAGGATTTTATGTTTGATTCTCATGGTAATAGGCAAGCACTGGAGTGTGACATAGAACAGCCTTGGCTTTCAGAAAATCACTTGGGTAGCTGAGTACATGATGTTTGGGAGTAAAAAAAAGTTTTAGGAGTTAGAACAACCAGAAGTATTATAATTCAGGCATAATAATAATAATGGTCTGCATTGGTGAGCGGAAAGAAGGGGAAATATATGAGAGATGTAAAGTTTGTAATGACAAAATTGGTAAGAGTAGATATGTGGGGGTGGCTAGGTGGCACAGTGAGTAGAGCACCAACCCTGGAGTCAGGAGAACCTTAGTTCAAATCCGGCATCAGACATTTAATACAAAAAACTAGCTGTGTGACCTTTGGCAAGTCACTTAACCCCAATTGCCCTCAAAAATCAAAAAACAAAAAAAAAGAGTAGATACATGGATAAAATGGAAGTGAGGAATTGAAGATGGCACTGTAGAGAGCCTGAGTGGGACAATGATAGTACCCTCAAAGTAATAGGGAAGTTCAGAAGAAGAGAGGTTTGGGGAGAAGAGGTGAGCTCTCTATTGGACATGTTGAGTTTGAGATGCATTCAGGAAATTAAATCCAAGATATCAAGCAGGTAATTGGTGATGCAAGACTGGAGCTCAGGAGAGAGGTTAGGGCTGGGGATTAGACACAAAGGGAAATAGTAGAGACAAAAAATAGAAGAGATCTCAAGACAAAACCTTAGGAAACACCCATGGTTGGTGAACATGACTTGGAAGAAGATCCAAAAGAAAATTAAGAAGAAATCAAACAGATAAAAGGGAAACAGGAGTGAATAGCATAATGAAAACCTAGAGAGCAGAAAATATTTGGGAAAAGGTGGTTTCAATGATTGTAGAGAGATCAAGGAGACAGAATGAGAAATGGCCATTAGATTTGGGATTTAAGCTATAACTAGATACTTTTGGAAGAGCAGTTTCAGTTAAATAATGAGTTGAAGTCAGCAGAAAGTTTATTACTGAATGAGTGACAAGACATGGGAGCAGCAATTGCAGATAGCTTCTTTGAGGAAGTTAGCTACAAAGGGAAAAGAGATAAAAAATTACAGTGAGGGAAAGAAAGAGTAAGTAAAACAAAATTTAAGGACAGGGAGCTTGGTTCTGTAGGTAGTGGAAAAGGGGGTTGTAAATAGGGAGAGATGGAAAGAGATGAAATATGAGAGAGAAGGAGAGAAAGGGAGAGGGGGAAAGAAAGGGGAGTGAGAGAGAGGGAGGAACAGAAGAAAGCAAGGATGGAGGGAGAGAGGGAGGAACGGAGGGAGGATGGGGAGAAAGAGAGACAGACAGGGTCGTGATGCGGGGGGGGGCAATATTTTTGGGGAAGATGGAATAGAATCAATAGTACATGTAGAAGCATTGGCCTTGGCAAGGAAAGAGGCCACCTCTGGTTAGATGGTTGAAGGAAGATAGAGAAAGATATCTGAGTTATATGAGGTGAGGAGGGAAGAAGAGGGAGTTCTTATCAGATGTCTAGTTTTTTTTTTTCCTCCAGTCAAGTATAAGGTAAAGTATTCAGCTGAAAGGATGTAGGGAGGAGATACCAGTGGAGGAGGGATGAAAAGCCTTTCAATAGCCACTGTGGTAAATATAAGAGAAAACTGATTAAGGAGATGGGGCAGTGAGGGTCCCAGTGGAGATTATGTAATATAAATTTATATTAGGTTCAGTTAGCATGGTTTTGTGATTTTTTATTCAATAATGCATAAATAGCAGCAAAGGCAGTAAATGTGGAAGAAATAAAAGGTTAGAGTTTGGCAAGGCATGATTAGGGCTAGGACAAGGAAGCAAGAGTTTCAACTGGTGGATAGAATAGAGTTGAACTGATTCCTCACTGAGTTGAGATAGGGAAGGGAGGAGAATACAGTTGGTGTAGGGGTGATAACCTGGGTAACAAATGAGAGGTAAGTGAGAAATTGAACTAGATTACCTATGAAATTCCTTCTAAATCTACAATTCTATTATTCTACCTTGCTTTATTCCATTAGGGATTTTTGCCAAAATACCTTCATCAATTGTTTCTTGAGTTTTCATTAGTAAAAAATTAAAATACGTATATATATAAAACTAATCTGCTTTTTATGAATAATGTGAGGAAGAAACATTGCTTTTAAAGTATATCTTACTGTGCTTTGAAATGTAATATATCATGAAAGCTACATTGCAAATAAAAATTCAGTGGCATTTTTTCTAACAATAAATTTCAATTTAGATAATTATATTGTCCTTAGCAGGTTCTGTTCATTCATTCTGGATTCTGTGCTAACACTTCAAGAAAAAAAATAAATTACTGTCTTTTTCATAGTAACTACCATATTGCACTCCAGATGTGGAAGCATTTTGGTTTTGGATGAGGTACAGAGACACATATTTGTGTTTAGATTTTGATTCTGAAACTTTGGAATATGTTGGGACACAATGTGAAAAATAGTAGCTCTAAGATGTTGGGTAGTCATTTGCTTAACTGGGAAATTATGATACTAATTTAGAATAATAAAGTAGAATGTAGTCACTGTTAAAGAATAAAAACACCATTGAGTGGAAGGAATATTAAATTCATTTTTCTCCTTTCCAAAAAAGGGAAGCATATTCTGAAAACATAGACAGGAAACCTCTACTGAATTAATAATCATTCATTAAGCACCTAATATATGAGGCAAAGTACACCTGCATTCTTTTCTTAAAATGGACTTGTAATGATCTCAAAAGGAGGATTATTTTTTTCCTTATCTGGTGGCTTGTATGATTCTTAGCTCTAACAAGTTTGTGCCACTTTTGGTATGGTTACCAGGTTTTTATGGCACTTTTGATATGGTAGATAGAAGTACAAGTGTAAGAAATGCTCATTTCACAACATTCACTGAGATGTAATGAATGTATCATAGACAACCATGTTCCTGGCCATAAACTCAAGCACTATTCTACCTGTGAATGACATAAACAAGGGAAGAGAACATTTCTTCCTAAATTCATTGCTCATCCATGGTGTATAAACCTGTGTAGGTTGTCCCATGGTTGTGGGTGGGGAGGGAAGGGAATGGTGCTTTTCTACAGTTCTTTTGAAAGCTTTCTTTCTGAGAATTAAATAATAAACTAGATTCTTTATTTGTGAGTACATAACATCAATATGTCAGTGCATCAAGGGCCTGTGATTTTGTTGTACTCCCTCAATGGACTGAGATCATAACCATCTTCTGTCATACAGAGTTGACAGAGGCTAAGAAATGGCACATGATTTGTCCATGATCATATAGATAGTAGGTGCCATATTGGGATTTGAATACAGTTCTCCCTGATTCCAAGTTCATGATTCTATTCACTATGACCTACCGTCTTTTAGCATCTGAAGTAATACCAAAAGAGGAGTAATGCCAACATTATTGTGATAGCACTTACGGTCGCACTTTAGACTAAAAGGTCTCAAAACACTTTGCAAATATTATCCATTAGCCAATATTTCTTTTTCCCCTTACAAAAGGAAAAATATATAATCATATATTCCAGTAACAAGCCTATAAGACTAGAGCCACAAAAGCTTTCCAAGTTTACATAAAGTACATATATAAATAGGCAGATAACCACAAAGTTTTCACATGTGTTCTTATGGGTGATCATAGCATTTGTGTGGTAAAGTGGATAGGAAAATGGAGTTGGAGTCAATTAAACAGGAATACACATCTTGCCTCAGACACCTACTAGCTATATGAGCCTGGAAAGTCATTTAACTTCTCTCAAATTCAATTTTGTCATCTGTAAAAGTGAGGTAACAATATACCAATTTAACAAATGGATGCTATGATGATAGATTGAGATAATACATGTACAGTGCTTTGCCAATTTTAAAGTACCATATACCCATCATCTTCATCACCTTCACCACTGTCATCATAATTATTACTATTATCATCTTTATTATAATTATATAGAGATAAGTCAGTAAGATCGGTATTATTATTATCATCATTATTATATGCAGATAAATCATTGCTATTGGTAAGTAGATTGATGCTAGTGTCTATTTTTTTCAAAAAACAAAACAATGAAGGCACATTATCTTATCATTTCAGGATCCATACCAGAGGACTATAACTATATAGGTAAAAGCTACCTTTAAAATTAAGGTAGTCCTTTAGTACTTCATTAACCAGACCACATGAAGTAGTCCAGTTTATTATTATTATTTATTACATTAGTTTTGTTTGTTTGTTTGTTTTACTCCAAGAGGTAGGAGGGGGGAGAGGAACATAGACAGAGCTAAAAAGACAAAGATCAGACCCAAAACCAAAGGAATTTTTACCAATCTTAGAATACTAAAAGTTGCCTGGGTTTGGTGAAATTAATTTTAAAAGGTTCCAGTGAATTACAAAAAGACCATTGCAATTAAGAGGCCACTGCAATAATTTTGGTAGAAAATAATAATAGCCTAAGCAAAGGTGGTAACCCTGCTAGTGGACAGAAAGGTGCAACTATAAGTGAAGATATGAAGGGGGAAATGATGAGATTTAGCAAATAATTTTAAATGTGGGATCAAGAACAGTGAGGAGTTGAGACTACCTTAGAGATTTCACCTGGATGAATGGATGGTGATACTGTCAATGGAAATAGGGAAGTTCAGAGGAGGTATAGACGGGAGGGGGAGGGAATAATGAATTCTGTTCTATTTTTTGCTAAGTTGAAGATGCCTACTAGCCATTGCCTTTTAAATGTCTCATAGGAAACTGCAAATGTGGGACTAGAGACCAGGAGAGATATTAGGACTAGGTATGTAAATCTGAGAGTCCTTTGCTTAGAGATGCTAATTAATCCCCTGGAAGCTAATGAGGTCATGAAGAAATAGAACAGGGTACAGAATAGATCCATGGGGTGTACCTTCATTAGGAGGCATGATGAATGAAAGAAATGAAAACAGAGTGTATTAAGCTTTTATTACATACTCGGTACTTCCCGATGGATGATATTCTCATAAGGGAAACTGACCAGTAGCTATCAGACAGGTAGGAAGAGCAAGAAAGAGTGATTGATGTCAAGAAAATACAGAATCCAGAGAAGAGAGAGTTGTTGCCTTTGTCGCTCCTCCTTAGTTCTCAAAGAAGACCAATGACATGATGACCGTGATGTCTTGATTTGCACATGAATTGTATTTAAATGAGACAGAGCTGTGCAAAGTCATCCTCCTCTCTCTCTCCTTCAGAGTTATTGAAGTCCAGTGGCAAAACAAAAGTCAAGATGACTGGCAATGGCCCAGGATGCAGTGTATAACCTTGGCCTTTCTAAATTAAGGTCTTCCTCAGCTTCAATTTTTCTGAGGAAAGGCCCATTCAAGGGCTAGGTAATAAGCGAGGCAAAAGGTGGCCTAATTTACCATCACAAAAATATTAATCTGGGAGGGAAGAACCCTCAAACTTTCTGGGAAAGGATGGTCTATAGGATCAAATGCAGTGCAGAGCTCAGAATGGATGAGTATACACAAAAGGCTATCCAATATGTAAATTAAGAGATCATTGCTAACTTTAGAGAAAATAGTATTATTTGCGTTCCTTCTGCTCCTACTTTTGTCCCTCTTATTGAAAGGAGGAATAAAAGCCTAGTAACTATATGAATAATCACAAGAACATGTAAGATCAAAGAGTCATGCAGGCCACTAGATGGGAAAAAATAAATTCTCTTTGAGATAGTCACAAATACAGCTTAAGGAAAGAATACAGGTGCACTTTGCCTCACTAGGTGCTTAATGAATGTTTGTTGAACTGAATAGAGATAAATGAACTCAGTAAAAGTACTCTTTCTATTCAACAATGTTTTCATTATTTAACATTAGTATAATCCATTTTATTATTCAAAAAAGTATTATAGTTCTCTCTGTCAATCAAATGAATACCCAATGTGTTAGAGCTACTATCTTTCTGTGTGTCCTTTAGATGAGACCAACAAGATCCCTGCTCTCCATGTCTTTGGCTCTTTGACTGGATTGTTAAGATCAGTTATAGCAAGCTCTAGTTTTGGAGATAAAGTGTGTGGTGCTGGACACTCAGTTCCTGTGGTGTGACCAGAAGGTAAAAAGTGAAGCAGGTTAGGCTTTGATCTTGGTCTGTCGAAGACAATTTATTTTTTAATTTAAAAGATCTAATTGGAGCAGTATGTTCATTCAAACAACAGAGAAGTAATAGATGAATTTAGAAGAGGCTGTAGTCACCTGGAGGAAGGCCTTAGATGAAATGGGAAGCTACTGAAGACCCCTCAGAAATAATAATATATGGATTTATGGGTTTTTCTTGTAGATGGAATAAAACTCAAGTGCTCAGGAAGCAATAGGCTATGCATCTTACATAAAATAGTATTCTAGTCTCTTTTATACTTTTTCTAAATAATTTTATTAAATGGATAACAATAAATCATTTTTTGAATTGTTTACATCATTTTAATGTACCACTTCTACTTTAAGACTAATCATCTATGTTTAATTTAGGAGAAAATGTAATATATTAGTCACAGGCTTTAAAATTACATTTTGGGTTTTTTTAAATATAACATTTTAAAATAGATACACCAAAAGTTCCAGAATTTTTGTTCTAAATCATGACAGCCACTGAAAAAAGACAGTGAAAAACACTACTTTCAGTGTTCCTGACACTCTTGAAAAGATATACCACATAGTAACCCAAAAGAAAATCATAGATATGAAATAAAGCAACTCAGGCTTGCCTGACAAGCAGTAGATTATGATAACTTCTTGTGACATGCAGAATAAAAAGGAGACCAGTGTAAAAGGTGGATGTCTGGGAGATGGGAAGATGAATTCCAAAAAGGATGTAAAAGTTTTACAACCTACTAAGGCAGCCAAACAGAGATACTATTACATAAGAAGAATGATCTCTCTCCCTTGAATTAGAAATTCGAAACTGAGAGGGATCTACATGGACTTTGAGTCCAATCTATTCCTAAAATGTAATCCCTTCAACAATACAGTGACAAGAGATTATCCAGCCTTTACTTGAAGATTTCCAATGAGAGAGAAGTCACTATCTCTTATGCAGTGGGTGTGGGAGGAAAGGAGGTAGCAATCTCATGGCACCTTTGGATAGATCTAATTGCAAAGAAGGTTTTTATTTTATTGAATCCAAATTTACTTCTTTGCAGCTTAGCACGTCTGCCCTCTAGAAGAAAACAGAAAAAAAAGTCTACTCCCTCTTCTATATGATAACCTATCAACAACTTGACAACTTTCATGTTTCATGTGTGGAAGGGAGAGGGACAATAATTTATTTAGCACTTTTTAATATGACATGAACTATACTCGTCACTTTGTAAATATTATTTCATTTGTGGGACTCTAGGCCACCAATATGCCCAAATAATTTTCAGACAAGTTACTGCTTAACCATGCCTTCTGCCATGAGAAAAAAAATTAAGATTTAGCAACCATGAGTCTAAAACAGCAGAAAACATGGGATAGGGTATTACATGAGGCAAAAAATATAGGATTAAAACCAAGAAAAATAGCATATTCCTATAGGGAGAAATGGATTTTTAATGTCATAGAGGATTTCCAAGGCTCCCTGATTAAAAAGATTATAGTTGCATAAAATCTTTGAAATACAAACACGAGTCAAGAGAAACATAAGACAGTAAATATGAGTGAGCAGGCATAAAGGACGAAAGAAGCAAGGACTGTTTACATTCTAATGTGAGTGATCATACAAGTATCCTCTCAGAACCCTGTTATGGTAGTGGATCAGGGAGAGGATTAATTGAAAAAGAAAACCTGAAGTCTTTTAAAAATATTTTGATGATGATAAAAAAAGAAAAGAAAAGAATACAATAAGGGAGAAAGGAAGAGTGAAAAATAAAAAAAAGGAAGGACAGAGGAAGAAAAATTCACATAATTTATTTACCCCACAAAAAATTCAAAGACTGCACAAATAAGGAGGAAGGAGTTGGGGAAGCAGTCAGCACTTGAACCTTGCTTTCATCTGAATTAGTCAAAGGAATAAAGGAGAGAAAGGGAGGGAGGGAAAGGGGAAGAGAGAGAGAGAGGAAGGAAGGGAGAGGGAAAGGGAAAGGAAAAGGGAGAGTTTTACTCAGGGGAACATGAGGGGAGGGGGGACATAAGAAAGAAGGTAGATTAAGGAAGAGATTAGTCTTAAGTAAAATAAACTAAAAATACAGAGTGGATTGAAAAGAAAGGCTTTAGAGAAAAGCATCTGTGATTGTTATCTGGGTGACAGAAAGAAAAAAAGTGGAGAAGTATATGGCATCAAACCTAGAGCACTTATGCTGAAAAAAATCTTTCCTCTCCATTCTCTTCTTTACTAAGAAGAGATGAGAAACAGAGATTAGGAAAATAACAAGAGAATGGGGAAATATAAAATTACTGTTAAAAAAATGTGAATGGGAAGAATTCATCCATTGGAGAATAAAGTAAACAGATTAAAAAAACAGATTTAAAAATATGATATATGCAAGAAATATACTTAAAATTTTCACACAGAGTTAAAAATAAGGGAATAGAATAAATTAAATTAAAGGAGTGCCCATCCATTTGGGAAATGGCTAAACAATTTATGATAGAGGAATGTGATATAACACACTGTAAGAAATGATAAAGGGGATGGCTTTAGAAAATTGTGGAAAGACATGTATGAAAAAATGTTCACTTAGGTAAGCAGAACAAGGGAAATAATTTATATAATGACAACAGTTTTTAAAGACAAACAACTTAGAAATATTTAAAGAGTCTGTTCCATCTCTATATCTACATAGTTGTTACTGATCGTTCCATCTATCTGAAATCTACTGGACCCAAGGGTATTTAGGGCACAGCTCCCCTTTCCTCTCCACTAAGGAGAGACCTTTCTATTCTGAATGAACTCATATGGTATACTTTGATTTTAATCATGGGCTAGGCTGGACACTTAGAAAATGACTCCGATTTCTTTTCTCTTTATTTGTCTCACTTCATGCTAACCCCAGTATCCCAAGGAAATAAAATACTTAAATTTAAAAAATATTTAAAATTTAGAGTTTTGACTTGTGTCCAGGGGCTCCCTAAATGGTTGTGTGGAGATTTGTCTGATGTACAACTATACAATGTACCCATGATTTACATGGGTAGGAAAGGTATATATTTCCTAAAAAATCTAAAGAATGCTTAATATGAAACATACAGACAGGTGAAAACTTACACATGCTAAACAAGTAGAAGTAATTAACATTACTGGAAAGTAGATACATAAAGCCAGTAAAACAGAAAGCATTTGTTACAACTGCCAAACTTGTTTTTCACATTTCACCTTTGCTTGACCTTTAGACAGATATCTTCTAGCAAGTTAGCTCAGGGATTAGGTTTATCCTCAAGCCAGTGGTTATCTTCTCCAAGAACTCTAGTATCATTTCTGCTGAAGTACAGAAAGCACTTACTGAAGACCCAGAATCTCTAGTCTTTTCAAACTCTTAAGCTTGCCTGCAAAGTTGTCCATAATCCCTCTTCACATCTACACTCAGGCCCCTAGGAACAGGAAAAGAAACATAAAATAGAAAAAGTAGCCACAAGTCAAAGTTCAAATTTGAATTTTTTGGGAGACAAGATGGTGGAGTAGGGAAGAACTCAGCTAAATTCTCCCAATTTTTCCCTCCAAATAACTTTCAAAAAATGTCAGCTTGAATTCTAAAGTGGCAGACCCAATCAAAGGTTAGAACGAGACATTATTCTAGCCCAAGAAAACATGGAAGGTCCAAAATCTGTGACAAGGCTGCACAGGAGTCAAAGCAGATGGAACACCAGTGATGGAACTAAGTCATAGAAACAAAAGCAATAGCTTCTTTGGGAGCTCTCCAGCCAAAGATGGTAAGGGGAACTGGCAACTGGTCAGAAAGAGATTACAGGGGACCCTTGTGCTAGCATTAGATATGGGAGCAGATACTGTTTAGCAAATCCATTGCCCACACTCACTTCTGGGTCACAGTTCAAGAACAGTTCAGTCAAAAGTGAGTGGGAGGTCTGAGAGACAACCATTTGACAACTTCATCACCAAGATTGAAGAAATAAAAATAAACAATGAGGAAACAAAAACATTCTTTGCAGATATTACAATATAGTTAGAAAACCTTAGGGAACCACCTAAAACCTAGTCGAAACAATTAACAACTTCAGCAAATCGCAGGATACAAAGTAAACCCACACAAATCAGAAGCATTTCTAGATATTACCAACAAAGTCCACTAGGAAGAGAAAGAAAGAGAAATTCCCTTTAACATAACTGCAGACAGTATAAAATACTTGGAAGTCTACCTGCCAAAGCAAATCTGGGGAATTTATAAACATAATTACAAGATACTTTTCACACAAAGACAGATTTAAACAATTGGAGACATATCAATGATTCATGGGTAGGCTAAACCAATATAATAAAAATGACAATTCTACCTAAGTTAATTTACTTATTTGGTGACATACTAATCAAATTAACCAATAATTATTTTATAGAGCTATTAAAAATAATAAGAAGATTCATTCAGAAGAACAAAAGGTCAAAAATGTCAAGGGAATAAATGGAGGAAAAATTGTAAAGGAAGGTAGCCTTCCAGTTCCAGATTTCAAACTATGTTACAATACAACAAGCATCAAAACCATCTGGTACTGGCTAAGAGAAAGAATCTAGGCACCTCAGGGAATATAGTTCTAGGCCTGGCATCAGGAAGACCTGAGTTCCAATTTGAATTCAGATGCTTCCTAGCTGTGTTAAGTTACTTAACATGGGAAAGTCATTTAACCTCTGTCTGCTTTAATCTACTGGAGAAAGAAATGACAAACCAATCCACTATCTTTGTCAAGAAACTCCATGGATAGTATTGCCATGATATGGTCTATGGGGCCACAAAGAGTATAATAGGACTAAATGATTGAACAAATTGCTGCATAAGAAATGTGGAGTTAGATGAGTGGAATAAATTAGGTACACAATAGAAAATAACCATAATAATCTACTCTTTAATAAACTTAAAGGTCCAAGCTTTTGGAGTAAGAAGTTACCATTTGACAAAAATCTCTGGGAAAACTGGAAAACAGTTCAGCAGCAATTAAGTAGTGATTAGTATCTCATACTGTATACCAAAATAAGGCCAAAATGGATAAAGGCTTTAGACATAAAGGATGATAAGTAAATTAGAGGAGCACAGAAGATTTGTACCTTTTAGATTTATGAATAAGGGAATTGTTTATGACAAAGCAAGAGAAAGGAGATTGTGGGAAGTAAAATGTATAATTTTGATTATATGAATTAAAAAAAGACTTTTGCACAAAGAAGACTAATGTAGGAAAAATTAGAAGGAAATAAAGGAAACTGGGGAAAATGCAACAAGTTCCTCTGATAAAGACTTCACTTCTCAAAGATAAAGGGGATTAAGTGAAATTCACAAAAATAAGATAAATGATCAAAGGATAAGAAGAGGCAGTTTTTTAGACAAAGAAATCAGAACTATGTTGTATAAAAAAATTCTAAATCACTACTTATTAGAGAAATTAACAATAAAACAACTCTGGGCACCACCTTACAGCTATCAGATTGGCAAACTTGATAGGAAAAGATGACAAATGCTGGAGGGGATATGGAAAAAATGGTACACTAATACACTGTTAGTAGAGTTGTGAACTAGTTCAGTTATTCTGAAAAAAAAATATTTGGAACTACTCCCAAAAAGTTAAAAATGGGCATAACCTTTGACCCAGTATTACTACTTCTAGGTCAAAGGCATCAACGAAAAGGGCAAAGGACCTATTTATGTATAAAAAAATAATTATAGTATCTTTTTTTGTGGTGGCAAAAATGGAAAATGAGTGAATGTCCTTCAAATGGAGAATGGCTGAACAAGTTGTGGTATATTATTTTGTTGGGATACTATTGAGCTATAAGAAATTATTAGCAGGAGAGTTTGGAAAAACCTGGGAAGACTTACATGAACTGATGCAAAGTGAAGTGAGAAGAACCAGGAAAACATCATACAGAAAAACCACAATATTGTAAGGATGATCAAGTATGAAAGTCTTTGCTACTCTGATCAAGACAATGATCAAAGACAAAACCAAAGGAGTCAATGTGGAAAATGCTTTCCAACTCCAAAGAGAGAACTGAGGAACTCTGAAAGCAAACTGAAGCACATATACATACATATACACACATATATACATATATATTATTTTCTTTATTTTTATTTTTTATCTTGTTTGTATTTTCTCTTGCAGCATGTCTAATATAGAAATATATTTGACATGACCTCAGATATATAATCAAAGTATTTGCTTTCTCAAGAAGGGGAGGGATAGGAAGGAGAGAGATTAAATTTAGGACTCAATTTTTTTAAAATGACAATTTTTTATGCATAATTGGGAAATACTTAATAATTTTTTAACTTGCAAATCTGAACCTTGTTCTTTCTGCCACTTGGGAGCAGTTAGCAATGCAAGTCAACATATAACTGCAATTTATAAAGCTTAGAACATATTGTGTGTGTGTGTGTGTGTGCACACAAACATATATTTGTGTAGTCCTATTTTGGTGGGACCAATATCCTAACTTCCCTCTCCTATTCTACTTGAAACTATTTTTGAGACTTAATCAGCATTTAGGGAAATAAAGGCTCAAACTTTTTATTTCATTTCCTAGTCCTGAGTAAAAACAGCCAAAAGGTGTTCTAGACACTCTGATACTTGGCTGGTAGACCACCATTGGCAACTGCGAGTAAAGAATCTTTGATTGATTTAATCAACTTTCAATATCCACCATACATATCTTTACAGAATATACTTCTTTTAGTAGGACTAAATAAATCTCCTTTTTTTAAAACTATTGAATAACCTCTGAGTGTTTCCTTTTATTCCAATATCATATTTAAACTACAAAGGACTGGTCTGAGAGGGGTCCACCCCAGAACATCCACAATTCTCCATGATAATTTGAGCAGTTCTAAAATGAATAGGTGATAAAGAAAAAGGATAAATGAAGAGTGAGAAGCAGAGAAAAATAACAAGCAGATGAAAAGATAGATTGGTGGTACAGTGGATAGAGTGTTGGATTTTAGTCAGAAAAACATGAATCCAAATATTCTTTTCACACACAATTGGCTGTATGATCCTGGGCAAGTCACTTAAACTTTCTTAGCCTCAGTTTTCTAATTTTTCAAATGGAAATAATAATATAATCTATTTTATATGTTTATGTGAAAATTATTTTAAGTACTTCGTAAAATGAAAAGCACTATATAAAGCTAATGCTTTTTTTAATGATCATGAATTTTCTCATTGATTTGAAAGTGAAGTAGGGTACAAGGAAAAGGGTTCTTTCAGGTAGATAAGGAGGTATTTTTCAAAGTTAACAGAAAGAAACAAATCTTTCCTTCTACTGGAATATATTCATTCTACATCTCATAAAATGTAGATATAAGCATTCAAAATAGATATAAGCATTCAAAATATATTTCTCCATGTTTTTTTTTTCTTGCTTACTATTATTCTATGGAGCAGGGTGATTTGTAAAAGAGAGAACAAGATAGTTTCTGATGATGTTCTTTCACTGTCAGCCTTTTATTAAATGACTTCACAAAAAACATAAGCCAATTTCCAAATGTGAATACTTTGATTAGAAACTATTATACAAGAGTTGGCTCATCAATGACATCAATATGCCAGCATATGAAGGACATTTGCCAGTGAATGATAGAGAGCTTTCCAAAAGCACAGATGTATCAAAACAATGCAATGGTTGGCCATATCTAAAAATTAAAACTTGGTCTACAAAAATTCAAGAGTGTATAAATCATTGAAGAGTGCTGGTAGCAATGGGATGGATATAAGAGATCTAGGCACATGGTGATGGTATGAAATAGCAATTATTCAGTTTTTTTTTCAAAGAAAATCCATTTCATTAGTAAATATTCTTTGAATAGAAAATTAATACATTTGACTGAATTCTCATTCTTCCCATCCTCTGTAATAAGTCCTATGTCTATAGGTATGCAGTATGGGAGTTGAAGGAGATTGCATAAGTATGCAAATTTGTTATAAGGGATTAATTTTATTTGTTACAATAAGACTCATTAGCTTAGGTTCTGATTTGGAATTGTGGAATTTAAATGGATATGGAAGGTTCAGGAAAAAGTTTATAGAGGACATCCAAATAGAAGATCCTGGATTTAGACTATATACCTTTTAAAAAACAAATTAACCTATGCCTTATTTCTGAATACAGGATTGCCTAAACCTGCAAAGACAAATGACAGATTTTCTAGTCCTTTTTTCTTTCTTAAGGGTTTCCAGAGATCATGATTTCACAACATTTTATGTAGTGATAGGGCATGAAAACACATTTTTTGAATTGAATTGTGGTTGAACCTCTTTGGGGAAGTTTTTTTCAGTATTTAATTATCACTCAGTTCTGAATATACTATTTAAATGTAAACTCCAATATAAATACCTTATGCATGCAAAATAAATGCAATTTTGTTTACTATAGAATTCTGACATATTTGATCATTACAAAGTCTCCAACCATATAGAACTTCAGTGTTTGGGCCCTGCCCACCCTGAAAAGAACTCACTGCTATAGGTTAGTTTTCTATCCAGTTTCCATGGCTTCCCATCTTTTAGCCATGCTGCTTGCAGACAGTGCAAAAAAAAATCTGGAGAGTTTATTATAATTCATTCATATTTCAATGACTTTATAGGCCAAGAAATTAGGATCAATACCCAAATCTTTCTGATGAGAATGAGAGAAGAGGGGATGTCTCACAAAGAAAAAATACTAATATGTTACTAAACTGAGTAATGTGATAATTCTATGATAGAAAGATCTATAGTCTTTCTATGAAATTATGCTATTTATTCTAAGCTATGAATTTTTAAAAATTTATCTCATTTCTTGAAGTGAAATCATTCCTGTGTCATTGCATATTTAAATTCCAGATAATTCCTGTAAAATGTGATACTTTCCAATCTTTGAACATAAAGCAGCATGATGAATCCTTCAGATCATTTCACAGCTGCTTAAGAGTATCATTAACACTTTGTCCTATCACACTGATATTCCCTTTTGGCCCTGTTGCTCATATTTTTAATTTCAAAAGCATTGCTCCACCTTAGGGTGCCTTCAATCTTGATCCCCCAAAAACACCCTCTCAAGAGATTAACACATTATCTGAATTAGACTAAACACTTAAAAATGCTTATTTCCATCCTTTTTTCCTTCTTGCATATTGAGCATAGTCTATTTTGTATTACTGTTATTTATGTCCATGACATTTCTTTCCTTCTAGGCTATAAACACCATGCCTGGTTACTCTATTCTTTCATTTTCTTAGAGTAAAAGAGAAGATTCAGAGTTGGAAGGAGGTACCAAGACTTTCAAGAGAACTGAGACCTTTGCATAATTATAGATGGGTGAGATAGCTTGAAAAGACTTTGCAAAACAAATTACACAATGTATGTAAAAAAAAAATTGTAAACCTTAAGGTATACACATACCAGATAACTTCCATTTATTTTATTAAGAGTATATCTATGTCTACCCCTTACTTTGCAAACACAGAACCAAGAGGTTAAAAGACTTGTCCAAGGTCAATTGGGTGTTAATAGTTGAGCTGAAATTTAAACTGGGTTCTCTGATTTCCTAGCCATGTCTTTTCACTGTACCATCTTCCCTCTAAGAAGCTATACTTTCAATGAAGAGCAAATACTGTGATGTCCTAAGTAGATCCCCTTCCTCCCCACCTAGATCTTAGATGCAAATTCTATCTTTAAGGTGATAAATTCAGCAAGGTCACTTTCCTTACAACTCAGGCACTTATGCCTTTCTGCTCCTTTCCCTCTTCACAGAATGGCCCACAGGCCTTGCTAATTAACCACACACACACTTCTCTCTATAAGAGCAATGTATTAATCAGAGATTAAAAAAATGTGACTATAAAGCAATGTAACTATTTCTTTAAAACAAATATATCCAAACTTAATTTTACACAACTGAACATTGGTTCCTTCAAATATAAAAAGCCCCAGGATAGCAAAATATCATAATATATCAGAATAGTAGAAAAAGTAATAGGTTTGGACACTGAGGATATGAATTCAGGTCCTTCTGTAACCACTGGTCTGTCCCATTATGTGGTAAAGAGGTTTGAAATTTCAAGGAATACAAAGTCTTATACCCAGCTGATCTAATAATTGAGTTTATAGATAATTTGGAAATGACTAGTGGAAGAAGCCCTCATATAAGAAAGAGGTAAGAAAACATGTGCATCCCTCTTCACCATAATTCTGGGCCCTAGGCTTGGTTTGGAATTGGAAAATGAAACTGCACATGACAATACAACCTAGGTAATTGACTTTCTAAAGTCTATAGCCTGATGCTGGATGTTTGAGACTGTTAGGGATTCTGCATTCATATTGAGGTAGAGAAAGGAAGTCAGGATTTTTACAAATGCAGCAATTTTAAAGATGGGAAGTGAATTTATTTGGTGTCCCAAGCTGTACTTTCTGCATTTTTCCCTCTCGCGCACTTTTTATCTGCAGGTTTCTTTAACCCTGTCTGACCAGGTTTCATTTCACTTCTATGGGTGCTCAGTTCCTTATTTGGAAAATGACGCTATTGGACTGTATGATCTGTAAGGATGCTTCCAGACTGAAAATTCCCTGATTCTAGGAAAGCAACTCTGAGTTTAGAATGATGCATAAAGTGAACTTTTGCCTCCAGGCTTCAGGAACTGTGGAGGGGCAGGCAGTAGACACTAGTTTACTACAAATTCCATATGAGTTGACAAGACTGACTAGAAGTAGATTCAGTTATGACCTCAAACAGTTACTGGCTGTGTGACTCAGAGTCACTGAACTTCTCAGTGTTTTAGGTAGTGCTTTGTGGCTATATATCATTTATAAGTAAAATAAAAAAGAAATTTACATGTGAACTTTAGCATATATTTCAATGGAATAACAAGTTGCACATAATAGATTTAGTTTCATGTGCAATTTTATTTTTTTAATTATACTATTTTATGGAAATACTAGTTTATTCCATAAATTAAAAATAAAATCAATAAAAATTTTAAAAGACTGCAAATTGCAGGAAAAAAAAATGCTGAACTGCATTGATAGAATTTCCTACACCAATGAAATCAGAGGTCTAGTTCCTTTCTCTATTGTCTTGCAGAACTTATATATTCCTAAAAAGTACCTAAGAGTCCCTTACTTTATGGATGAGGAGACAAGCCTAGGGAAAAGAAATGAATGAATGTGTATGTGCAAGTATATGTAGGTATATGTTTACAAGGTGTCCAAAAAGTATTACTGAAGTTTAAAGTTTTTAAACCTTTATATACGTAAAGAGTTTTAAAAATGTAAAGTGCTATATAAATGTTATTTAACATTATTATTTCATTACTACTTATTTAATGATATTTATATATTATTATAATTGTGAGGTATAATCAATTGATTGATTGCTTAATGGCAGCTAAATGGTTTAATGGAGAGAAAGCCAGGCCTGGAGTTAGGTAGACCTAATCCAACCTCAGACACATACTAGCTAGGCAGTGCTGAGAAAGTCTCAAATGTAAAATGGGAAATAATAAATACCACTACCTCCCAGGGTTGTTCTGTGGATAAAATGAGATAATAGTTATAAAGTGTTCAGCTACTTATTTAGTAAAGTACTTAGTACATTGTAGGTTCTATATAAATGTAAGTTATCATCACTATTATTTCTTCTAATGGTGTTGTTGGGGATGGGGTAGAAAACATTTATGACAGAACTATGAGAACAGATGTCCATTGCATAAGAAAATGCCTGTAAAGAGAAGTAAAATTCCATAAATTATACAGGAATAAGTGTGGTGACTATGTGTTGGATTAATTCATCATTAATTGGTTTGGGTTTGTAATTAATCCCAAAATAACACTAAAACTTCTCTTCATTTGGGAACCATAATGATAAATAATACATCGAAGAGCAAAGTCAAAGGAGAAAGCACAGACCTGAAAATCCACACACAATTACCAAACTGATAACAAATTCTAAATATTTTAGCCTAGAAAGATGCAGTAGTCAATATAATGCCAGGCTTCCTTCCACAGAAACATTTATCGAGCTACTTAATGGGATACTTTGTCACCTTAGACTCTGATATTGTTCAGTCTCATAACTTAAAGGGTCTAGGATTGATAAAATAAGCAGAAGCAAATGTATTTCCCCCCTTTGTGTGATTTGTCAAACCTCAGATTACAAAGTCTATTGTTAGGGTGCCATATTTAACTAAGGACTATGTGTAAATGATAAATAATATCATATTTCTATTTGATGTTTAGAGTATATTTTAGCTCAAAAGCCTTGTAAAATAAAATACTCTTTAATATCTTATTATGTGTATGTAACTTTATGTCTTGGTTTTGAAGCAATTTATAAAATGATTTAAACTATACATCCACCACTGTATCTCATTTCATTTAAATTTTACCACTGAAAAGGGACAAATATCACATTTCTGTAACTACGAATAGTTGGTCACCCCTCTCATTACTCCTCATGCCCCCAAACATACATATACATTCACAGACCATGGTAGCATTCACCTTAACAAGTCTCAAATCATCAATGCCTCTAAATTAAAGTATCCCTATGGAGATTAGAATAGTATGATAGACACAGAATTTGGAGACAGAAGTCCCAAGAGACTAAATCTTTTCACTGAGGCTTCATGATATGATAGTGTCACTCATAGTTGTTTATGGTCTGCCCCCTTGGTCAATGGCCTCAATTATATAACCAGCCTCATGAAGGAATGTGTTTTCCTAAAAGGAACTAGGAAGAGCTTAGAAAGTGCCACAGTTATGTATGTTGTATGCAAAAAAAATCTGATGATTGATCTCTTATTACTAATCATCATATTGGTTATCTTCATTGGGATGAACAGGTACTAAGACCCAGGTTATCATATTACTCTAATCAACAGTGTTTCTCAATATCAGGCTTAATACATAGCTGGGGCTCAAAAACTCTCTTTCTTCCCCGACATTTATTTACTCAGTCAATCTGTGCTATACACATTGTTATTCCAAATCTATAATTTTCCTAGATTTCCACTCTCAGAGATCTCACATGATCCCACAATTAATACCCTTATATATATATGTATATATATATATATATATGAATACCCTTATAAATATATGTGCACTAAGTCCAAAAGCTAGCTAGCTACAGTTATTATTTTTCTCTATTTCTTTGAGGCTGACCTCTTAATCTCTAGTGACTAACACCAACTCTGAAACTACTTCATTGATATCTTAAAATAGACCTGAAGAATCATAGGCAGCTCAATATTCCTGAAGTTTTAGGCCTATGTCTGTCCCTCTTTCTTATGTACAGCCCCATAGCATTCTTAATATCTGAGATTTTGACAGGAAACTGTTAATTGCCACAAACTAGCTGGGAAAGTTAAAAAAGCAAGAAGCCAACTATTTCTAAATTCTTACTTTGAACCAGTGCAAATAGAGAAACTACAATAAAGCAGCAACAAAATGGAAGAATATATTTGAAATATTATCATTAGAATACAAGATAAGATGGTTCTAAGGCGCTAGTAATTTGCTTTTGTTTCAGACTCACAAATAGCTGCGTGTCTCTGTTTGCATTGGGGCTTTGGCAGGAAGCTATTAGTTACTAATCAAAGGAACATGATAAAGTGAGGTTCATCTTGTTAGAAAACATGTGGATCTTGCTATAACAATAGATTTCACTAGCAGACCACAGAAACTGAGTTATCAGGATGATGAACAGGTTAGACCAACAGCCAGTTTTTCCTGACAGGTTGCCATGAGAATTAACTAAGAAAGCAATTAACAGGAATGACAGAGTTCTGAAGCTCTCACTTCCAGCAAATATGGCAAACAAGGGAAATGTTGCAGTGATCTACATAGACCTGCACTGTTCATGAGAGAAAATGGTAAAAGAGTTGGGAGGTTGGGTCTCTAGTCTCTCTAGGTTTTCTGGAAAAATAAAGTCCTTGAAAGAATGGAAGAAATCAATTAAAAAGAAAACAAAGAAGGGGCATCTAGGTGGGTGGCACAGTGAATAGAGTACTGGCCCTGGAGTCAGGAGGACCTGAGTTCAAATTGGACCTCAGACACTTAACACAAAACTAGCCATGTGACTTTGGGCAAGTCACTTAACCCCAATTGCCCTACCTTCCCCCCTCCAAAAATAATAATAAAAAAAGGAATCTGAAGAGACAAAAAAGGAAGACTAATCATTGCCATAAATTTGCATGGAAAAATGTTATACAGAGGACTAAGAAAGGCAGTGTGCCATTGTTGGTGGGTACTGCCTTGAGAGTTACAAAAACCTGGGTGCTGATTCTGCCTCAGACACTTAGTAACTGGGTGACTGTGGGTGAGTCATATAAGCTGCGTCTTAGCTTCCTTATCTCTAAATTGAAGGAATTGGACTTAATGGTCTCATAAATTCCTTCCACATCTAAATCTATGATCTAATTTTTCTTGTGGCCACTGAACATTCACAACTATTTAACAGACCCATACTCTTCCTAAAGAGTTGTGAACTGAACAATTTCAGAAAGAAATTTTTCCAAAAGGACAACTAAAATACTTTAGGCCTAAATACTCTTAAGAAGGGGCAAGTAGTAATTAGAGATCCCCTGCTAAAGGATACCAAAATTTTTCATATGTCCACTTGCCATGAACAATATTTAGTCCTTCCAGTTTCCAAATATATACAGTGAACCTTCTGAGATACTAAAACTGACACTTACTATCCAATGCTATAGATTCATATAGTGGTAATATTATAACTGCCAGAAGAAACTCAAAAAGCATTAGCAGATTTTATGAAGTACTTGGAAACAAAGGAACTGAAGGTCACTGGAGTCTATTACAACCAAAGACTATGTTGTAGGTAAAGAATTCCAAAGTGACAGGCAATTTGGAAAGACAATAGCTGGTTAAAGAGATAATATCTGGCTTGTAGGAATTGATTCATAGTAAAGTAAGCAGAACCAAGAGAACTATACACACACACATA
Organism: Petaurus breviceps papuanus; assembly: GCF_028583685.1. Lineage (NCBI taxonomy): Eukaryota > Metazoa > Chordata > Mammalia > Diprotodontia > Petauridae > Petaurus > Petaurus breviceps. Next base: position 20,168,736 of record NW_027185698.1, on the reverse strand, counting down.
CATACATACATATACAGGCATATGTAAAACAAAAAACTTTGAAAGACTTGAGAAATCTGGTCAACAAAATGACAATCTAGAGGACTGCTGGAAACACATGCTCTCCTCTTCCTTACAGGTAATGGATTTAGGGTACAGATGGAAATTATGTTATTTTGGATATGGTCAGTGTATATTTTTGTTTTACTTTATTATGTCTCTCTCTCTCTTTCTCTGTTTCATTAGATGATGGGATATGGGAGAGAAAGAAAACAGAATTTTGTTAATTGGAAAACAATTTTTAAAAAGATTATGTCTGAGAATTGCATTTGTATTTGTCAACACTAGCTTAAAATAAATGATCAGCTCTTAAAGAGAGTCTATACTAGAGTCTTCCTAAAACCAGTTGCTAAAAGTGCATTCCTGTTATACTCAGAGCCTTATAAATCTATTATGGCGGTTTTTTTTTTTAATTGAGAGATATTTGTAAAATCATCCATATGTATTTGAAAAGACAAAAAGCAGAGTAGGCCATACAACCTATAGGATGTCTCAAAAGTTTTTAGTGAACTTTTAATCAATTTAAACTTAAATTGTGCTGTCTTTGGAGACATTGTGTGTATATAGATTTGATATAGGTATATATACAAATAGCTATAAATTTATACATATTTTACATATGTATATTATACATATACATAAATTTTATTATATAAAATATTTATATGTATGTTATACATATACATAAATATATACATGTTTATGTCTATCTATGAGAAAATCAATGGAGAGGAATAATTATTGACAGAAGGGAATAAGAGATCCAGCATTACAATTCCTGGCCTCAGCAGCCTATTCACAAATACAAAAGTTGTGTATAATAAGCAAGCTACGCAGGAGAGCTTAAGGAAAATTTAGCTTTACGGCTATCACTGAGACATGGTAGGGTGCAACTCACAATTGAAAAATGGCAAAGGAGGCATTTAAAAAGGAACATAATCAAAGAGGGAGTTCTTTTTTTAGGTGATTCATGGTTTAGGCTTATTGAACAATGTATTTTTCGGTTCAGTTATTTCTGATTCTTTTTTTTCTAATCTGTTCCATTGGTGCATTTTTTTCTAGGTGTTTTTTAACCAGTACCAAATGGTTTTGATGATTGCTGCTTTATGATGCTATTCCCTCTTCTCATTTTCCTTATTTCCTTTGACATGATTTTTTGATATGATCTGACATATTTTTGAGACGATATTTCCTTTGATATGAACCTTTTGTTTCTTCAGATAAATGTTATTTTATCTAACTTTGTAAAGTATCCTTTCACTAGTTTGATTATACTAGCACAGAAAGGCAGTCTGGCCAAAGTTAGGCACTATCTTACCTATATTCTACTATAAATTCAAAATGGCTATATGACCTGAATATTACAGTTTATATCACATAGTTGATAAAAATACATAACAATAAGACAATGAATTAAGAAAACTAATGTGATATTGACACTCTCCTAGACTACACAACCTCATAAAGCATCACAGTAGCCACTTTAAACCCAGAGGTTCAGGGGAAAATGCACAATAGTAGATTACTATTTCTTTGTAGCCTGAAAACAGGCAAAACAGTATAAGCAACACAGTTTTCTTAGTATATTTGAGTCATGTATCCAACCAAGCCAGACATCAGATGAATACACAGAAACTCTGGATCCAGTATTTTTACTTCTTCCAGGAAATGGAACTTAGGATCCAGTATAAACTGGATCTCATAAGGGTTGGTACTCTCCCAAGGCTTGACTGTCCGGTCACTGGCAGAGACCTCTGACTGCTTCTGGGCTCAACTAGCTCATTCTGGAGTACGGAAAGTATACTCAGGAAAGGGTCCTGGAAAGGAAGGGTATGATCGTAATTTCATATTTCTATCTCCAACCTTCAGCTAGAACTCCTACTTGCTGCCATACTGCTCAGCATTCCAAACACCACTTGCAGCCAAATCCCTGCTACTTAGGGTGCCAGGGAGGGGAGAGTCAGGCAGAGTGAAAGAAGAATTAAATTGAGGATAATTTTGTTCTTCAAGAGAGAATGAAACTAAGGTGATAACTGTAATTCTATACCTTCTTCTGAGCAAGAAAGAACAAGCTGTTACCGTAGCAATGGTAAGACATGGGACATAACCAAGCCACCCTAGAATTTCTGCTAGAGGAGAGGAAAGTTGAGCATAGTTTTCTGTGCAGTTTACATTTGGAGAGAGATTCTAGAAAGGAGCCTAAAGTTCAGTAGGGTAAGTCAGTTCAAGAACATGTGTCCATTCTCAAGTATTAAATTCTGGCAAAACAAACATGAATGACGGAAAGGAGTAAGAAAGGAGCAAAGGAAGTTATTTAAAAAGATATGAAGAAATATTTTACCTACTGAAATTATATGTGTGTGTATTGTGCCCTATTATCAACAAAGATAAATCAAATGTACAAATTAGGGAGTTAGTCTTGGATAAATCGATTTGTGTACACAGTGAAACAAAGATGAATAAACAAAAAATACATTTATGCTGTATGCTTTCCAAGTCTAAATTTTCATTAACTTAATATTTTTGTTTCTTTTATTTTTTCTAAAGAACAAAGCCTAAGGTACTTGAACATTTAAAAAGGCAAAATATCTCATAATATATACACTTTAGGTTCTGCTGTCCTCACTTTACACCCCTGTATGACTAGCATAGTGAAAACAGCACTCACCCTGGGTTAGGAAGATCTGAATTCATCTTCTTCACTATTACTTTTATTATCTGTGTGATCTTAGAAGTCACTTGATGGGGAAGGGAGGGGAGGAGGAGCCAAGATGGCGGAGTAGAAGCACGACCTTCCCGCAGCTCCGGCTTCTACCCTCCGCAATCCATGTAAAAAGGGGACTCTAAACAAACTTTGGAGCTGCAGAACCCACAAAATGACACAGAGAAACTAACCTCCCACTGAGGACAGCCCGGCAAGCTGGCAGGAATCCAGCGCAGCACTCTGGGACCCGAGCCGAGCCCCATGCCGAGGAGGCTTTAGCCCCAGGGCGGGCCTGACCAGCCTCTGGCCAGAGGGACTCCAGATCAGCAGCAGCTGTGGCCTTTTCCGGATTTATCAACACGTAGACACAAAGGACATAGTGAGAGGTCAGTATAGTCTGGACTTTGGGACTAGTAAGTGGGAGTGCGTGGCTTTTACCCCCAGGGCGAAAAGCCGCTGAGACACCAGCACAGCCTGCCAGCACCATGTGGCAGCTTCAGCTCCTGGCCTGCAGAGCATAGGGGGACCAAGCACCAGTCTGAGGGGTAATCGCTCTTGCTTTAACCTGCTTGGATCTGGATTGCAGTCTAGGGTGGAGATCCTGGGGTGTGTGTCTAGCTTGCCAGAGCATGTGGAGACCTCAGAGAGGGCACCCATCTAATACCTCTAGCAGCTGAGAAAACTCCCCTGTATGGTGGCAGAGTCCTACTGTGGCATAAAGCCCAAAAGTCAAGTAATTGAGTGGCAAAATGAGCAGGCAAAGGAAACAAAGCAGACAGAAGATTCCAACAATACACTCCTATTTGGGGACATAAAGGAGCAAAGCATGGAACAGGAGAAAAACAGTGAAGTCAGAACTCCTGCACCAAAAGCTTCAAAGGAAAATACAAGCTGGTTAAAGGCCATAGAGAACCTTAAGAAAGATTTTGAAAACCAAATAAGAGAAGTGGAGGAAAACTTGGGAAGAGAAATGAGAACAATGTGAGAAAATTATGAAATGAGAGTCAACAGCCTGACTGAGGAAAATAATACCTTAAAAAAGAGACTGACTCAAATGGCAAAGGAGCCCCAAAAAGGCAATGAGGAGAAGAATGCCTTAAAAAGCCAAATTTGCCTGATGGAAAAAGAATCTCAAAAACTCAATGAGGAGAATCATTGCTTCAGAATTAGATTGCAGCAAATGGAAGCTGACGACTTCATGAGAAATCAAGATGCTGTTAAACAGATCCAAACAAATGAAAGAATAGAAGGCAAGGTGAAATATCTCATGGGGAAAATCACTGACCTGGAAAATAGATCCAGGAGAGATAATTTAAAAATTATTGGACTGCCTGAAAGCCATGACCAAAGTAAGAACCTAGAAATCATCATCCAGGAAGTTCTCAAAAAAACTGCCCTGATGTTTTAGTACCAGAGGGCAAAATAGAGGTTGAAAGAATCCACCCATCACCTCCTGAAAAAGATCCCAAAAAGAAAACTCCTAGGAATATTATAGCCAGGTTCTGGAATTCCCAGATTAAGGAGAGAATATTACAAGCAGCCAGGAAGAAACAATTTGAATATTGTGGAAACACAATCAGGATAACCCAGGA